>NC_073303.1:270848962-271169312 GCF_027595985.1 Sorex araneus | reverse complement strand
GCCTTTTGGCCATTCGTATTTCTTCCTTGGTAAAGTTTCTGTTCATTTCTTCGCCCCATTTTTTGATGGGGTTGGATGTTTTCTTCTTGTAGAGTTCAACCAGTGCTTTATATACCATTGATATCAACCCCTTATCTGATGGGTATTGTGTAAATATCCTTTCCCATTCTGTGGATAGTCTTTGGATTCTGGTCAATGTATCTCTTGCGGTGCAGAAGCTTTTTAGTTTAATGTAGTCCCATTTGTTGATCTTTGTTTTTACTAGATTGCTTAGTTCCGTGCCACCTTTGAAGATACCTTTATCTTCAATATCGTGGAGGGTTTCGCCGACCTTGTCTTCAATGTACCTTATGGTTTGTGGTCTAATGTTGAGGTCTTTAATCCATTTTGATCTGACTTTTGTGCATGGTGTCAGGTCAAGGTCTAAACCCATTTTTTGCATGTGGTTGTCCAGTTGTGCCAGCACCATTTGTTAAAGAGGCTTTCCTTGCTCCACTTCACATCTCTTGCTCCCTTAATCAAAGATTAGATGGTCATACATTGGGGTTGTGTGTAGGGATATTCCACCCTGTTCCATTGGTCTACGGCTCTGCTTTGTTCCAGTACCATGCTGTTTTAATTGTTACTGCTTTGTAGTAAAGTTTGAGGTTGGGGATGGTGATGCCTCCCATCATCTTTTTCCCAAGAATTGTTTTAGCTATCCTTGGACGTTTGTTATTTCCATATGAATTTTAGGATTGCTTGATCCATTTCTTTGAAAGAGTGTCATGGGTATATTTATAGGGATCGCATTGAATCTGTATAATGCTTTAGGGAGTATTGCCATTTTGACAACATTGATTCTCCCTATCCACGAGCAGGGTATATGTTTCCATTTCCTCATGTCCTCTTTGATTCATGAGTAGCGTTATGTAGTTTCTTTGTAAAGGTCTTTTACTTCCTTGGTTAAGCTGATTCCGAGGTACTTGATTTTCTGGGGCACGATTGTGAATGGATTGCTTTTTTCATGTCCCTTTCCTCTGCCTCATTGTTTGCATATATGAAGGCCATGGTTTTTTTGGGTATTGATTTTGTAGCCTGCAACTTTACTGTATAAGTCTATTGTTTCTAGAGTTTCTAGTAGAGGTTTTAGGCTCTCTAGATATAGTATCATGTCGTCTGCAAATAGTGAGAGTTTGATTTCTTCCTTCCTATCTGGATGTCCTTAATCTCTTTTTCTTGTCTAATAGCTATCACAAGTACTTCCAGTACTATATTGAAGAGGAGTGGTGAGAGTGGCATCCTAAGACATGTAGTTTTAAATATCGATAAAGAAAACCTCGTAGATCTATGTGTCTTGTAATGTGGCTTTTGAATTGTAATTATTTAGCCAAGCAATAAATAAAAGATTATGGGATCCTATTACATATTTTTGGAACTTATGTAATTGCATATGTACACAGATACATACCTCTTCTACTGCTTGCCTACAGAATTTATAATTTACAATAACCTTCAATACTGCATTAAATTTTGGGACATGAAATAATTCAGAGGTAGCTTTGGTATTTATATTTAAAAAACACTTTTCTTTCTCTTCTATAGTATTTGTTTTGATCATTAGTCAAATTGTAAAGAAACTAATGACTTCTCATGATTGTTTTTCCCAAGCAATTTCAAATATTTTTATAATAAAGGGGATAAATTATGTGTGTGATACAAAAACTAAAGTGAAATTAAGATATTAGAGCATTATGTGTACATCATAATCTTCACTAATCTTCCACAGAGTGTATCTATCTGATGAAAAAAGATCAAGAGGAAAAAAAGTTCAAAAATGATTCAGAAACAGATATTTGCCTCTGTTTATTTAGCTTGCAGCATTTTAATATTTGGATCTTTTCCTGGATTTTTATTAGATCATTTGGTGATAGGTTTGTGAGCATAATAACTTTTGGCTATCAATGAATTCTAATTCTGTTCTTAAAACAATACCCAAGGGATATTTTGTTACAACATATTACATTTCAATTAAGCAGATTTCCATGTAATTGTCTTGTGTATTTTATGTCAACTGTCGGATAAATAAATATCTTAATCTTTTCTCTGGAAAGTAAATTAAACAAACTATTATGCTACTTTTACATTAGAGTGCTCTTACACCCATGAATTGGATTTGTTGGATTGATCTTGATGGACAGTGTTTCCTTCCTACATTTTCATGTGTTAACACAACATATGAAATGGAAATCATCATAAAATAATTCAAGTGAAAGTTCTTCAATATATTTTTATGAAGTAAAATTATGTTCTCTTTAAAATCCTACCATTTCAATTTTAAAAATATTTCAAGTATTTGGTGGTTATTTAAAAATTTTCAGTGATCTTATAAGACTGCCCTGTTTTCCTGAAATAATTTTCCTCCCTTTCCTTATCTGATTTCTGATTATATCAAAAACTATGTTAAGCAAAACATATCTTTTAAAGAACAGTTATCACTATCAACAGACAATTTTTATCTTAGTATTACATTGTGAACTTTAATGTCCATTCTGCTGAGAACTGGTATTTAGTACAAATCTTACCATAGCGGAGGGTGTGTGTGTGTGTGTGTGTGTGTGTGTGTGTGTGTGTGTGTGTATGGGGGGGTGTTGGGATGGTGAATAGGACAGGAAGGGGGTAGAAACTAGGAAAATGATGGAGAAAGGTGGACACTTTAGTGGAAGGTGTGGTGCAGAAATATGTCTTACATGAAACCCTATCATTACCAATATTGATAACCATGGTGCCATTTGTTTTAACAAAAATTTTAAAAATAGAGTCCAATCTGAAATGAAAATTTTACATAGCTAAACAAATAAAATCACGTTTGTGGATTGAAAAAAATACCAGTACAATGACATGAAACACACTTCCTAAGATAGATGTACAAATGCATTTTCATTCTGTTCTCATCAGTCTCCTTTATATTTTTAGACAGTCTTTATGTGAATACAATGACTTCAATATCAAACATTTTAAATGATGCTTGAAATATCAGTCACTTGACTTTGATGTCACACACAATTAAATCCAACCCATCTTCTCTCAGTTAATAACAGCAATCTCACCAAGCCTAGTCGCCTAATTAATACCAGCTATTTGTCACAAAGAGGTGACACACGTATATCAGAAAGCTTGAAATATTGTTTTGTGCTGGAGTGTAGGCAGCCAGCCCTGCAATATAGAATCTGTCTTATGTCTGATCTGCTTTAAAGATTTCAAAGGCCCCTGAGTTTAGTGTGTTCAAGCTGAGATGCACCAGCCCATAGGTGTTACTGACGTGGAAGATCCCTTCTGGCTGCTAAGTAGAAGGTATTTTGAAAAAAAAAATGCAGCTTCTGCTGAAAGGTTCAGACTTCATCATAGACTTAGAGGAAGGGCTGAAGGAAGAATAAAGTCCCGACTGTAATTTGCTTAACTTGCAGTTTTTAAGCACTGGGGCAGAGCACGCAGGCATAAATTGTGTGGTTAAAAACATGGCTGCTTCTGTCCCACTTAAAGAACTCTCTTCCATAGACAGTTTAAAACATTTCAGTCAAAGAAGGAATGACTACTTCTCAACTTCATTTGTAAGGCATTGATCTAAATTAGTGATCACTAGTTAGCAAAAGTGAACTAGATGCAAACGTTAGTGGTACAAGTAGAATGTAAATTACACAATTCAATAAAAAATAATTGGAAAAGGAGGCATTGGTCTTTTGTGGATTTCCTACTTCGGAACTAACTCATCTGCATTAACATTATAAATTAGATTAAAACGTCAAGCAAGGCATTTTAGGACATGCCTAACAATAACCAAGGAGCAATTTTATTTTTGAAGCTTAGATTTTTCACTACTATATAAGCATCTGTCTATAGAGGTAAGGAAGAGAGTATAGTGCTTGCCAAAACAACCGATTAATCAAGAAGTCTGTCCTTTTCTTTCTTTCTTTCTTTCTTTCTTTCTTTCTTTCTTTCTTTCTTTCTTTCTTTCTTTCTTTCTTTCTTTCTTTCTTTCTTTCCTTTCTTTCTTTCTTTCTTTCTTTCTTCCTTCCTTCCTTCCTTCCTTCCTTCCTTCCTTCCTTTCCTTCCTTTCTCTCTTTCTCTCTTTCTTTCTTTCTTCTTTCTTTCTTTCTTTCTTTCTTTCTTTCTTTCTTTCTTTCTTTCTTTCTTCTTCTTTCTTCTTCTTCTTTCTCTTCTTTCTTTCTTTCTTCTTTCTTTCTTTCTTTCTTTCTTTCTTTCTTTCTTTCTTTCTTCTTTTTTGGTTTTTTTGGACACACCTGGCGATGCACAGGGGTTACTCCTCGCTTTGCACTCAGGAATTATTCCTGGCAGTGCTCAGGGGACCATATGGGATGCTGGGGATCGAAGCCGGGTAGGCAGCGTGCAAGGCAAACGCCCTACCTGCTGTACTTTCACTCCAGCCCTCTACTTTTTCTTAAGACAGGAAGGTAAGCTTGGTCTCCACCTAACGGGAGGTCCTTGGCACTTCTCTCATTTCCACACTTTCTTGATTACTGGTGAGCTTTCACACACCCCTCCCCCCCAATGCAAGGATGTTTAACTTAGATTTCCTAGCCACACAGGAAGTTTTACTGTTGTTTGCTTCTTATTGAAATCAGTGGGCAGAAAGGAATGCTTGTAGTCGAAGAGCAAGGGATAAGTATAAATGTGTCACCTCGTAGAACCATCTAGAAGTGGAGATGCTTTGGAGGAAGGCGTGGAAACCGGCAGAGCGCATGCGTCTTTCCTCCAGTTGGGTCTTCTGGGTTCATCCCAGACGTTTCCTCCCCGAGAGTTCGCAGGGACTTCTCGTGACTGCTTACTCCAGGCAGGGTGGTTGTGAGTGTGCAATACTGGGAGACACGAGGGCAGCATACACAGTGGGATCTTGCTTTCCACGCCAGCTGAATTTGCAAACCTGTCTTGCATCCCTCCCCTCCCCCCGCCCTCACCCTCTCATACACACCTAGTTTGGGGTTTAAGGCGGATTTCTTCCTCTATCAATGCAATTGAAGACATTAGCAGAGACCCTGAGATTTCTACAACTCTTAAGTGCATAATGACCCTGCTTTGATTACCCCCCTCTTGTTTTGTAAATAGATGAGCATCCCTCTCACTGATTTGGAATCTTTTTCATCTGTCTCAAGCTCCCGTTAATGCATCTGTTCCATGGAGTGGTCTCTAAATTCTCCAGACAGGGTTCAAACCTGGAAAAATACAAGGTGATGGTGTGGTGTTTGATGTGCCGGGGGGAGGTGGTGGGGTGGGATGAAGGCGCCTTTGTGGACGCTGACAGGTCCTTGGGTGACAGGAGAGGACCCAGCTGACCCTCTAGGCTGCCGAGCGCCACATGCTCAGGTTCCCTGCAGGGTGATGCATACAGATGGGGGCCGCCTGACCTCCGGCAACTCCATCAGTGGCTCCAAGGCCACTTCCGCCAGACCCTTTCCGGAGGCGAATGGGGACAGCTGTGAATGCCTTCAAGATCACGGGCCTTGGATTCCAACACTGAGTTTGCCAGGCAATGTGGGGGAGGCTGTGGTGGGGAAGAAAGAGGCAAAGAGGAAGTGACGTCAAGGCAGTGGCAGAGGGTCTTCAGCATATTGATGGGGTGCATAATTGTGTACATCAACTCTGTGTTAACATTATTGCAACCACGTTAAAATGAAAATTAAGAATGGGAGAGATAATAGAGGAGCTCAGGTTTTTGCCTTGCATGTGCCTGACGCTGGCTGGACCTTCAATACTGTACAGGGTTCCCTGAGCATTGCCAGGTATGATTTATGAGCACAGTGCAGGGAGTAAGTCCTGAGCACCACCAGCTATGACACTCCCCCTGCACCCCAGAGAAAAAACAAAAGAAAAAGAAAAGACCGTATGTCCTTTTTTTTTTTTTTTTTTGGTTTTTGGGTCACATCCGGCGATGCACAGAGGTTACTCCTGGCTCTGCACTCAGGAATTACCCCTGGCGGTGCTCAGGGGACCATATGGGATGCTGGGATTAGAACCCGGGTCGGCCACGTGCAAGGCAAACGCCCTACCCGCTGTGCTATGGCTCCAGCCCCAAGACTGTATGTCTTAAGACATCTTAGAACTAAGGCTCTTCTCATTCCTAAGGGACATTGGAGAGGGTTTGTGTATTCCACAGGTATGTGGGGACAAGTGACAGGCAGGCAGCAATCCCTCCTCTTGAGGGAAGTAACCTGTTTTGTTTGTAACTGTCTTTCTCTGATTCTCTTTCTTTTCGTTTGGCTTCTTCTTACTCCAGCAAAATAAGTTCATGTGTGATGAAGCCAGAATGCACTGGAACCTTCACTCCAATGAAGAGCTTGTGATAGCGTTCACCTGTGGAGGCAGACAATCTCCCCTTTCCTCAGGGTGGTGTTTGCCCTGCAAAGAAGACCTTTTAAATTCAGAGACATCCCAAGATTCCTAGTGGCTTATGCTATGAGAAAAAATTCAGGAGTTGAAGCTATAATCTGGTTTTCAGAGAGTTAGAGGCTGTCTTGGATTCTCTGGAAATCTATTTGCATTTCTTGGTGGGTGCTTGAAAACATCACCATTTCATCAGAATAGGGGAAAAATGATATTTTTTTTCTCACAGAATTCCATCCTTAGCTTTGCTACAAACAAATATTCAGAATATACTTGAGTGGTTCTGTGGTTCTGAAGTCTCATCCTCTGTTTTCCTAGATGTTTATCCCTTGCTTATTTCTGTGTTTGGATTCTCAGGTGTGTGTGTGTGTGTGTGTGTGTATGCTAACTATACTATCAGTGCCCAAATTATGGGTGACATGAATTTCTCTGGATATGTCAAAGACGTGCAGAAACTTGCAAGATTTAAATGTGGATTGTTTCTAGACTCCACACGTTGTTAGTTCCTTTAAATTTTCAGTCTAACCAGGAAGTGCTGGAAGGTGCTATATGTACCAATTATGAACTTTTTTGCTTACGAATTTATGTGGGAATTATAAAGGTGCAAAATTGTTATTCTTTGAAGGGTTGCGGATGCAAAAGTCATCTGGAGCTTCCCGACTCATTTCTTCTAAGTTGGATTTGATTTGCTCTATGTCTCAGTTTCGTCAGATGATAGTAAACTATCCACTGCAGTCAGTTACTCAAACCCATGTGGACATCCCCCTGTCCCGCTAAACAAGAACATTTAGTTTGCAGTTACACCTGAATGGCAATGTTTGATAACTGACAGGCAATGTCTGGTTAGTTATAATTCTTGGCCCAGCGCTAGAATTTTATTTCCACTTGAATTAAAATTTCAGTGTGACACCTTTATCCTCCATCATATTTCCAAAAATGATGCCACGTGAAATGAAGTTTTTATTGTTATATATTTGTTTATTAGGAAGGGAACTTCTACCTTATCTTTTCATACACAGATTTTTGGCTAAGTATCATAAGAGGAATGAAAGGAAATGATTTGTTTGGGGAAAAACACACTGTTGATTCCATCAGGTTAAGCAGACAGAGCAAATGAAGTGTTTTTCAGTATTTAAATTTCCTTAATATATCTTTAATTTATGGATAGCAAGGATATAGATCTACTATCCATATTGATACCTATTTCTATATCCACACCTTTACGTAAGAGCATACAACTTATGCATCCTAAAAAAATACAGGAAGTGGTATAAATCCGTAGAAGCTACATTCCTGAAGGAAGGCATGGGTGCGTTTCCTACCTTCTCCTGTCGAGTTGTCCCTGGCTCCTATCCAGACCTAGTCCTAAAACTGTCAAAACCTCCAACTGAAGGAGTAATCCAGAGCAGACTGTGTTGTGGAAATAGAGAGATGAAGACCCGGGCCAGGGCAGAGAGAGCTGGCGGGAAGCCAGATCAGAAGCAGAGCGGGGAAAGCAGAGCGGGAAAGCCGAGCGGGATGGCCAGGTCAAAGCCAGACTCAGCGCCGAGCCCAGCCGGGCTGGGCAAACCCGGGTCAGAAACCCTGGAAGTCAGAGTCACGAGGGCACGGGAGGAACACCAGAGTTCAAGCACTCAGACCGGGCCCGGGTGGGGGCAGAGAGGCAGTCACCCACTGAGCGGGGCTGCCTGGGGTTCTGGAACATCTGGTTAGTCCTGTGGACTTCAGTTCCTCTTGACCCGCGCTCAGAGGTTAACCCCTGCACGCCCAGGGTGCTTCCTTCCTGCCGAGTTCTAACATTTAATTTTCATATAAAGTTGGGTGACATCAAAGGCGACCTCATGCCCCGCGTTTCGGCAACCTCTTGTTTGTGTGTGTGTGTTTTTTTTTATGATGAAGCTGAAGAATTGTACCCGTGTATAATGCATTCGAGGAAAATTATTTCCAGAAACAAAAATGCAAACCTCCAAAGAGCTGAGCGTTCTCCTCAACCGCCTAGTGTCCGAGAAATACAAACACACATCCACTCATGCACGTTGGGATTGAAGAATGTCAGCGCCCCGGGAAAGGCTGAACTCTAGAAGCAACAGCTAATTCTATGAAAAGCACACACCTTTTACTCCTTGGATTCAGCGAGGCTTTTTTTTTTTTTTTTTTTTTAAGGAGTGAAATGGTCTTTTCTGATTTATATAGGGACACAGGAACTTAATATTTTCATAACCCGTTTCTTTGGCTACAAGTTACTCAACCTTCTCCTATAGAGTCTGACATATGCACGGGCATTTTTCCTATGGTGTTTCACTTGGCGTGTGATGTATTGTTTCATTATGTTTGTGATATTAGGCACTGTATTAATGCTTACACTTAATTCACATTGATACTCCCTTAACAGATGAATTTAGTTTATTGAGGGCTTTTCCCAGTTTATTCCATTGATTTCACTAGTATCATGCACCCCGGACGTGAAGTACGAGCATACCTATTGAAAAATTTCTTTGAGAAACTGGCAATATGTTTGTCTTAGGCACTTCCCAGTGTTTTAATTGAGCTGCATCGCCCTCCTTATAGTCAAATATTCCAGCAAGCAAACTCAATAAGTAATCTAAATTTCTTCCTAAGAAGTTAATGGACAGTCTTTCTGGGCTTTCAGACTGAGACATGTGATGAACAAAAGCTAAGCTACAAAGTAATAAAAGTGGTAGTGCCATTTTACAAACTGAGAAACTATAAAATAACTGAGTAATCTGTGCTATGCCTACTAAATTTGCCTTGATTTCTCTAATAAAAAAAAGGCTTTTGTTTGAAATAAAAGTGAAGGGTTGCTTTGTTAAATATTAACTTCCAGGAGATTAAAAATATAATTTCCTTCCCTGCATTTAGTGTTTCCTTTATCCTCCTGCATTCTCGGAACTCACCATTGTATTGTTTATTTTTTAAATTAAAATGCTGTAACAACTGCAGTGTTTTTTTTATTTTTTTGCTTTGTATGAATATTTTATTGTGGGGTGAAAAAGAATGATTGTGAAAGCTTCAAAATGCTCAATTTTTCATTTAAATATTTTACAAGAAAAACCCTACTGAGATACATCTTCTTTTCATGGGTGCCCTGGTGGGCTGCACAGAAGGGAGATGTAATATATATAGTTCTACGATCCAGTGCATTTACATTTCATAAAACAGAGGGACGGAGAGGACTTTCTCTTCTAAGCAGAAAACTAACATCTTATCCTCCCAAGCTCATCATTTTCTTCCCTTCATGCAGGTTAAGAAAAAAAAAAGACTAATCTGTTTTTTATTCAAAGTGCCCAAAGTGCTGTACCCTAAAGTTATTAAGTTAGTCAGCCTGACAATGGACCATGCATTTTGTTTATCCTCATGGGAGCACTCGCTGGATAACATCTCTTATTTCCAGATACTTCTTCAAAGAGAGGAAATATTTATGTTTTAGATGATACAATCATGTTCACACCCTGTTCATAATAACTGAGAAAATTTGCAATATCATGTAATTAAAATTGCAGATTAAATTATCAAGGAGGTATAAAAATGGCATAATCATATTTGATTTTATTTCATTTTCTCTTATATTACAAATATTTGTGTGGATATTTCTAAACTAAAATCATACATGATTTTAGTTACTCACTTTCCCCTCAAATTACAAATATTTGTATGAATTTTAGCACATGGAGTTAAACAATATTTACAATCATTGGCCTCTTAAGATCGTGTTTACTATGATTTTAAAAGGCATTTTACCTGTTCTAAGTGAATATAAAACTTAGAGGCTCTGAATGTGCTACTAAATTTCTATGGATAAAAAAGCATATTTTAAAAATTAAAATTAATTTCTGTAATTAATTTTAAGTAAAATTAATGAAAAGTTATGACATCTTTAGGAATGAAATGCCCAGTTTTAAGGAAGTAAAAAATAGATATGAGGGAAAATGATTTTTTTTGAGGGAAAATGATTAAAAAAAAATCTTGTCCTCTAATTTGGAGAGAACGCAAATTTAAAAGCATTAATGTATTTTTATTTTGCTACTCATTCTACAAAATCCTTATGGTCATGAAATATAAGTAAAAATCAATGTGTTAAAAATCTTTGTAATGTGGGCTTAGACACAGATGAACAATTTCTGCAGTTATTGCATTTATGTTGGAATAAATGCCCTCCTTTTGTTATCTTTGCTACTGTGGACTTGCAGAGATTATCTTGACTTGGTTTTTTCATCCTAAACATCCTTTAAAATATTCAGCAACCTCACTTCTCATCACTGGTCACCATACTCTTGCCACAGCTCCCCTCTCTGTAGCAGTGTAGATGTGCATTGGCTTGAGAGTTGGTGCTTTGAATGGGCTTACGTTAAAATGAGCTACTTAACCGGTGTTCCCTTCCTCCCTCAATGACCAGAATCACTTGGGGACACTACTGAATGCACACACCTCTAAACACACCTTCCCAGTTCTGGGATGGGGCACAGACCCTCTGTGTTAAGTGAGCTATCAGGTGGTGCTAGTGACAATACTATTTAACACATTTAGCACCTCTAAAAATCTTTAAGGAATATAACATATCCCCTGCTTACAAGAGTCGAATTAACCAGACTGCTAAAGTTAGTGTAGATGTAGTCAATGGTTTTCAACTAGCACAAAATCAACCAAATGTTAATACAGCTTTTATCTTTTTTGACTTTGGACCTGCCTTGGGTGGTTCTCAGGAGCTGACATATGGCTCTGTGCTCAGGAATCACTCCTGGCTGTACTGATCATATAGAATGCTGGGGACTGAAACCTAGTTGACCATGTGCAAGGCAGGTGCCCTATTTGCTGTATTATCACTCTGCCCCCAAATGTTAATAATGTTTTTAATATAAAATGTAAATGTTCTTTGAGAGCAGCCTTTGAAATCATGAACTAAATAACTATCTAGCTGTTTCAAGTAAGGAGAAACTGCTGACTTGAAAAAGTGTCTCTTTCAGGAAATTCAGTGGTGGCCACTATTTATTTTCTGACTTTAATTGACATGTAGACATGTAGAGGTAGCAAAATCTTCTGTAGTGTTCAGTCTTTGTTTGATTGAATAACCTTTTCTCAAGTATCCTGTGCTAGTTATGATGAACCATGCAACCAGAGTCAAGTGAAGGTGAATTTGATACATGTGTATTTAATTTATTGATGTAACATTGGTTCAAGAGCATGTATATGGTTTAGGGATACAACAACAATATACCACACCCACCACCAACCTGCCAGTATCCCTTCACCACAATCCAGGGGATGTGTCTTCCACTCTGCCCCTTCTCTTCCCCTTGGGAAAACTCAGTTCTGTCTTCACAGTCTGTGCCTTTGTTTTCATTGGCATTGTTTATTCCCTTTATGCACATGAGCATATGAGTGTCGTTCATTCATCTCTTGTTGGGCATTGGGTCATTTCCAGAGTTTGGCTATTGAAAATGGCATGCCAATGAACGCAGGTGTGCAAGTATCTTTTCAGATTTTGCTGTGTTCTTTGTGCTGGTACGGAGAAGAGGAAAGGCTGCATCATAGCGTAAGATCTGATTTTTTATTTTTTGAGGGTGTCTATTGTTTTCCTTAGAGGCTGAGCTAGTTTACATTCCTCAGCTACAATGAATGAGGCTTCTCTGTCCTTTATAACCCTGCCAGTTCTTGTTTCTGACATTTTGCTTTTGTTTTGTTTTGTTTTGGGAAGGCCATCTTCAGGGGTGGGAGGAGGTTTCTCACTATTTTGAGTTTCATTTCTCTATATGAGGCACAAAAACACAATACTGCCTTTCCCTATATAACATACATTTTCTGTTATTTCTATTTTATTTTTTATTTTCTTACATATAAATAAATTTTGGTGGCTATATTTTTCTGACTTCCATCTTCTTAACAACTTTCTGCAAAAAGAAATAATAATTTTCTTCTGTACCACTATACCACTGTCATCCCGTTGCTCATCGATTTGCTCAAGCAGGCATCAGTAACGTCTCCATTTTGAGACTTGTTACTGTTTTTTGGCATATTGAATACGCCATGTGTAGCCTGCCAGGCTCTGCCGTGCAGGCGAGATACTCTCGGTAGCTTGCTGGGCTCTCTGAGAGGGTCAGAGGAATTGATCCTGGTCGGCCACATACAAGGCAAACACCCAACCTGCTGTGCTATCGTTCCAGCCCAATTTTCTTCTGTATTTAGTAATATAAAGTCAATTTGAACTAAATTAAATAGAATTCAGCAAGAAATTCATTTCAATTTTTGGAGACCATACTTTTTTTTAAAAAAAACCTTGCTTTCTTTTGTTTTTTTCTTTTTTTATTGAATCACCATGTGAGAAGTTGCAAAACTTTCAGATTTAAGTCTTAGTCATACAATGATCAAACACCCGTCCCTTCACCAGTGCACATGTTCCACCACCAAAAACTCCAGCAAACCTCCCATCTCTCCCCCCAACCCCCACCCCCACTGCCTGTGTGGCTGATGATTTTCACTTTACTTTCTCTTTACTTTGATTACATTAAATATTTCAACTGAAAACTCACTATTATTATTTGGAATTTTCCCCCAACCATCAGACCTGCTGAAAAGGCATCATTTGATAATTTGTTTCCCATTGCTGAGAATGAATAGCATGTGAGGTTTGGGATTTCTAGTATTTTAGTAATTAAGTCCAGATAAATTTCTACCAGAAGTTGCATCACTGCAAGTTCGTACCTCTGTTAGGTGTGTCTTATAAGATGCCAGTCACCATGCCGCCGCTGAAAGGAAAGGCTGAGAGAGAAAAACCTTTCCCTTCCCGGGGCGGCATGGGGTCATAGCTTAGTTCACAGTCTAGAGACATTTCTGCAAGAAGCTTATGGGTGCCAAAAGTAGTTAGTGGGCCTCCGGAATTGGGGGCGTTCAGGAACGGAGGAGTCATTCGTGTGCAGCCGCTCAGGGTCACATCTCTTCTATTGATTTTTTCAAAAAATTTTAATTTTAGGGGCCGAAGCGATAGCACAGCGGGTAGGGTGTTTGCCTTGCACATGGCCGACCTGGGTTCGATCCCCGGCATCCCATATGGTCCCCCAAGCACCACCAGGAGTAATTCCTGAGTGCAAAGCCAGGAATAACCCTTGAGCATCGCTGGGTGTGACCCAAAAAGCAAAAAAAAATTTAATTTTATTAGGTAGTTCACAATATTTGATTACATTTAATATTCAAACACCAATCCCACCATCATGACACCTTCCAAACACCATATTTGGGATGTTTCCATCCCGAGCCCCAATCCCTGTCCCAAAGCACAACCGAAATAATATATTTTATATTGTCTGTTATGAAAAACTGCTGAAAATGCTACAAAAAAGTATCCATGGAGGAAACAGTGTGAAGATTGTCCTATTTTGTCAGGGCCATTAGGACCTGCTTTAGGATATCACTGACATGCTGTTAAAGGTTGAGTGATGTGAACTTTTGTATATATATCTGAATATATATATGTATATATATATATATATATATATTTCCTCCTATGATTGGTTGCCTACTATTTGAACCCCATCAAATGTGGTGTGGTACACTTGAAGAATGGGTAGGGAGTGTCTTATGATGTGTCTCACGGCTGCGTTTGTGGCCGTGTGGGGTAACCATACTATTATGATAAAACTTCATAAATTCTGCTCTCACACACTCACTTTCTCTGAATTTACTTTAAATATATATATATATATGTCATTGTCTGGATACCTTTATGTATAGCTTAGTGCAAGGGAATGTGCTCAGATATCTTTTGAGAGTCTAGGATAAGTTAAGTTGCTCTTTAGAATGGTAAAATTCCCTTTTAGAAAACTTTATTATCAAAGGCTATTTATTTATGTCTAACACATATGCACTAAAGTACTTAGGAATGTTTTAAATTATAGGCAAGAGAAATAATCTCTTAAATATTTTGTACATGAAAGTGAGAGACACGGGGGGGAGGGACCCTGGGGCCATCGATGGAGGAGAGTGGGAACTGGTGGAGGATGGGTATTTGAGTATTGTACAACTGTAACTCTGTAACTGCACCCTCACGGTGACTCATTAATAAAAAAGAAAAAAAGAAGAAAGTGAGAGGCAAATTAGAGTGGTGGTTGAAAACCCAGGCTCGGGTCACTTGCAGAGATGGTCTGAGGCTAAGGAACATGCCTTATATGCCGCCTTCCCCCTTCTATCTTTACCACCACAAGTACGACAAGACCCAAGTACGACAGGACCCAAGAAGCACCTCACCTTGGAAGGCAGCTCTGCTCCCCACTGTACCATCAACGCACACCCCATCTTTGGGTCCTTGAATTGAACCCCTGGCTCTGCAGGCCAAGAATCAAATAAAAATTAAAAAAGAAAACCCAAAAGCAAAACAACAACAACTGCAACAACAAACCCAACCCACCAAAAGTACAGGCTCAGGAGCCAGACTTTTTCAGCTCCAATTCTCATTTTCATACTTAGCTACTCAGGGCCCTTGGACTTATTACCTAATGTTGTTTGTTATTGTTATCCCATGAACAAGTGAGCTGTAATAGAGGGATTCTTGTTCTTTGAGGCCTCCCCCACAAGGATATTGAAGATTCTTGGCCACTTTGGATGGCAGTCCCCTGCAAGGACCCGAGGAATTAAGTATGATAATGAGAATTTGCAAGGCTACGCTGCTTGGGCTATGCAATGCGGTGGATATGTGGGAATAATGGGGACCTCTAGGGTGGCACCTGCAATATTTGGAGAGACCCTGTGGTGCCAGGGATTGAACTCAGGTCAGGTGCATGACTGTTGCATTATCTCCCGGCCACTCATAATAATTTTTGTTTTGTTTTATTTGGGGGCCACACCTGGTTCTGCTCAGGGCTTACTTTTGGCTCTGTGCTCAGGGATCACTCCTGGAAGTGCCCAGGGGAACATATAGGGTCCTGGGATAGAACCCCAGTTGGCTGCATGCAAGTCAAGAGCCCTGGTCAGTGGACCATCTCTCTGGCCTCTAATACTTATTTATATCTCAGAGAATTGTATTACATAAATGAATATATCCTCTGCACAGTTCACATATATAATAAAATATACTGCATGGCAGAGCCTGGAAAGCTACCCGTGGCGTATTCGATATGCCCAAAACAGTAACAATAATGGCCCTTTTTCCCCTTACCCTGAACCTGACAGGGACGAATGGAGACATTACTGGCGCCCACTCAAGCAAATTGATGAGCAATGGAGTGACAGTGTTATAGTGTTAGTAAAATATACTATATCATATATATTTTTAAATAAAATTTTTAAGACAATACTTGACACTTTAAAACACTAAAATATTTTAATTAGATGTATATATGTGTGTATATACTCTGTCTCATTTGCCAAGGCATCAAAAATTAGATGAGTCGGACAAATAATGCAATTCAGAGTCAACCGCGGGACTAGAGCTGTTAGAGACTAGATTCCACGGGACGTCAAGAGACTGTGTGGCCGCCCACCAATGAGATGGTCAGATTTTTTTGTCAAAACCCTGAATAAATAGTTTGAAGCTCTTCCTGTTCCTGGAGCGAGCAGATATCGTTGGGCTACACTAGCACAAGACAGGGATGAATGGAGATGTTACTGGCGCCTGCTCGAGCAAATTGAAGATCAATGGGATGACAAGTGATACAAGTATATATGTTCTAGCGCGTAGGACATTTGCCTTGCATGTGGCTGTCCCAGGTTTGATTCCTCCGTCCCCCTCGGAGAGCCCGGCAAGCTACCAATAGTATCCTGCCCGCATGGCAGAGCCTGGCAAGCTACCCATGACATATTCAATATGCCAAAAATAGTAACAACAAATCTTACAATGGAGACGTTACTGGTGCCTGCTCCAGCAAATCAATGAACAAAGGAATGACAGTGCTACAGAGTGACAGTGCTACAGTATATATGTTCAAAGTATTAATACCATATTTTTCCTCTGCAAAGAATTGATACTTGTTGTTTTGTTTTATTTTGGGAGGCCACATCTGGCTGTGCTCAGGGCTTACTTCTGGCTCTGCACTCAGGAGTCACTCCTGACAGAACTCAGGGGACCATGTGCCTTGGGGATTGATCCTGGGTCAGCTGCCTGCAAGGCAAGAGATTTCCCTGCACTCTGCCTGGCCTTCACTGATTCTTTCACTGAGCGTCTCGGGGTGGATCACCTAAATATATTAGCATTGGTATGAGCAATAATCTTCCAAACCTTTAGGTCTCATTGTGTCTCTCTCATTCCACTTTTCTTCCAGTAGCCTTGTCTATTATGTATGGATGAAACATTTTATAATTGCCACATAGGCAGCATACACATCACACCGTTAGGGGGAAGTACTGCTGAATCAGCCTTCTGCCATACGTAGCATGAGTCAGAATGCAATTTTGTTCTTGATATTGCTTGAAATCATGTGTCAATTAATTGGGTCATTATCAGATTCTCCTCTTCTTCCTTTTGATATCTGGAGTCTAAAGACTTCCAGTTGATGACTTAGAGGATAACTGGATGAGGACACTTAATGTAGGGAAAGAAGGGTGCCTAGATCAACCTTGACCCCAGACTATGGAGAGAATGACAGAGAGGAATACCATCAAAGTGGGGAGAAAGAAGGAAAGAAAGGAAGGTAATGGGGAATGAAGGCCGGGGCCTCATACTGGTGATGTGGGGGAGTGGTGTAGCAGTTATCCAAAGCACAGACTTAGCACCTCTGAAAACATGAGATCCAAACTATAGTAATGACAGAACTTTGAAATGTGTCTTTCAAGGTTGCAGGTGGTGGTGGTGGTGGTGGAATCGGGGTTCGAGGGAGCAAGGGAACAGTGTACAGGGATGTTGACACCAGTGATGGCATTGTATCGAAATACTGTATGCCTAAAATCAAGTATCAATAACTTTGTAAGTCAAGGTTCTTTAACATTTCTTTTTAAATTGCCAGTTGAAATGAAAAGTCACTGCCTAAAGACGTTCGTGCCATGTCTGATTTTAATGGATGTGGTGCCGAAGCAAGGGCAGGAACATACCATTTGTGCTTACTTGGGAATTTTCATCATTTCTGTATCTGGACAAAACAAATTCAGTTGTAGAAAATGGATGCAGTGCTAGGGAAAGATGTGTTGGATCTAATTTGCGGTAACTTTAAATTACAGTTCGATATAGCTTCCATCTTTTTTCAAAAAGTTAGTTAGGAAAAGGAGATGGAACATAAAGTTTGGAAAATAGATTGCTAACAGCCAATATGTATACCTAAGTCAGACTTAATGTAGGAAAAATGTCAGACTTTATATATTGTTAAAAAGCTTTTCCAAGTTCTAATTTCTACATAAAGATTATGGAAATGGTATCGTTGCTTTACAGCATGGTCTGTGGTCTAGTGAGTTTCAATTTGTTTAGGAAACTTAGAGTTAATTCATTTCTCTTGGTCTTCATTCAAATTTAGCATTTAGTGATATTTTTCTTACTTGTAACAATTTTGCATAGCACTAAAGATGAAACTACATATGTCTGCAGGACCCAGAAAGTTCTTTAGTAAGGCAAAGTTATACCTATAGCACTGTCCTCCCATTGTTCATTGATTTGCTCGAGCGGGCACCAGTAACGTCTCTATTGTGAGACTTCTTACTGTTTTTGGCATATTGAATATGCCATGGGGAGCTTGCCAGGCTCTTCTGCGCTGGCAGGATACTCTCAGTAGCTTTCTGGGCTCTCTGAGAGGGATAGAGGAATCGAACCCAGGTCAGCAGAGTGCAAGGCAAATGTCCTACCTACTGTGCTATCGCTCCAGCCCATCAAAGTTATACCATGATAGGGTAATTATGGGACTGGGAGGTATTTTATTTTTTTAAGTGCTATCCAAGTTTTAAAGTAGTGCAATTTATGGTACTTTGACTGTGCATTCCTTGTTTGGAATTTATTTTCCTTTTTCTTGAGTCTTACTGGGCGTTCGCCTTTCACACGGCCAACCCGAGTTCGATTTCTCCTCCCCTCTCAGAGAGCCCGGCAAGCTACCGAGAGTATCGAGCCCGCGCGGCAGAGCCTGGCAAGCTACCTGTCCGTATTGGATATGCCAAAAACAGTAACAATAAGTCTCTCAATGAGAGACGTTACTGGTGCCCTCTCAAACAAATCGATTAGCAATGGGATGACAGTGACTGCTTTTATGACTTTTATAGGAAAGAGACTTGTGACCAGTACAAATCTTGAGTACCGTTATTTATCTGTCCACAAGTAAATTATGTCTATGCTTAAATATCATTTATGTACTCACACTTTCTTGGGGGAAAATATCAAATGTCACTTCTAGCAGATGTTGCATGTAAATTGTTAGCAAGTAACCACTACAACTCAGATGATTAAGAACTTGTAAGGGAAAGTTCTGCTAAGTTTTAATTTATATATACATATATAATTTTGATAATTAGCTCATTGTAAGAAAATAAGCCTTTACATTTTTTTTCTTTTTGGGTCACACTCAGCGATGCTCAGGGGTCACTCCTGGCTCTGTACTCAGGAATTACCCCTGGCTGTGCTCAGGGGACCATATGGGATGCTGGGAATTGAACCCGGGTCGGCCGCATGCAAGGCAAACGCCCTACCCACTGTGCTATCACTCCAGCCCCAAGCCTTTACTTTTTAAAGTTTATTTTTACTACGTCTTTATCATAGTTTATTGTATTATCATTGATTTCATAATGTAAATACTATATATTGAACAAATTAAATGTCAGAGTTTTTATTACATAATTCATGTTAATAGTGGGACTTTCAGGTGTTTTGAAATTTCTTTGGTTAACTTTTGATGCAAAAGTACTAGATGGTGTATAATTCTTAGATATGAATTTTTTTCAATTATTAAAAAATTTATTGAATCATCACGTGATATAGTTACAAGCTTTCATATTTAAATTTCAATCATACAATGACCCATCCCTCCACCAGTGCACATTCTCCACCACCAATGTCCCCAGTTTACCCCCCCCTTTCCAACCCTCTCTTGCCTCCATGGCAGACAATTTCCTCCATGCTATTTCTTTACTTTGGGGCATTATGGTTTGCAATACAGATAATGAGAGGTTATCATGTTTGGTCCTTTATCTACTTTCAGCACACAGCTCCCATCCCGAACGATTCCTCTAGCCATTGGAGATGAATTTTAAGGGATTCTGTAATATGTATACCATCATTTTATCTGAAGTAACGAATAAACTATGATCTTGAAAAAAAAGTCCCATCTTCAATATTAGTGATAATGTGGGACTGGACAGAGAGTCCAGTTTGTAAAGTGCTTGCCTTGCTCATTGACATCCTAACTCTCATCCCCAGCTCCACATATAGTCCCTGGGTCCTGCCGGGAGTGATTCCTCAGTGCAGACCAAGAGCACTTTGAATCAGAGATATGTGGAACTTGGATTTGAATTCCTTGTGTCTCTCGGCATAGGTTGAGTAACTGTGGACAAAGCTCCATCCTTTCAGATACAACCTGCGTGCTCGTTCTCCAGAGATCTTACATGCTTTGCTGGCTAAATCCAGGCAGGGCTTCAAAGGGAAACAAATGCCAACTGTCAGGAGTCACGACAGACAATGGACTTAAAAAGAAAAAAATAAAAAAAAAAACATTTCACCAGATTAGGGCTTGTTGGAGGCTCTTTGCTGAAGTGTTTCCTTCTTGAGTTTCTCTGGCGTTTCCAAACTGCACCCAGAGCTGGAGTGGTGACCACCAAGCGCAGTACTGCCATTAGGGAACTTTGAGATCTCTTGGCTTTCGAGAAATATTTCTTAGCTTGTTTTGAGATTTCTTAGCTTTTCTCTGGAGGAGCTCCTGATGTCTCATCTCCACCTCCCCTCCATCTCTCTTTTCACTGTTTTCTCACATCTGGTTCGATATAGATTGGGATTTGAGATCCCTCTATGCCGGCAGCCTCTTTCTCTCCGCTCCGGGCAGGGAAGGAGAGAGGTGCCTGCTTCTCCGGGTGGGAAAGGCGTTGGACAGCACCTTCATTTTATTCAAACTCCCCTCACCTGTGAGGAGACATGCTGGATTTTCTCTTTCTGTTGTTCCCTGGCAACAATGTCAGTGGGGTAGCAGAGACCCATAGCAGGTTACCTATTTGTAATGCAAATGAAGTTTTTGAGTGTGTGTGGCTTTTCTCCTTTTATTTTGATCTGGATTGTTAATCCATAACGCTGCTGCTTCTGAAACAAGCAGGGCCTTCTGGGTAGAAGCTTACATCGACCGATTCCTGCGTCCTGATCCCCAGACTCGTGTGGAAACGGAGCCAGTCAATGGACAGAGTGTGGGCGTGAACCTAATATTTGATTCCCCGTGTCTGTCTGGGAGTCATACAATACAGGAAGATATTTCATTTCCGGTGACTTTGGGAGCCTAATCGAGGACTCTGCTCCCTTGCTAAATGGGCCACCTGTGCTCATAGCCAGTGAATCTTTGGGCATTTCTCTTTTGGACTGTGGAGCAGGGGTGTTGATTGTGACCATTATGAATATTTGATTCTGGACCCCCCACCTACCCTTTGGATTCCTTTCATTCTCATGTTCCCTGAGCAGCTCCTCTGTCTGGGGGGACCCAGTGTTACAAAGACAAAGCCTGTGCCCGATTCCAAGAGACTGAAGGTGCTGAGGGAGGGCTAACGGTAACATCTGGGTCATGAGCCAGCTACTGCAAATTTGGGGGTGGCGGATATTGGTGTGGAAGGTTTCTTGGTGGACAAGACAGAGGAGGAGGGGAAGACTGGTAGTTAGGAGAATAAGTGTTGCTGAAACACAGAGCTGGGCACCTCAATCTATCTGTGATGCTTTAGGACTAGTGGCCCAGACCCTCGAGTCTTTTCTAGTGTTTGCTTTCTTCTTTAGGTCTGGGCAATGCTGTAGACCTCACAGGATGTCCAAATGCCCAGAGGTATGTAGAGCTTGTATGTTAGCTAGCATCCAGTAAGCACTGGGCAGTGAGCCCCGTTGTTGGGTGAATGACCAAACGGGAACGTGTTTTACAACCTTAAGTTTCATTCATGGACTTGCCCCGGCATCGGCTTCATCTCTCAGAAGGTCAATCCAAGAATTCCCCGAGTGGTGGGATATTGGCCTTGTCACCGCCTGTGTTCCAAAACTGTTCACAGTTTAGTCTCAAACGTAAGAAGAAGCAGAAGAGAGAGGATATAGGTGAGATTGTGATAATTTGCACAACCGCAGTGTATAGTCCTTGTGGTCCTTTGGTTTGCATGCGAAAGATGGGCCCCAAAGGACAGTTGAAGGAACTAGAGAGGTAGTACAGCGGGGAGGGTGTTTGCCTTGCACGTGGCCGACCAGGGGTCATTGGCATCTCATCTGGTCCACAGAGCACCGCCAGGAATAGCTCCTGTGAGCAGAGCCAGGAGGAACCCTTGAGTTTGGATAACTCTAATTTTTTATTCTGTATCTGAGAGTCTCACAAAGCAGGAAGACAGTTTGTTTCCAGTGACTTTGGGATGCTAAGTGAAGACGATCTACTCACTTGTTAAAAGGCCTCCCAGGCTTTTGGTGTGGACCTCAAACAAAAAGAAGACAACGCAGAAATACCAAAACCTAACCGAAGGGCAGTTGGAAATAGCCCATCTTTCAGGGTTTCCCCCCCCTTTTTCCAGTTTAGTAGCATGGTTACAGTATTATTTTAATTTTGATGTACAAGATTATTGCATCACTAACAAAGTCCCCATGCTCCTTCACCATGGTGATAAAAATAAATGTTTATTAGTAGGGCTGGGGTGAGAGTACCACAGACAGGGCGCTTGCCTTGCATGTGGTCGACCCGGGTTCAATACTTGGCATCCAATAGGGTCTCTCATGCACTGCAAGGAGCAATTTCTGAGTGTAGAGTCAGAATAACCCCTGAGAACCACCAGACTTGGGCCTAAACAACATCAACATCAACAAAACACTCCAAACATTTAAAAAAAAAAAACCTGCTTATAGTACACTAGTGTTACCAAGTACAGTTTTGGGTGTATACCTTACCCCACCGCCACCAAAATTCCCAAGATCCTCCATTAATCACTGTCACTGTCATCCCGTTGCTCATCGATTTGTTCGAGCGGGCACCAGTAACGCCTCTCATTGAGAGACTTATTGTTACTGTTTTTGGCATGTTCAATACACCCGGGGAGCTTGCCAGGCTCTGCCGAGCGGGCTCGATACTCTCAGTCGCTTGCCGGGCTCTCCGAGAGGGGCAGAGGAATCGAACACGGGTCGCCCACCCTACCGCTGTGCTATCGCTCCAGCCTTCTCCATTAATATCCTTTATTAATTCCAGCCCCTCATCATTCTCGTCCCTCTCCATCCAAACCTTGGCCTTCTCAGTTCTGTCATTCAGAGCCCAGAGTTTGCTATCCATTGACATTGTCTGTACCTTTGATTTATTTCTTTCTATAGCATGTCTCCTCTGTCTTATTTTGCTTAGTATCTGGAGGCCGTTCAGATTCTGCCCTTCGAACCCTTAATGAACAGAAAGGCCCTGGAGTGGGGTCATCGGTGCTGATGTACCCTTGTACATTACTTGTACCCTTGTGCATTACTCCTGGAATCTGCAGGGCAAATTCCACACTGTAGTGAAAGTGGCAGCTTTTGCTGTTTCTGTTTCCTATGGGCCAAGAAACTAAGGTCTCTGAACAATCTGAAACTTTACTCCTTGGTAGTCGAGAAGCAGGGGACTCTGTTCTAAGACGGAACATGGTAACTCATTTAGTGGGGGCTTTCAGCAACTGTCGGGGAAGTGATAATGCAAATATGGGTGTCACCAAAGAGTCTTTCCATTAGTATGCCCAAATTGTTCTAGTCTGTAGAATTACTCTCAGGCTGTAGTCATAATTGTGTATGAATTGAAACATACTTGGGCGACAGAAATGGGTAATTACATCAATGGACCATAATTAGTTAAATAAGCATGTTTCCTTTAATTATTTTCTGATTTTTCACGAACTGGTGTACTCATTTGCTGAATGTTGGATCATTAGGTAGTTAGAGCCTATTTTTTTTTTCTGAGGTGGATGTGCATGCCTGTTTCTGTTCTGATTTATTAGTTTTGAGGAAGAAAAATTAAAGGCCGTATGTTGCAAATGTAGGAAAGAACTAAATGACATCACTTGCTTTATTACCAATATCTTGAGTAGTTTTGAGGTACTTGGGGAATCACTGGTCTTAAGAAAATTTTTTTTGGACTCAAGCATGTACTATGGGGCTTTAAAAAATGTATTTATGCAACACAGCCTTGCCATAACAGGATAAGGTGAGAAACTGCCTGTGTATTATATATGAAAATGAATATTTTAAAGTATTGACAATATCATAAAATGGAATATGCAGAGCCTTTAAGAAATGTGTTAGTTTAGAGCTAATTTGAAAGTTTTTGGTTTAAAATATTTGGTGGAAACTCATGTCTATGCCATTGGAAAGTCCTAAAATTAATTTTTTATTTTACTTTAAAGAGAATAGGTTTCCAGCTTCTGGAAATACCTACTCTTTTATGTCATTTTGTCAATAAATACAGGTCAAATAAAAAGGTCTTCAGAAACTTAACAGGACCATCATAGCATGAAATTCCATTGGCAAAATGCATGGTCTTAAAAGGTAACTGAGATAGAACAGTTATAATGTAAAAACAAATTCTGATTTTATAAAATCAAGTAGTCCACTTTAAACTTGAGTGAACAAAAATAAATTCAAAAACCAACCAAAACAATAGAACTCTGAGGGACAGAATTTATAGCAAAAATAGTGTTTTGTGTTTATGAATGTTATGTTATTGATGAAGGAGCATAGAAAATTAATCTGTCTGTTAGACAAGGGCTGCAGTTGCCTCGAACCATAAAAATTGATTATATGGGTTCGTTAGAAAAGAACTGTAACTCCATAGGGCAAGTTTGTTAACAAAAGACTTGTTGATTATTTCTGATTTATATTATTCATTTGCTAAGGAGTGTTTAAAATAAGAATGGCTTTGGGATATTAAAAGTTCAGTGATTATATCATATTTTAAATGTTCTATTCTTACTCTAGTGTTTGGAGATTGAGTTTATTTATGAATAAGGTCAACCTGAAGGCAACTCTTTTGCCTTTGTCACTGGTTTTCACTCTTTAATATTGAGGGCTTTTTACTTTTGTGTTTTTGAGCCTACCTGGCTGCACTGAGGACTTACTCCTGACTCTGCACTTAGGGAGTCACTCCTGGCGATACTTGGGGACCATACGAGGTGCTGGGGATTGAACCCTGGTTGGCTGTGTGCAGGGCAAGAACCTGACCTGCTGTTCTTTAAAATGAGTTATATTTTAAAGTAGACAGAATTACATATTTGGGGGGGAACTCAAAGGAACCTTGCTCAAAACCTTCGTTGCTTAGTAAATTTACCATATATATAATTTTTCTTTTTTTTATGATAGACCAGTACAAAATCTTTCTTTTCTTTGTACTAAGAGGAAGGAAAATCCACAAGACATAACTGCCTCCCATCCCCCCTTTTTTGACAGTAGCTTGGGGAAAAAATTGTAATAAACAGCACAAGTTCTGTGTGCAATGGTTGAAAACCAATTGCTTTGTAGAAAAATAGATTGTAGTTGAGAGTATCCTCGACCATAAGGCCTTGCTTGTCAGATTCCAGCCTCTGAAATGCAACTTTTTTCTAACTCCCCCCTCTTCTCTTTTTTGCTGGATGAACAACCTAATGTTCCATGCACTATACTAGAAGTAGCATTTTATGCAACATTGAAAGAGTCAATTAATTTGCATAATTTCATGAGTATTACCATGACTTTAAGGTAGGCTAGTTTGCTCAGGAGCCTCGTCTGCCCAATATTTTTTGTTGCTATTTTGACAAATTAATCATTTTTAAAAACAATTAATTATACTTATGACAAACTGAAGCCTATACCCAAGGGTCCTAAATTTTTATAGCAGAAATCTAATATTAATGTGAATAAGATCAGTGATTTAGTGAGTACCTTAACAGTCAACAATGCCTAAGGCTGAACAAAATTAATATTTTGTTTCCCATCTGGAGACTTCAGTAAAATTAATGAGGAAGGGGGACTTATTGTAATATGTAATAGAAATTCACTATTTTCAAACTGGGCATTCTGCTTACATCAGAGCACAGCTATTTTGTGTATTTTCCACCAGAGTGTGATAATAGAATCTGTCTTCTTCTAGAAAGAATAATGGACATAGGACTTCTGGTGCCTTGTTCTTAGTGACCCAAATTAGAGATCACATGATGCTTTAGTGATCTAGGATTTTTGGGTGGGGGACATGTGTAGAAGTTTCAAGTCTGATCTTAAAATATTTTTAAAAATGAAACAAAACATCCCCTTATTAGATTGCATAGGCAACAGAATCTGTTCAAAGAAGGAGCAATCTGATTTCTTCTCCCTTTATCCAAAAGCACCTAAGCCAGTCTTATAATACGTAGAGGCAGCCCTGATTTAACACAATGTTTAGAATTTAGTTAAAACAAATAGGAGAAAATCAAGTCAAATGCAGCAGCTTTCCAAATGCCCTAATACAAACTTCAAAGCAGGCCAATTTCCAATCCAGACAGAAGAGACATCTTACATTTGCAAATATTTCTAAACAGTTAAAACATTAATTCCTTTAGAACTTGAAATTATTTAGAAGAATTTATAAAGTTGCATTCCACTCCCCCACCTTTCCCCCACCCCATCCCAATTTAAAATTTCTACTGAATGTTTCACAAGAACTTTTTTTTTTATTTAGGAAAATCTGTTGGTTTGTGCACAGTAAGGAAAGCTGAGTATATCTAAAACTTAATATACAATAGAAATAAAAAGCATTTGCATATATGTGTCTTTTTTATTTATTTAAATAATAGACAAATACTTGCACCAATTATGATTCTGGCATTGTAATTGGGCTCAGTTGTCCAATTGTGTGTCAATTTTTGATACAACATTCATAGATTAGTTTCTTGTAATCTATATATTCCAACTTAAATAATCACAGTAAATTTGTGGAATTCTCTCAGCATGCCAAATTATTATTTTACATTTTTGCATAAAGCAAAACATCTTTAGATTTTCTAGATTTTATATTTTGTAAGCAAAAAAAATCCTCGAATCCTTAAACAAAGAATCTACATTCTGTGTAAATCTGCATTATTAATTCACTGTAAAATAGATCCAGTTGGAGTACTTGTTTTTGCATTAAATTAAGCCTTTGATGTTCTTTAATGCTTTGATTTAGCCTCTAATTTGTCAGAGCACAAATGCACCAGCAGCTGTTGAAAATATCACTTTTACTATGCTGCTCCTGACCAATAAACCCCCAAGAAGTCATCGTCCTATCTGAATGCACAAAATAGCAGTGAGAAAGTAGTCATTGCTTTGAAGTATCACTCCAATTATAGGTTTTAACCCCGTAGGTCACAGTTAGATTATTTGTACAATGCCAGTGTAATTCTGTCTCAATTCCAGGCTTTCTATGTGTCCAGAGTGTTCAACTTCTCCAGCGGAGGAAATTTCTGTTCATTGCAATGATGGCATTGACCTGTGTTTGATAGGGTTAGACAACATTTGGCTGATTCCCGTATATTTTATACATTATTGGACTTTATCAGACACATCTAGCAGTAAAAGAAGACCATACTAGGATTATCCTTTCCTCTTTTTTTTTCAGAAACCCAGAAACTAAGATGATTCTTTATCATATGGTGATATTGATTCCATCAGCTATAGGATACATATACATTTATGTATGGTCATGCCATGAGCTACTTAAAACATCTTATTTGACAACCATTAATGATCTGGGGGGACCTTTCATTGGAAATGTAGTCATGTGTCTCTAACTCTTTTTGGTTGGGTTAAGTGCCAGTGTTGATGCTTGAAAACAAAAATGGACAAATCCACCATGCTGGTTAAATTATCTACATTTATTACATTAGATGTTTCCTGGCAAGCACATATGCCAGCAGGAAATACAAATGCTACTTTTTTTTAATGCCAAGGCAACTGCGATGGTCATTTTATGGCTTTTTGTCTTACATTTGCATCAAAAAGATTGTGACAGGAGAAAATGTTTTTAATTAGTTGTTGTGGTGACAGCCAACTATTAGAAGGAAATTCGTATGATGCTAAAGGGAAAACCAGAAATCACCTGTCCACAAGAGTAAATGTGATCTTTGCGCCATAGGATTTTGAGGCACAGAATTCCTGCTAATGGAAAACTTTACTAGACTACAAACTGTCATAATTGGTTGTTTTAGAATGTGCAAAATATATAAAGTGCTCCAAGTTTTACTAACATTAGATGCTGTATGTTGGTGTTTTCATTTTCCTGTCAATCCTTCTAGCTAAAAATTCATGCATTATCAACAGCTTTTGCCTCTTTGGCTGTTTTTACAAGATGACACAACTCAGTGCTGAGTATTGAGCTTTTACCTAATGACTTGTAAACTTTTTTTTTCATACAACACTTGAGATACTAAGAAAATGAAAACTTTAGCTGTCAATCAAGTTGTTTGTTCTTACATCGCAACGGATAACATGCTTTTTGAAACTCACAATTGATATTTGCGTGTCCCAAAACAAAGAAATAAAAAGTCCGCTCTCGTCACTCCACCCTTCCACCCCTTATTTTACTTAGTAGCGGCACATTCCTTGCACATTGCTTCAGAACTGATGTAGTAAGATGGACTTGAATAATACACTGCAGTCCTGATCAGAAGATGTTTGCTTACACACATAAAGTAATTTGCTTCTTAGCACAGCTGGGTTCCCTTTTGAGAGTGTTTTATTTTTTATGAAGGAAAGAGAAAACATTATTTTTGTAAACCAATGTTTTAATCTAATTGATGACAAGTCAATGGCCTAGAATGTCCACGGCTGCCTCCGAACACCTCTCAATTTGCACATTTTAGGGCCTACTAAGCTGGGGAAGTGAAGCATGAGGCAAATGAAAAAATATGAAGTTCATAATCTAGGGAGACCTGCCTATGTACAGTCGTAAAAGCCACAACTGCCAGCTCAGGTGGAAAAATGTTGAAGTGAGAAATGTATTCAATAAATAGAAAACACAGCATGCCGCTGAAAAGTGTGCATGAGAAACTGGTTAGGAGGTTCGAGTAATGGAAAAGGGAGCAGATGGAGCATGAGTGTACATTAAACAGTAGTGTTCCTAGCTTGTGACATAAAGCGTTCCTCTGGGAGTCTAATTCTTAACTATCTTCACATTCATTCAATTTAAAATATCATGGTCTTGTTATCAT
This sequence comes from Sorex araneus, assembly GCF_027595985.1. NCBI lineage: Eukaryota > Metazoa > Chordata > Mammalia > Eulipotyphla > Soricidae > Sorex > Sorex araneus. Next base: position 271,140,665 of record NC_073303.1, on the reverse strand, counting down.
CTAATTTTGCAGAAATTTTATTGAAAATATTACTGTGATGGACTGCGTTTCATCTTGAGCATGCTTGCAGACGAAATAGACTAGATCCTGAAAGGTGATAACCCGGGAGAGCCATAACTTGCCTTTATCAGATTCCACGGGGCTGGCAGGAGGTCGCTGGGTCAGCCCCTGGGCTCTGACTGATGGTGACATCTTGAGTTTCGAAGGTGATTGTGGAGGGGGTTTACAAAATACAGCAGGAAGCTGGAAGCGAGGGGCTGTTTGAAAGACATTAAGACATTGCAAGCTGCATGAGACAAGTCAGGACTTCCAGAAGGGTGTTGGCACTGGACGGTAAAATAAAGAGGAAAGAGCCCGAATTCCTTTTCCAAAGTTCAGAACCCTTGCCATGTTCATCAGAACCCTCCATTCTGGGTTATGCCAGTCCAACTGTTTACTTTCTCTGATGGAAATACCCTACAAAAAAGATCTGTGGATCTCTATCCATCATTCTCACGTCAGAGTTTAGTATATGGTTCGGTTGACTGATTAATGAACAAATCTGCTATGTGAACTGTGTCTTTGAATTGCTGCATTTTTTATCCACATTACTTTGGGCAATTAGGATAGCACTGCAGCACTGTCATCCTGTTGTTCATCAATTTGCTTGAACGGACACCAGTAACGTCTCCATTGTGAGACTTGTTACTGTTTTTTGCATATAGAATACGCCACGTGTAGCTTGTCAGACTGTGCTGTGCAGGTGGGATACTCTCGGTAGCTTGCCGGGCTCTCTGAGAGGGACGGAGGAATTGAATCCAGGTTGGCTGCATGCAAGGCAAATGTCCTACCTGCTGTGCTATCACTCCACTCTGGGCAATTAGGATATCCAACATATACTTTTTTTTTACTAGCAATAAATGTTAATTTGTCCAACAAACATTTATGCACATTTGTCATCTCCACTTTTCTGCATAGAACTGAGCGTACAGGCATAGGAGAATAGTGCATATTCATACTGTGCAAATACTTTATAGATTAGAACATGTGTCTCTTCTTATGTGCAGCCTTTGTGTCAAATGATCTCAATATTTTCCCTACTTTATTATCCTCTTTCTAGTTACTAATTTCCTGTTTGTCTCTTGTGCACCATTCCCACCAGGTCTTCAGTAATTTCTGAAAATCAGCAAGCTGCAGAATGAAGTGTCTCAGCATAGACTTTCTAGCCAAAAGGAAACACGGTGTCTAACCACACAGAATGCAGATCGATAAAACCATTCACTTTCATACACTGGCTAATCTGCTGGTAGTACTCTTCATGTACATGTATCCCGATCTTTTAAACTAGCTCCCAAAAGCCTCTTTTTTTTTTCTCCTCTCTCACTTTATACTCATTCCCATTTCACATTCTTGACAACAGTTTTTGAAGTACAACAGGTTTTAATTGAAAGTTTTGGGAGGGAGGGGAGAAGGGGAGAGAGAGAGAGACAGACAGAGACAGAGGCAGAGAGACACAGAGAGAGACAGAGACAGAGAGAGACAGAGAGAGGGATGGAGACAGAGACAGAGAATTGCAGACATGGAGAGAGAGTCAGCTCCACCACTCAGCCCAGCATTAGATATGAAAGTCTGAAAGCACACATCTCAGCATGGAAGATACGAGCAACCTGTGCTTGGACACCACATGTTCCTGGAAGCAATATATGGGTACAGGCAGCACATGGGCCTCTTTCCAACTTTAGATGATGACCCTTTAGCTTCTCTTAGTTACTGTCTTCAAATAGCCACTTGCATTCAAACATACGAAGGGTTCTTACTGAGCAGTAAAATTGTTCTGGCTTTTATACCACATCTATCTTTTTTTTTTGCTACTCTTGAATTATTGAATCATAATGTTTCTTCTTTTATTGTAGCTTAAGTAAGATGGTTTTAATTGTCTTAAAGTTTATGCTATTAATGTACAAAGTTACTGAACCCCCGACCACCTATGTGCCGCCCAGCCTCCTCCACCATTGCCCCCATGTCACTTTTAGCTCTATCTTTATTTTCTATTACTCACCCCTGCCTCACTCCCCTTGCCACTTGGTAATCATCTTCGTAATTCAGGTACAAGGATTTGTCATTGTTCACTACTGTCTATTGCCTTGCTTTGTCTCTCTCTATTCTGCAGAAGAGCAAGACCATCTGGTTTTTGTCCTTCTGCCTCTCACTTAATTTGCTTTATATGCTACATGTCAGTTCCTTTCAAATTGCAGCGAACTGTAGGATTTCCATCTTCTCTTACAGCTGCATAGTATTCCATTGTGTGAATTTGTATAACACACACATACGCACATAATTTTTCATTTCTCTCTAATTTTTTTGTGTGTTTGGGCCATACCCAGCAGTGCTCAGATGTGGTTTAGGTTCAACAAACAAGTTGCAATTTATAAAATACTTGGATATTAGAAGGATTATGCAATAAAGAAGGGAAGTTTCTTAGGCCACACAGCTTGTGGGTGCACTAGAGAGTGCATGGTTTGTTTTACTGCTGAGATTGCTGTCAGCATGTGAGGTAGTGCTGGGTATCTAGTCAGGCTCCAATTCATGGTGTTACACCTGCAAGGCAAGTACTCTCTCAGTTAGTAAGCCTGGAACCCTATTTTTTTCTATAGTACATTTGAGCAAGCTCATTTGATACCTGCCTTATCCTTCTGAATTATTTCACTTTGTGTGACCCTTTCCAGTCTCTTTTTATTAGAGTAAAACACAAGACTTTGTCTTTTCTTACAGCTGAGTAGTGTCTCCTTGAATATATGTTTTTTTAAAATTTTTTTCTTTTTGGGTCACACCCAGTGATGCTCAGGGGTTACTCCTGGCTCTGCACTCAGGAATTACCCCTGGTGGTGCTCAGGAGACCATATGGGGTGCTGGGAATTGAACCCGGGTCTGCCGCATGCAAGGCAAACACCCTACCTGCTGTGCTATCGCTCCAGCCCCCTCCTTGAACATATGTTTTATATCTTCTTTACCCACTCACCTGTCATTGGGCACTTTAATGGGTTCTAGATTTTGGCCACGAGCATCAGCCAAATGATAGATGTGCATATCTTTGTTTAGTATAAATTTTCCCTTTATAAATAGTGTGTGATCTACTGAGAGAGCTGCTTACACTAGTGTTCATATTTATGCCTTGAGTGTACAAACCGAAGCACTTCCCCCACCACTGAAGCGTCAAAGACTCTCTCCCACTGTCTTTATGCTTCTTCTAGCTTGTTCCCTTCCTACCCTCCACATGGTAGCCGCAGTCCTGTCATCCAAGTCCCAGGATTTGTCTTCACTGGGCGTTGTCCGTTTCCTTGCATTGTTTCTTTATAATAAACCACCTGTGAGTGAGTCATCAGGCATTTGTTGTTCGCTGTACTATCGCTCTGGCCCCCCTGTGACTTATTTTGCCTACCATGACCTCTTTTGATTCATCCAAGTTGTAGCAAAAGGCAGACTTTCATCTTTTTCTTTTTGCTTTTTGGATCACACCCAGCAATTCACAGGGGTCACTCCTGGCTCATGCACTCAGGAATCACCCCTGGCAGTGCTCAGGGGACCATATGGGATGCTGGGATTTGAACCTGGGTCGGCTGCGTACAAGGCAAATGCCCTACCCGCTATGCTATCACTCCAGCCCCCAGACTTTCATCTTGAAACAATTTCTTACTAAGCCTACTCAAGATTGTTGGCTGACCACAACACTCTGACCCAAATCTGACCTCTCTAGACAAATATTTACCACAATGCCATTCGTTTGTTACTAGCTTTCTTAAACAGGCACACCCAAAGCAAAATGCTCATATTTCTTTTTTCCTCAATGGAAGTTATATAGTCTTAGGAGAACCTTATCTTGAAATGAGTCAGTAACATATAAAAACACACAGCAACGAAAGAGAGAGGGAGGACTAAACTCTGTAGACCTTAAATGGGGAGTAAGATATATATTTTTTAATTTTTGTAAGGTTGTGTAAATTCTCTGTCTTATCTCTGTCTTTTTCTAATATAGAGATCTAAAGACTAGATAATGTTTGGAGTTAAAATAGAGGAGTCTAAGTGGGAGTGATGCACAGAGGTCAAGAGTGGCCTCAAGTTCCATCCTGCATGGTTGGGTGTAGCCCTGGGGACCTGTAGCTCTGTTGGATCTGAGAAATGTCATAATAGAGAGACCAAATATTGAATCACCTGACCTCACTGACCACTGGAAGTGGCCCCTGCACCCAGCCCCAAGGAAAAGAAACAAAATTAATTTCTCATTCAGGTGTCCTATTTTGATCCTGTTGATGATGAGGAAGTTGGGTGACTAACCTCCTGAGTCTTTAATGAACATCTACATTTGGGTTTAAATGACAAGCCCTAAAATCATATGGTCTTTTTACATGCTGTTGTATTTACAGAAGGGATCTGATTCGAGGGATTCTAGAATATCAAAACCCTTTATCACCCAAGGTACAGAGGGCTGTGCACACAGTTCTTCAATCATAGTCGCTAAAAATCCTTATGACATCTTTTACTCCACAGTTTCTCCCAGGAAATTCTGGAAAAATCTATGTCTCCTCTTACTCTCATTTGCTTTATTCCTCTCAATGTTCCTTGAATATCCCCAAGATAAAATTTAATAGGGTCCAAATAAAGCACATTTCATTGTAATATTTACTTCATACATCTTAATTCCAACATATAAAGTAAATACTACAACACCAGTACCAATTGTTATTTTTCCCCTCCATATTGTTCATCATATAATTGTGAAACCAACTGTAGAAGTTAATTCCAAGAATCTAGTTTAGTGCTCTACACCTGTAAACTCGTGCTGTTCCACAGAACAGTGGTTTAGAATCATTAATCTAGTTTATTATTTTTCAAAATCAGATTATTTTTAAACCTAACTTAAAAGTTTCCATATTTGTCAACTTTCCCAAAACTTTAATAAAAATACATTAGTTAACTATTCTCCTTGTGACAGTAGACACAAGGGCCAGCAATATTGCTCCATAGTTGGAAGCCTGTCTCATGAGCTGGGGGAGAAGATAGCTGGAATAGAGAAGTGATCATTAAGTCAATGATGGTTGGAGGGATATTTTGGGATGGGAGATGTGTGCTGAAAGTAGATAAAGAAAGGGCCAAACGTGATAGCCTCTCAGTATCTATATTGCAAATCTTAATGTCCAAAAGTATCGAGAGAGTATGGGGAAAATTGTCTGCTCTAGAGCATTAGGAGGGTTGGGAAGGGAGGAGATACTGGGGACATTGGTGGTGGAAAATGTGCACTGGTGGAGGGATGGGTGTTTGATCATTGTGTTACTGAAACTCAAACATGAAAGCTTTGTAACTACATCTCATGGTGATTCATAAAAAAACACTATTCTCATTGTATTTAGCTTAATACGTTTATGATGCACTTAAAATTACCTAAAAACATTAAACTCCTCTGTAGCTGCTGAGTTGAATTGGTTTTGTCTGTGTGACAGTTCAGGTTTAATGAAGGTATCTATCTCCAAGGCAGCATGTGTTGTCTGTTTCTTCCCTTGAGTGGAGATTTTCCTGATTTCTCAAGGTCTGAATGATACTATATTGTATTCTTATGGCCATACACATGTTCAAGCATTAAGTAGGTGTTTGTGTGCACACACATATAAAATATTATATGCACATGTATGCATATGTGTGTGTAATGCGCAGGATTTCTGCTATTGAGCTCATTGTGTTCCCTACTTTGTTGTTTTAAGCCAAATGCGGAATCAATCATTTGATTACAGTCTAGCCTCTGAAGAGTCATTTGAGTTTGCAAAGTTGAAAGCTTCACCACATTGTAGATATATTTTCTGCCTGTAAAGATGAATGAAATGTTAGTATTTGTTCTAAACCATTTCATTCCCTAAGAACACTGGGAATATGTATCAATTTTCCTGAAGACTGTTTATTCTTTTAAATATAAGTTTTCTTGCACTTTATCTAAGACAAAATTTCTTTTCAGTTTGATTGGCAGAGACTGTAGGTTAAGTCAGATGGTCTTGATAGTGTTTCTTGCCATTCAGGCCATATTCTTGCATGCTCGTGTTCCTGTCTTTTTCTTCTTATTTTTTTCTGTGATTTTCATGAATATTATACATCTCAATACTTTTGTGAATTTGTGCTATGATACTCTGTTTATACAAATAACAGAGGGCTGGAAATGTGGCCTGGTGGCAGAGTATGTCCCTTGTATGAGCAAGAACCTAAGTTCAACAACCTCCAACATCACTAAGAAAAAAAAGGTTTATAAAAGAATGGAAAATCAATTGCTACTGCTAAGAATGATTTTCTGATTTTGTTCATTTCAGGAGAGGAAATTATATTTCTATCTTGAATTTATCAAAAAAGATTTCTTACAGGTAGGAGGGGATTGAATACTCAATATTTGGAACAAGGGCAAGATAGATAAATGATATAGATACACAAGTACAGGTTAGTTAATGACTATTTCAGGTTTCCCCCATTCTTGTGTGAAAATGTTCTTGGACTATGCAGGATTGATCAGCCAACATGTATCTTCATGCCACAATTATGAAAGTGGTGGGTCGGATGTTCCAACTCACGCAAGATACTCCACTGGCATGAGTTTTGCAAAGCCAGTGTTGCTCATTTTGCTGCTTTGCATTTTTTTTTGTTTTTTTAGCACTAGGACTTGAAGAACACATTTCCCGGCCCTCCTGGGTCTGGTCCAAGAATAATTCCCTAATAAGGAAAGTCTCTGTTCCTAACTCTGGTCGATCCTCTCTTTTTGGCGATCTGCTCTATCCTATCTTACCCTGCTACTCCTCTAAGTTTTTGTTGCTTCCATGTCTCTACAGACCGAATGTCCTTTTCCACTTTTCTCAAACAAAATAGGATTTGCATGGTGCTTCTAATTTCAACTATTGAATAAAGATGTATTTCTTTCTCAGAGTTTGGAAAGACTACTCAGTCCATATTACAATAATAGTTAGTTTATTGGAGGAAAAATAACATTTTCTAGGTCATACAGGAAAATAAATTTTAGGTGAAAATAAACTCCAGATTCTAGATGAAAATTGCGAGCACGAGAAAATTCAACATATATGTGATAAATTGATCTTGGAGTGAGGATAAAGTATTAATGAATAAATTAATGGATGAAACACTCAAAAGGAAAAATGGAAATGAATCTACCATATGCATAAAAGAACTATTCCACCCACATATTATGTGCATTGCTACTGATTGGCATTGAAGATAAAGGTTCCTAAGCTATGAGAGAAATATTAAGATTTAGTTGCAGAGCTTTTGGCAAGGAACCTAATGTTTTAAATTCCCTTGAGAGTCAAACCATAATGCATGTGCCACTAAGAGGTGATTTACTAACATTTTCGTTGTCTTTCTGTAGCCACACATTTTAATAGGAGTCACATGTGTCTAGATAGTTTCTTTGAAGGGATTTCCCATTCTGTTCTTTTTTCAATAGCAGAGGTAGACTATTTCTAGGGGGCAGTTACATTTTATGAAGCTAAATGATACTATAGGGAAGGGAGAGATTTTATTGTAGCAATTGTAGATTATGCAAATTTATGGTAGAATAGAGAATCTACTTCCAGTGTCTTCCCATATTTCCAAAAACAGTCATCCTGGAAAGCACTGAAACACTTTGGGAAGGCCTTGGGTTATTCCCGTTTTGGGAAATAAAATTGAGGCTTAGAAGTTTCATGAATTACCCATTGAGAGTTTAAAATTCTGAAAAACATGAGTCAAGACAGACACTCTGGTTCTCTCTACCTGCCTTTTGGTGTTTAATGTTTATATTGGCCATTGGCTATTGATTAGCTAAAAAAAAAACAAGGAAGAGAGAGGGGTTGTCAGTAAATAACATTTGGTTGTACATCTATTTGACATCTATGGGCTTTGACATCTACCATCATCACCTGTTCCATATTTCAATGTCACCATATTATTCATCGAAAGAATACATTTACTTATATTCCTTCCAGAGTGGCTTGAAATACTGAATACTAGCAGGTGACAGCAAGTCCTTATTTTGTACTTGCATGTATGATTTAAATTTATACCCCTCTGTGAAGTGACTCCTACTTCCATTTCACAGGCGAGAAAACTGAGTTACAGAATACTCACTCCTGGCTATCAGAAACAATTATTTTACATTTGTCAGGACTTCAGCTCTATGTCTGATGTGTGCCTTTTTCCCCCTTGAGAGGTAAACTTGTAGCACTGTAGCACTGTAGCACTGCCATTTCATTGCTCATCGATTTGCTCGAGCGGGCCCCAGTAACGTCTCCATTGTGAGACGTTGTTACTGTTTTTGGCATATTGAATACACCAGGGGCAGCTTGCCAGCCCTTAAGCATTAAAAAATAAAGCCACATTTGGTATATCTTTATATATTTCTAAGTTTTCACAATATACAAATCCCCACTTATGTTGTTAGAAATGTTTTGTTGTAATGAATGATTTCTTACTTTGATATCATAAAACTTCTCAGAGCTAAGTGGACTTAGCTTGTACATATCCAGTTTAAATAATAAAATATCCTGCTAAAATCTAATAGGAAATGAAAAATAAAAAAATAAAGTCAAGAGGGTGGCTATGTAGTGCATATGTCTTGCATATGTGAGGCTATTGGTTCAATGTACAGCATGGCACATTCCCTCATTCTGGCTTCCAGCCTCCACACCACCAGGGAATGGCCTCCAATCCCAGCTCGGCCAACTATGACCCTCACAACAAAAGTATAAATAAAAATAAAATCAAGCTTCTAAAAGCTTTTCTGTGTGCAATTTTTACTCAGTTGGTGTGTTAAAGGCTGTGTGTGTGTGTGAAAGAGAGAGAGAGCGAGAGAGAGAGACAGACAGACAGAGAGAGCTAAGATTTTCCAGCTCTATTTCTAGACCTTCTTTTCATTGAGAATATATTTTTAAAGGCTTTCCACAGTTTAAATATTGGTGGAAGATACTTAGTGCTTTGGGGAATGTGGGATAAATCCAAAGTAGGTGCCGCTGCCTTGATTCAAGCCAAGAGAGGAAATCCGTATTTGAGAATTCCTAGATTGTTGAGGGAGACAGTCTTTTTGAGGAAAAATCTTTCTTTTTTTCCCTGTTGGGAACAATGCATGCATATCAAGATGCTCTCTGCGAAATGCATTTCTGGCCACGTTTACATCATTGAACTCGGAGTATTTAGTGACAGATTTCAGATGGCTCTGGAGCACGATGCTTTTCGTCAGCCAGCGGTATGGAATAATTAATCAGGAGGCATCCCTGGAAGAAGGTCCTGGTTTTCTGGGCTGGCTTGTAAAACAGGCCTGGGTGAGAGGGTTCTCAGCGGGGCTAGTCACGTTACCTGTAATTTTTCACATGCGTATACTTCATCAGCGCTGACATTCTGGCTTTCAGATCAGTCATCTCTTAGGACTTAAAATTGATATATCAGTCTCAGCATAAAATGCTATCATTCCCGTCGACCAACTGTTTACCGGAGTATAACTCCTCCTGTGTCTCATTTCAGCACACTGTTTCACATAGTGATGTTTCAATGTGAAATGAAGTTTTTTCATGCTGTGCTTCTGAGGAGAAAACAGATAGAAGTACATGTATGATAAATGGCGAGGATTCCGCGGTACCCCTTTGCAAAACAATACAGTGTGGAAGCATTACACTTGCTTTAATAATTTAATGCAAAAATGTGGCTCTTCAATTTTTATTGCAAATACTATTTCTGCGCCTGAAAGGGGATGATCAATTAGACGGGCTGGAAGTTGCTTTATTTTCCAACTTATTTAGAAATTAGCAAAAAATGCCACCCGGGTCAGAAAGATTTGTGGGGACTGCAGTATTAGTGAAAACTCAAATTACCCTCGTGTTTTTCAATTGCACATGGATTGATTTACTGTTTGGGTAGAGGCAGTATTTGTTCAAAAGTGGATTAAATCCACTTCTGAATGCAGAGTGCAGGACCAAAGGGGGCGTTTTATAGCCATGATGGTGTTTAGGAAAAGCTCTCACAGATTTCTCGTATTATTGTTTGGAGTCACATGTCTGTGTTGTTTCTCTGGCCAGAGCTTGCGTGCTCGTTGTGGCTCTGGGTGTACTCAGGAGGTGGGGTGCAGCTCTGAAGGATGGCTGGGCTTGATTCAGCGGCTTTGCTTGACCGGGTTGGGGTTCATAGACTTCTTCCCCACCCTCCAAACTGTGCCTGGCCAGAGGAAGACAGCACCCCTGTGGAGATCACAGCCACTTTATTTCTGTCAAAATGGAAATTATCTTTTGCTTTTAACATGCTTTCTTTCTACCCATGGTAGAGGAAAAACGTTTACCCAGAAGTGGGTTGAAGTTGTGTTGATAATTTGATATAGCTATTCACATACTCAGTGTTTCAGAAATAGTTTTTTTTTGGGGGGGAGTGCTTTTTAAAAAAAATTATTTATTTATTTATTTTTATAATTTATTGGCTTTTTAATTAGTGATTCACAGTGAGGGTACAGTTGCAGATTCACACATTTTCGTACTTGTTTTACCCTCATGCAATATTTGAGAGCCCATCCCTCCAACCAGTGTTCATTCTCTACCACCTATAAACCCAGTATACCTCCCAGCCCCCTATCCCATCCCCCCCACCCCACTCTGCCTCTGTGGCAGAGCATTCCAATTTGTTCTCTCTCTCTCCTTTTGGGTGTCGTGGTTCACAATAGGGGTATTGAGTGGCCATCATGTACAGTCTCTAGTCTACTTTCAGCATGCATCTCTCTCCCTGCTCGGGGTTTCCAATCACAAATTACTTGGTGTTCCCTTCACTATCTGGGATGATTTTGGGGGGAGGGAGTGCTTTTTGGGTCACACCAGGCGATGCTCAGGGGAACTCCTGGCTCAGCACTCAGGGGACCATACGGGAAGTTGTGGATTGAACCCAGGTTGGCCATGTACAAGGCAAATCCCCTACCCAATGTACTATTGTTCTGGCTCAAGTAATTGGTTTCTGTTTGTTCTTCTAATTATGTAGGGGAGGGAGGGTGTGGTTTTGGGCTCTGCCTGAAGGTGCTCAGGGACTATTCCCAGCTCAGTGCTCTGAGGTGTTGTTGGCAGTGTTTAGGGAACCAGGTAGTACTGGGGAATGTAACCCAGTCACACTACAAGGAAAGCATATGTTTCACTTTGGGTTAATCCTAGTACTTCAGGTATTTGATTTTCTGTTGTTGAAAACCTTTGACGTTGGACTTGGGGCATCCCTCTGAGGCTGAGCACATGCCATATTTGGCTGAGATCCTGGGTTCCATACTGACACCAGACCAAAGAAATCCTTTAGACAGTGTGAAAGAGAACGATATTTGCTGTATGCAGCACTTAGGCTGCAAGTAGTATTTAAGCTGTAGTTAATAATTCTGCAATAAGTTAGTGGTAAAAGGTGAAGGTATCAAATGATCCCAAATAACTATAGAAAAGAGTTAGGGGAAGATTTTCAAGGTGACGTATATTTTTATTAAAGTAATTAACCAATAAAGTGATTGTTTCTTTTGAAAGTAGTAAATCCAGTTGTTAATATTTTTGTTTGATTATATTTCTCGTATATATGCATATAAGACAAATAATAAATAGTACTAATAATTCCTGTAAAACTGATCTTCACATTTTAAAAATTTAAATGACATCAAGGAGCTGGCGCAAAAGCACAGTGGGTAGGGCGTTTGCCTTGCACATGGCTGACCCAGGTTCAATTTTCAGCATCCTATATGGTCCCCCCAGCACTGCCAGGAGGAATTCCTGAGTATAGAGCCAGAAGTAACCCCTGAGCATCACCGGTGTGACCCAAAAATAAAAAAAAATTTACATTGAGTCAGTTAGTTCTATGAAGAGCTGTATATTCTAATATTTTAAGAATATGATTCTTTAGAGGAACTTTCCATTTGAAAACTGAAAGTAGATATTATGCTTTGTATTAGTTTAAAAATTTCATAATCAAAATTTAAAAGAAAGGCATTAAAAGGGTTCTTCTTTCAATTTTCAAGGTAAAGCCATATAAATCCAAGGACAGTTTTAGAACTAGAGTATTTCTAGCATGTAAAATTAAGAATTATATTCATAACCTTGGCTCGTAGTCATTATTTCAGGAAAGCATTCAATAATAGTTGTACTTTTTAAAGTATAAATCACTTAATTTCATTTTATTTTTAAGAGTTTAAATAAGGGATAGAGAGATAGTACAGTAGGTAAGGTTCTTGTCTTGCATGCAGCCGACTCAGGTTTAATTCCCGATACTACATATGGTCCCCTGAGCACCAGCAAGAGTGATCTCTGGGTAGAATCAGAAGTAAACCCAAGGCCACAACCAGGGGTGGTCCAAAAACAAAACTAAAACATTTAAATAGGATTTTAAAAAGAGAAGTTCACAGCAGAACCATATGGGAAATAGAGACCATTGTCATCTAACCCAGCCTCCATACCAACTATCCCATCCCATACTATGTGGGACATTTGTTATATCTAATGACCCTAGAAGCTATCTTTTAAAATTCTGAAGTGGTTAAATGAATTTTTTTAACTTAACTCTCTTTGTGAGAAGTTGTTAAGTCCTCAAAGGGATTTTCAAAAGAATCCTGGCTAATTCGTTAAATCCCACTGACATAAATCGCTCTAATGCTTATTCCTAGACATTCCTCATATATATTGATTATTAGTTAAGAGGCAAAACATGCTAAGTAATATGCAGAAGAAAAACCTTATCCAATACAGCTCCTGGCCCTGTCATTTGTTGGGCAAATGAAGAAGAGGTAGGAGGAGTGGTTTGGATTCTGGTTACGGTGTGTGGGAGTGTGAGATGGGCAAGTGAAATGCCTCTGCTAGAAAGAAAGCAGGTATTTGTCAGTCAAAGTTGCAGAGGGCAAAAGCATTTGAGTCAATCCTTGGGGTATGATATATATTGGGGTATATAAAATTATCGGGCAAAATAGAGAATGCTTTATTATCTAGTTATATAGAGTACAGAGGGACAGCCTTGCAAGCTTCCCACAGTGTATTCATATGCAAAATCTAGTAACAAGCTGGATCTCATTCCCCTGACCCTGAAGAGCCCCCAGAGCAACATCATTAGGAGGGCCGAGTCGAGATAGACTTCTAAGATCTCAGGGAAAGGACTAAATGAGATGTTACTGAGCCCGCCCGAGAAATCGGTGATTAACCGGATTTTGTGATTTCTCTGTGTGTGATAGGGTACGGGATAGATCTTATTTTATTATAACTATGTCCTATGATTGGCAGAGCCTGGCAAGCTCCCCGTGGTGTATTCGATATACCAAATACAGTAACAATAACGGGTCTCATTCCCCTGACCCTGAAAGTGCCTCCAATATGGCATTGTTTGGAAGGATGAGTAAGAAAAGGCTGCTAAAAACTCAGGGCTGGGACGAATGGAGTCATACTGGCACCTGCTCGAGAAAATCGATGAGCAGTGGGATGACAGTGATACAGTGATGTCCTATGAAATATTTGGGACCCATGGTAGTAAAAATATTATCCATTGTCTTTTTGAGACACAGTTAACTAAGAAAGCTTTATTATCTGCTCAAAAGGGCATATCTATGTTTGGCTTGAATTCTATGAAGAGAAAAAGCTCAGCGGATAAAGGAGGAAAGTTTCAGATTAAATAAGGAAAAATGAAGGCAGGAACGTTAGGTTGGGAGTGGAGAAGGGTTTTTATCGGGTTGAAAGAGCTGTGTCAAAAAAATGCGATATATATCCATTTGTCTCACTCAGCAACTGTTTCAGGGAAACAGGAATTTCTGAAAGCTTTGAGGACACAGGGAATCAAGAGGCAAGAGCATTGAACGAAGTTTGGGTGACTCTTGAGGTGATGGAGAAATCTGCTCACGACATTGGTCTGTGAAAACTGAGAGAATCCCAAAGTTTAAAGGTCTAGTCTGGAAGCCATCTTTCCTCTGTATCAATAATTCTTCAGTGACTCAGACCACGTTTGGGGATTATGAATATGCATTTCACATGCCTGGAAGACTTTGTAAATGCACTTCCTAATGCTGGTGTGCAATACCTGTGTAGTATTTACCTGCGTTGCATTTAACCTGTAAGGGATGGGATGCCAGGGATTGAACCCAGGTTGGCCACATGCAAGACAAAGGCCCTATCTGCTGTGCTGCTGTGCTATCACTCCAGCCCCAGAAAGTAACTTTTTTCATCATTGGAAATATTTTAGTTGAAATAAGGAAATCATTTTTTGCATTCTGGCAGCAGACTTATAGAAGAGTGTTATACAATGCCTTATTTTTTTAAAGTCACATCCAGTTATTATGGCTTTCTTCTGGCTCTGTGCTCATGAGTCATTCCTGGCAAGGCTCAGGGGATTTTATAGGGTGAGGGAAGTCAGACCCAGGTCTACCCTTCCCACTGTACTATCTCTCTGGGCCCATAATGGTCTTATAAAAGTTTGCAACAATGAGATCTTTGATGTCTACTTATATTTTCCCTTTCAACCCAATGAGTGGGGACTAGGCCAAGATCAGTTTGGTTTAACTGTGCTATCTTTGATTCTTCTCTGTTACATCTGCAATCTATATTTGAAGCCTGACTACCCTTAGAATGTTTTTTGTATCTTTTCTTCTAGGAATTTTCTTCTTAACTTCCCATCAGCATCATGCCTCAATTCCTCCCTGACCATCTCATCAGATCTGGTGCATACCTGGTATGTCTGAATCCCATCTTGACCTGCAATTCTGCTGCTTTTGGAAGTTTCTAATAAGCCCAAACACTTGGAACCCACTTCGTGTACTTATGAGGGTCATTTTGAACGTTTTTAGTACTGATTTAATGACATGGGTAATAGATGCTAAAAAAAAAGTAAGACATAACAACATTCCTATGAAACAGATGTCTCGTTGACTCTGTGTGGTAAATACATGTATACATAGGAAGGGGAGACAACAGACTTTAGGAAGAGAATGTAAGTGATTGGCATGGGGAAGGGAAAAGAGATCAGGATGGTGGAGTGTTGGCCTATAAAATCAACCCCAACCAGTGCCAGAAGTCCAATCTTGGGAGAAATTCCGGTATTCCAATGAAATTGAAAATCAATATTTTACATAAA
Organism: Sorex araneus; assembly: GCF_027595985.1. Lineage (NCBI taxonomy): Eukaryota > Metazoa > Chordata > Mammalia > Eulipotyphla > Soricidae > Sorex > Sorex araneus. The sequence continues at coordinate 271,125,569 of NC_073303.1, read as the reverse complement.
ATTCTGTTTTTTCAATGCTCACAGCAAACTTCCAAGATTTTTATATATTCTGAGGTCAACATAGCATATTCATAGATTGAATCTGACCTTTGGGCTATCAAATTTGGACTTCTTTCTAATTACCCTTTTCATCAGCTCTTTAAAAATGATGCAAAAACATTTTGTGTGTGTTTGTGAGTGTGTGTGTGTGTGTGTGTGAGTGTGTGTGTGTGTGTGTGTGTGTGTAAGATCACACCACAAAAGGAAAGCTACTGTCTGTGGTCCTCTCAGAGAGCCCGGCAAGTTACCAAGAGTATTCCGCCCACACAGTAGAGCCTGGCAAGCTACCCGTGGTGTATTCAATATGCCAAAAACAGTAACAAGTCTCACAATAGAGATGTTACTGGTGCCCACTCGAGCAAATTGATGAGCAACGAGATAACAGTGATACAGTGATATTATCTGTGGATAACAGCGTCAGACATATAAAGTAGTTTACTACTTCTGCAAACCGTAATGCCCCAAAAGGGGAGAGAGGGGGATAGAGAGAGAGAGAGAGCGAGGGAGAGAGAGAGAGAGAGAGAGAGAGAGAGAGAGAGAGAGAGCCTGCTAGAGGCAGGCTGGGGCAAGGGTGACAGGAGGGATATTGGGAATATTGGTGTTGAGAAATGTAAACTTGTGGGTATTGGGACATTAAATGAGTAAAACCCGATCAAGAAAACTTTGTAAATGTATCTCACAGTGATCCAATAAAAATAAATAAATAAAAAAGTAAAGTGAAAAGCCAATGGAATTCCAAAGTTCCCATGACATTAACAAGAGACTTGACCCACGATGCTTCTGAAGTTCTCAACCTTCTACCTGCTTCGTCCCGTGGAGGGAGTGATGGATTGGTGTGAGGGTTGGGGAGGCGAGGCTGGAGGTAGGTTGAGGGCTGGCGAAGAACAGAACATTCATCCTGCTCACCAGCCCCCAGGGTCTTCTCTCTGATGCCAGGAGTCTGAAAGAGAATTTTCCTAATAAATAAAAGGCGGAGGCAGACTCCCCTGCATGTGATCGGCTCCATAGGGTGTCTCTTGAAACAGGATGTGAGCAGCTAGAGTTGAAATGGAGAGACTGTGGAAGGGTAATGAAAAAGGGACTGTAGTGCCCATAAATCTGATATTCAGAAGACCGGAGGGAGCTCTCTCAATCACCGAAGATCATTCTTGGTGAACAATTTATTGTGTCTCTTTTAAGAACTAAGACGAACTAAGGGAAGGCAAAGTGGACAAGGAGAGTTTCAAGACTGCGTATTTGAAAAAAACATATAAAGTGATCATTTCACAGATGCGCGGCATAATCTTTCTCCAGGAACAGTTTTTCCCTTCTCATCTGTTTCGTTCTAATTGTCTGGTCACTCCCCAAACTGTTGTTTTCTCTACCATTGGGTCTACTTGGGTATTGAAAAATGGCATAGGTATCTTTATTTTATTTTTTAGCTGTGACTTTTTCTGTAAGAAACCAACTTTCTCTTTTGTTGTTTTTGCTGTCAGTTTCTACTTGGCCTCTACCAGGGAAGAGCCTTGCGAATCTCAAGCCATTTCTTTTCCTTCTTTGTGAAGTTTCAAGATAATTTGTGGTATTGGCACATATGGATGCCAAAAGGTTTACTTTTTCATCCTATATCCAAAAACTAAGTGTGGAAATTTAAAATGTTTTAATAATTTCCTATGCTTTATGTCATTTACCCCCCCTTCCCCACCTAGTATGGGCTACATACTAAATGATAATAAGGACTGCATTGAAATTCTTATAAGACATCTAGAAATTAGATATTTTCCATAGCACTTCTGAGTGAAAAAGTTTAAAAATACAATTTAAGAAATCTGCCATGGCTGGCCAGTAGAAAGTCCACTTTATTCTTACTTTTTACTTCAAATGCCATTTTAATCAATAGAAATTATCTCAAATTTCTTTTCATAGAATCTCAGTAGCATAAAGCATCTAACAGATATTACTTTAAAATTATAAAGCTTTCCCCCCCAACCAACTTATTATGAAAAATACATACCATTTTTGACTTGTTTTGGGCCGTACAGTTTGCTCAGGGCTTGCCTCTGTTTTTAGGAATCCTGTCTAGAGGAGCTCAGGGGACCATATGACATGCCTGGGATTGAACTTGAGTTAGATGCAAGACAAGTGCCCTACACACTATATGATCTCTCTAGCCCTCCTAATATATTATTTTTAAGCACTCATCTGTTTTTGTACACTAGTGCTGTTTCCAGATCTTGGCTATTGTGAACAGTGCTATAGTGAACATAGAAATGTCGATATATTTTTTGATTAATGTTTTGGGGCTCTGAGATAGATGCCAAGATTGAAATCACTGAACATCATATATATTGTTACCTTTATTATGCAAACATATGTTTAGTGCCATATAAATGAGAAAATTTCTACTGTGGCCTTTAGAACATAATTATATCAAGCTGGCACAGAGGGTAGGGCAGTTGCCTTGCAAACGAAGCTGACCTGGGTTCTATTCCTCCGTCCCTCTCGGAGAGCCCAGCAAGCTACCGAGAGTAGTATTCGATACTACTGCAGAGCTTGGCAAGCTATCCATGGCGTATTTGATATACCAAAAACAGTAACAACAAGTCTCACAATGGAGATGTTACTGGTGCCTGCTCAAGCAAAACGATGAACAACGGGATGACAGTGCTACAGTGCTAATGTTATTCTTTAAGAAAAAATATCAAATATTTATTTGTGTATCTTTTGTATTTCCTCCTAGTGCTGGGGATCAAACTTGGGGTCTCATTATGGGAGACATATCTCTGCCTCCTTATATAATTCTAGGTTGGTTAGGTGTTTTCATAAAAGTGTTTTTTGGTTCAGAAAAAAGTAATATTAAGATAGAATGCCTTTTAAAAATATTTAAGTACTTGAGGACCAGAGTGATAGTACAGTAGGTAGAAAGTTCACTTTGCAGCTGTTAGAAAGAATGAGGTCATGACGTTTGCATATAAGTGGATCAGCATGGAAAGTATTATGCTAAGTGAAATGAGTCAGAAAGAGAGAGACAGACATAGGAAGATTGCACTCATCTGTGGACTATAGAATAACAGACTATAAGACTAACACCCAAGAATAGTAGAAATAAGTACCAGGAGGTTGTCTCCATGGCTTGGAGGCTGGTCTCTCATTCTGGGCAACTCAGAGAAGGGAACACCAAGTAAAATGTGATTGGAGGTCATGTGGGGGAAAGATGATGCGGGCCCAATATAGACTAGAGACTGAACACAATGGCCACTCAACACCTTTATTGCAAACCACAACACCTAATCAGAAAGAGAGAACAAAAGGGAATACCCTGCCATAGTGGCAGTGTGGGGTGGGGGGAGACAAGACTGAGGAGGGGGGGAGGGATGTTGGGTTTACTGGTGGTGGAGAATGGGCACTGGTGAAGGGATGGGTTATCAAACTTTGTAAGGGAGAAACATGAGCACAAAAATGTATAAATCTGTAACTGTACCCTCACGTTGACTCACTAATTAAAAATAAACTAAAAAAAATAATAAAAAACTAAAAAAAATAAATAAATAAAAAGAATTTGAGCATAAAGCTTTGTTTAAAGAACCTAAAAAAAATAAAATAAAATTGTTTTGGATACTGAAATATAAAAAAAAGAAAGTTCGCTTTGCATGTGGCCAAACTGGGTGCAATCCCCTGCACCCAATATGGAGCCCGGAACTCAATTAGGAGTGATCCCTAAGTGCAGAGCCAGGAGTAAACCCTGAGCATCACTGGGTGTGGCTGAAAATACAAAATATGTTGGGCATTTTATATTAGTGCAGAGAAAATATAAAAATATGGCTAGAAGACCAGGAACCTAGGGTAACACAGAAGTCAAAGGACACATATAATATTTTTTTTTGACAAAAGACAAAATAACCTGAGTAGGTGACTCAAGATGCAAGGGAGTATGAGAGCTAGGATGTCAATGAATGATAGAAGAATTTGGAAAAATCCTTGGAAGGGGTAGAAAGGATAAATCAGTCAGTAACCAGTTAGGATATTAATACAGGGGAAAATAATTGTGGGTGTGTGGCTTCTAAATGACTAAGGTTTTGGTAGTGGGGCTAGAACGAAGGCATACTTAAAAAAGATGGTAAGGAAGATTCTGAACAATAAGGACTAAATATGAAGGAGCAAAGGGATCTATAATGATTCCCATGTTTATATTATGTGTATAGGAGGGTGGACCTACTGAAATAATAATACATAGAGTTGGATTTATAAGGGGAAATCCAGCTTTTGTTTGTGTTTAAATAAACACAAACTATCAAAATATTCTACATTACTTTCATAAAACCTCCTAAAGTGTAATCATGATATAAGGAAAAATTGCCACATAGTATTAGTATTTACGATATTATCTGTTCCCTAAAAGTTACTGCTTAGGAATTCTTTTAAACCACTTATAACTTAGGGAACATTTAAATTGTATTAATAACCATACACAAATTCTTCCTTATTAATTATTTCCACGAATGGCAGTAGGTCAAATAATTTAAAAAAGATATCCATATTTAACTCATATTTCTGTTTTAATGATTTACAGAAAGACTTGGCAGTTCTAAATTAGCCTACTTAAGATACTTCACAAAGAAGATTTTTTTTCAAATCACAAGAGACTTTCATCATTCATGCCCTTCATTTCAATAACTAACAGCCTTAGCTTCAACACTTTCCCCTTTCCACTCTTGGGAAATACAGTAATGCAGCTGGAATTTGTATCAGTTAGCTTTGTATCAAAATGCCCCCAAATATAGTATCTTCATACAGCACTGTTTAAACTCATGAATCTGTAGATATGGCCAAGGGATTCTTAATCTGGGCCAATTGGCTGGCTTTCTCACGTCTCCGTGGCTCACAGCTACTGTTGGGATCATCTAGCATGACCATACTTAGCATAGTTGGTCGGCACATCTGAGTTTTCCTTCACATGATCTCACTCTTAATGTACTGGCTTAGCCACATCCTATAGTAGTTTCTGAGTTCCAGACAGAAAGATTCGTCACCCAAAGATTTACTTTCACCTTATTTTCTAATGACCAATTGGTCCAGAGAAGTTGCACCACCTGCTGAGGGGCAATATGGAGTGTGTTGTTAAAGGGCACAGAGAGAGGGAAGAAACTAACTTGCGATCATTTTGCTCTCTGCCACTTTAAACCATCTTTCAGGTAGTCTTTGTGAGTATGTGAGAGGACCTCTGTAAAATGATAACAGCAAATAGGAAAAGATTTGGGTTTCAAAGTTTCGATTATATTTTTAAAGTTGAGATAGGAATGACATGGATGTTATTTATTAGTAACAGGGAATTAGTATGGCAGGCATGGGCTACTGAGTAAAGAAAGATTTAGAATCATATGAGGGGAAGAACAAGCAGGAGGTAGCCATACCTTGAAGAGTGAGGCATGCCTGGTCAAGTTGCAGCGCTTGAGGGAGGCTAGGATGCAGACCTCCTTGGAGGCAGGTGGCTATGGCCTCTGAGCAGTATTTTTCAGGGAGCACCAGAATGAGGTTGGTGGTCAGAAAATATTGGTTTTGTTTCTAGATTAATCAGGAGGATGCTGCTACATTTCTGAGACGATGCCCCTGGGGGTGTCACTGAAAGGGGTGAATTGAATTTCTTCATGAGTTGAGCATTGAAAGAGGAAAGACGATGGAAAACACCAGAACTGGAATACATGCCTTTTCCTACTTGAGAGTCTTCTACTAGGTTGGCACTCTTTGTTGGCTCAGATGTTGGGTCCAGACTCAGCATCACAAGCAAAGCAGTGATGGGTGAATTTTAAGTGGAAATAATGAATTGAAAACTGCCACAGAATGGTAGCATTTGTGCAAAAGATAAACACAATAAATTCATCTGATGGTTTGGATGGGGACCAAACATAAGCAATGATTAGGTGGAGTTGGCCATGGCCTTGTAATATATATTTGGAAAATTGCTACATCGTATTTTGATAATATTTTGGTAACAATATATTAAAATGTACTTATTATTGAATATTGGATCAACATGTAAATTTGGATCTAAATTGCTTTATGGATGTCAAGCAAAGAAAATTTATCATTTCTCTGGCAGAAAAGCTCATTTCTTGTGTTATTTCTTTGTAATATGTTTTTCTTACCAGCAAAAGACAAACTCTTTTAATTGGGAAGAAGTATTTTTTTCCTTGAAAAAAGTTTAGCTATTCATTCCTTCAACAAGTTATGCAAATTAGTACTTAAAGTATGTTTGGGAATGATCAGAATCTTGAAAATTTAGAATATTCTTATTATTATTAAAGGGACAATTCAATTGCATTGAAGTATTTTTTCCATATGCCTAAGTCTAGCTGATTGAGCTAAAAAAGCACACGATGTGGGTCAGAAAGCTACATAGTACAAAGTAGATAGGCTTAAGTATTACTTCTGGGAATAACTCCTAAAAAAAGTGTATATATACCATATTTTTATCCAATCATCCATCATGGACACCTAGGTTGTTTCCAGTATTTAGCTATTGTAATTAATAGTGTGATGATTCCTAGGTACATGATTTTGTTGGACACAATTGTAAATGGGATTTAAAAAATTTCTTTTCTACATCATTGCATAGAAAAATGTAGGGCATTTTGTTTATTGGCTTTATAGCCTACTTATTTATTGTACAGATTTATTGTTTATAGAACTTTATTGTTGGTATCTTAAGGATTTTCTATGAAGGATTGACTTCTCATTGAAATGCCTTTTATTTCTTTTTCTTGCCTAGTAACTGTGGCTAGGATTTCTAATGATGTGTTGAATTATAGTGATAAAAGCAGACATCTTTACCTTATGTCTGATCTTAGATGAAAGATTTCCATTTCTTCTGTCATTGAACATGATGTTTTTCTATGAGTTTATTGAATGTAACATTTACTATATTGAGGTAAGGTCCTTCAATCACATTTCATTGAGACTTCTTATTTTTTATCATAAATGTTAGTTCAATTTTGTCAAAAACTTTCTCTACATCTATTGATGTAGTCATATGATCTTTTTAATTTCCTCGATGTGGTGTATCACATCAATTGATTTGTATTGATTGAGCCATTTTCACATCCCAGAATAAATCTCACTTGATCACAGTATATGCCTTTCAATATACTATTGAATTTAGTTTGTTACTATTTTACTGAGTAATCTTTGTATCTTGGTTATAGGTCTGTAATTTTACTTCCTTTGTTTATTTTGGTGAAGCTAGGCATTATTCAATACAGGGTCTCTCAGATGCAAGGCAAGTGCTCTCTTGCTGAATCATATCCTTGGCCCCCATAATTTTATAACTTTTAGTTGTATTCTGTCTTTTTATGTGTCAGTATAACATTGGCATCATAGAAATTGTGTTGAAGAATTATTGTTTCTTTGCTTTCCTGGAAGATCTTGAGAAGATTAGTACTCTTTTAAGGATTGGAAGAGCTAATGAGTGAACAATCTGGACCTAGGATTTTGAAACCTTGCTTACCTTTTGAGGGCCAGCTCAATGCTATGTACTTCAGAAGCAATGCTATTCATCAGTACTATGTCCACAGTGTTCCTTCTTCTATCATTATTTGTGCATATATTTTATATCATACTTTCATAGACTGTGACTTAAGAGAAGATTTGTTGTTGACAAGAATAATCTATTCTATCTTAGACACTGCATATTAGCTTATGGTATCTGATCCAGGTAGCCTGAATATTAGGAAAGAATCTAAAAATGACTCAAATACCTTTTAAAATTCCTTATCTTTGTACCTGTGATCCATTTTTTTTTTATTTTTGAGTCACACCCAGCAATGCTCAGGGGTTACTCCTGGCTCATGAGCTCAGGAATTACTCCTGGTGGTGCTCGGGGACCATATGGGATGCTGGGAATCGAACCTGGGTCGGCCACACGTGCAAGGCAAATGCCCTACCTGCTGTGCTATCGCTCCAGCCCCAACCATTGAAATTTAAACAGCATTCATAAAAGTTGGTAGAAAGTAAGATTATGCATAGATTTCTATTAGTTTCTATTAGTTTAAGAGCACTAGAAAAGCAGTTCACTTAGATTTTATACACTTCTCCTTGATCTCTCCTGTGAGGTATGATTAGTCCTATCTCCTGAAGTCATTTCTAAACATAGTTTAGAAATGTATATGTTGAAATTGTACCTTTTGTCACAACATGGATGGCGTGTAGGTGGTTGTGCTAAGCAGAGTAAGGATGAATGACAATTCCTAGATGTGTTTTTTTTTCATATGTGGAAAGTAAATAATTAAAGCAAACGACTACTAGCAAAGCCCAACACAAATAACCCTGACTTTATAAAAACATGGTAATCACAAGGTAAAGAGGAAGATCACTTGTATCACTTGTCACCCATCCCGTTGATCTTTGATTTGCTCAAGCGGGCGAAAGAGAAAGATATTGGAGGAAATAGGCAGAAGGGTGATTGTGGGAAGGAACTGCAATTCTGGTCCTGATGTAGTGCAGCTTAGACACCTACAGAGATGTGAAGAGGTGAACTCAAGCCTTGTTCTACACCAATCCCAAAGACTAAAATTTAATTTAAAAGGTCAAATAATTTTTTTCTGATATGAGACATCACATTGCTTGCTAATGACAGAGAATTTTTGTCATCGGTGCTTTCTAATCTCTGAGACTAATCTACTAAGTACATTTCCTTCCCCCTGCCCCTTAGTTTTCCTAGTTAGAACTGCAAAACTTGAAAATAGAGTTATTTCTTGCTGCACACCCGAGTCTCATGTCAGAACCAGTATAGATATCCGGACTTATAAAACATGTAGACAACCAATCTCAGTCCTGGAGCCAATTACTGACCAATCACACGCACAACCATATTGTGGAAAGTGATGCTGAGATGATCGATCCGTGATTCTTAATGGTATTTTTGCTGATTTCCTGCCGATGTCCTATTACTTTTTGGGCTCCTCCTCCCCCCCACTTTTTTTTTACATATTCCTCTATTCACAGTCTGGCAAAAATTTGCAGAAAAAGTATCCAAGTGATGGGCTCCCAGCAGGTGCTGGATCAAACGGGCCTTGTTCTTCGGCCCTTGGGAAGTCCGCCTGGATCAGAGGAATCCAGACGCTGCCCTTCGGATGACCTGTAGTAAAACTGCCGTGGACATGCTCAGTTTCTTTCCATGGATAAACAAAGTGTAGATGAAATATTTTTGTTAGCATGAATAGAGGAATTTATTTTATATGCACTGCTTGCCTGTACAGTTGATTGAAAATGGCATGAAGTAAATCTTGTCTAATAGATACTTACAGAAGAATATTATTTAAATATCTAACAGCTCAGAGGTTACTGGTTTACCTTTTGATCTTAGTAGGGAGCGTACTAGTTTCAGCTGAATATGGAGCCAAAAAAGTCGCCCCAAATGACTATTATAGGATGAATAAAATACAATCCTAATAATAAGCAGTTTAGGGCGGTCTTCGTGAGCTTTTAAAAGCCAGACAAAAATCTGTTCCCATTTTGTATCAGCACATAGACTTTTGCAATATTAACGTTTTAAGTATGGCATTTGGCTTAAGTGATATAAATTTATAGTGATATATAAAAGTCTGTGTAATGCATTATTTTTAAATTATATCTTTAAGAAAATTTTAATGTGATAAATATTTGTGGAACATTATTTATTAATGAGTATCTGTTGTTTTAGGTAATAGGACTGTAAAGAAACAAATCTATTCTTTGGGGAACTTCATACTCAGTGAAAACTAATAAAAAAGAAGGAAAAAGAAAATACTACGAAAATATATTCTGAAAAATATTAAATCAGAACATTGATGAAGGGGAAATCTCAATTACTTTTTATTCTTCAAGTTAAATTGGAATATCAGACTTTTTTACTTTAGTATAGTCAATATAAACAGTTCTTTGTGTGGCTGATATAAGCAATGTAAATGAGATTTCCTTTTCATATTTTAATTTTAAAGGGGAAAGCATGCTTTATTATTTTATTAAATATAATAATTTATAAACCTTTAGATAAATACATTGGCTAATGTGCTGAATTCATCTCAATCATATAGTTCTTGAAAACAATATCTATTATTTATTTTTTCATTAAAGATAGATTATTGATTCATAGGTATCACTTAATAGTTAACAAAATTTAGCCCCTTGGAAACTAGTTTTGAAGTTTTAAATTCTGTACTTTTACCAGGAAAGAATATACAATAAAATAACTACTATTCCAAATATAAAAGAAGCCCACATTAACATTTAATATATTCCCCATAAGTAGTTGGAGGCACTTCTCATTATTCTGGAAATATAGTAAGAAATTGTTGACAATGTTTTTGGCATTATATAGCTTTCATATTTATAAATTGACAAGGTAACATAGTTTGAACATTTTGTTTATACAATCCATTGTGACAATTAGGATGAAAACTAGATAATTTTGGAATAAATATCAGCACCTTTTGAGTAACTAGAGAAGTGCTTGCGATTTCATGTATCTGAAATATTTCTAGATAAACTCGCAGTTTTGCACATGCCCTGATTGAAGATATGAAAAAGGGCAGATCATTGCACAAACAAACCATTGGATTTTCTGTTTTAATAACCGATGTAGTAGGACAGTCACACAGTGGTTCAGTAGTAGAGTTAATGTTTCCTATGTGTGAGGCCCTGGGTTAAAATTCAAACACCAAAAATAAAATAAAATAAAATTAAATTAAATTAAACTAAAACAAGATCCTTCTCTCAAAGAACTCCTACTTATATACCACTTAAAATGATGCATTGCAATTTTTAAATGACTTGTGCTTATAGGATGATTAGTTTCTCGTATGATTTTCAAAGAGCAGTTTGCTTGTAAATGGTATAATTATAAATAGTTTAAATATATTATATAATATGTTATATGTTATGTTATAACATATTATAATGGTATAATCTGTCTTTCTCAGAATGGTACCACATTTACATACTATTTTTCACTGAAATACACCAACTTTGAATTATAAAACCACTAAGTATTTATACAACCATTCATGATTTTCAGTTTTATGACTTTTCTTTTAGTTCTCAAGTTGTATGTTTTATTGGAATTTCAAATTTCAATGTTAAAAATATGTAGGAGTAAATGTGAGTTTTCTGGATAACACAAAAAGTAAAATGTCTAAAAATATTTGAAAAATTTTATGAAAACACATTCACATTAAATTGTACTATCTGTATTAAAAAGAAAATATTTCCATAAAAATAAATTCTCATAGTATGAAATAGTGAAGACAGTTATCTTTGAAATACTAATGCTAGTGGAAAATGTACCAACACATATTGGTCAAAGTAAAGGAAAATTAGATTTTTATGTGTCAGGGTTGTGTAATTTTTTCCCTTAAAACAGCTAATTCAGTCTCCCCCAGAAGATAGAATTATATACTATTTTCAAGTCAACATTATTAAAAATTATAACTATTACTATGCTATGTAACAAATTTGGCTGAGGAGACTGAGGTTTTAAATATTTAATCTATAATCTTAGCTGTACCATTGAATTGCTAAGAAAACGTCTTTACCAAGAAATACAGGATGCCACTTAAAATGATTACAGAAATAGAAGCACCAACATCCAACGAAGGGCTGGTAAATGGTTTAATGGTTGAGTGTCTGCTTTACATGCAGGAGGACCGGATTTGATTCCTAGCATATGGTCCATACATCATCCAATTTAGTAAGAGCTTTAGATGTAATAATGAAGGATTCAGGACACTTGTATTTTCTTTTTTGTTTGTATTTGGGCCACACCTAGTGATGTTCAGTGCTTACTCCTAGCTCTATGCTCAGGTAACACTTCCGTTGGGGACCTGGGGACTGTATGTTGTGCCAGGGATGGAACCTGGACCAGCCTTGTGCAAGGTGAACACTTTATACAAGAGAGAGTACCTTCTGTCCTCTCTCTCTGGTCCCTGGAACATTTGAAATAAAAGAAACTGTTTTTGTTATAAAGAAATACTTAGGTTTCCTTTTTCTGTTTTGCTTTTAAGAGTAAATTTCCCTGTGGTTGTTCGGGCCATACGATCGCACTAGATGACACACAGAGATTAAGAGCATTTACTGTCTCTGCCCATTTGAGTGGCAGGAGGGAGGAGGAAGTGCATACTTAAAAGAAATCTCAAGACCTGCATGAGGGGATTAAGAAGCACAACAAAATAAGGTTACATTCACTTGCCTTAAAGCAATGGGGGAAGAACACAAATTTCAACTGCATGCATACACGAGAATGTCTAACCATTCATGGAACTGTAAGGTTAATAATAAATTTAATAATAGGAACATTTTTCTCTCCTCCATTTTTGAAAACTGCATTTGAGTAAATTTTCCCAAGTATTTAATGCACTGTCCTTTTATCCCTGGAGCTAATCAGATATTATCAATCAGGATTCTTTACAGATTGAAGAGATGGTGCATGTTATTTCTAAATTAGGAAATAAATTTTATGCCCAAATTTTCAGTTCAGGTTTTCAGTGTTATAAACCAATAAATAGTAATCTCTGTAATGTTTTTATAGTTTCTCTGAATTTTCCAGAATGAATTTCTAGGAAGGTAGTTCACGGTAGCTTAATTTTCCTCTGCGGAAAAATCTTTTTTCTAGTTTTGATCAAATTAATTGATTTACTGATTTTCAATTGAGGTAAAGTATTTTTGGGAACCTATTACTATTTGGATAAATGTCAGTACATGTGGACCAATTTAGATGAAGCTTTTGTCACCTACGGTTTTCTTTTTTAAAAAATTTTATTTATTTATTTATTTATTTATTTTCCATTTTATTGAATCACCATGAGAGTTACAAGCTTTCATGTTTGGGTTATAATCTCACACTAATCAAACACCCATCCCTCCACCAATGCACTTTCCCTACCACCGATATCCTGGGTATACCCCCCCTTTCCCACCTTCCCCCTGCCTCTAAGGCAGACAATATTCCCCATACTCTCTCTCTACTTTTGGGCATTATGGCTTGCAACACAGACACCGAGAGGTCATCATGTTTGGTCCATTATCTATTTTCGGCATGCATCTCCCATCCCAACTGGTTTCTCCAGCCATTTTATTGCTTGTTATAATACATACTAAAAAATTACTCTTATGTTAATAATTCCATTTGTCATGGGGGTTGTTGCTTAGATATATGGGATGGCACATGCATACTGTCTGTCTAGCGTTACACAAGTGCTGACTCTCTGAGGTTGCACAGTCACCTAGTTTTTATCCTCAAAATCTGATTCCTGGGTCAGTGTCAACAATATCTGCTTTACTTTGTAGATTTAATACAAGACCACATAAACCACATATGTGGTTTAGCAATAGATAAATTACTCTTTGGACAAATCTGATGTATATTAAAGTTTGAAAACCACTATTCAATGTGTTAGATTTCAGCAATAGGGCATCATTTGTCAAGAAAATAGTAGATGAATATATCTGTTTTGCTAGAAAATTGTAATGGATGTTCTATTTCAGTGAAATATTGACTGAATGCCTCATTTCCTTTAATTTTCCTCCGTGGAAAAAATATCTATTTTTAATTGATTTTCAGGTAGCAATTGGTATATGCAATATGCATAAATATTTCCTAAGTATCATGCTAAAATCTAAAATTCATATTGAAACTTGCATTTATATTGAGAAGCTAATATTTCAAAAGTAAAACCTCACAGTAGAAAATTTGACCAATGAATTGTCTTCCAGATGTTTTTGCACCTTCGAGATACAAGTGATTTCAAGGTCTATGTAGTAGAAACAAATTGCTCATTTATGTTGTCAATGGCTAACTGAATTCTCTCAAGAGCAGTGTAAGGCCTTTATGTTTGAACATGTTCTATGTTCTGCTCTTTTGGCAATAAGATATCTACAATAACTCCTTAGAAGCAGTACAATCATACTTTTTCATATGGGCAAGGCAACTTAGGACTGTGTCCTTTGGCTATGTTTAAAAGCCCTAGTTTAGGAAGACAATAAATGAAGTCATCTTGTACTATTCATACACCACATCATAGATTCAACACATTCAGCCTGATTGGCACTTTTACGTGGGAAATATTCTAAAAATCCATTTAGTCACAGTACTTAGCTATTAAAAATGTCCGCAGAATTTTTGAGAAATACTGTCAGCTTGCCAATCCAAATCTGATTTATAAAGTGAAGGTTATTAGTTTCATAGCCTGTTGTCAATGAAATTCTTTATTACCTCTAAGTAGGCTTGATTTAAAACTTAATTTTTTTTAAAGTTTCATATATTGACCTTCCTCTAAGAAAGTCAAGAACATATGGAATGATTAATCAAACGTTTTTTTGCTGGAATATAGAATAACTTGGGAAGGAAGCAGGGATTAAGAGGTCGAAGATGGTAAACAGGAGGCAAAGAGATAGGAGGTGAAGTAATTAGAGTGAGTGTTTGGCTGACAACAGGCAAGCCAAACACCGTTTTTGGGCTGGCACTGTAGAGGACTATACTTGAGTTGGAGGAGGAAGGTTTATTCAGCTAGAACTGATTGTGCCGATAAACATCTGGTCACTTACTCTAAAAGCATTTTAAGAGCAATGACCATTTTTTGGTTATTAAATGGAATTTGATTTCTTTTTTTTAAGATGAAATCTTAACCTGGTCTATAATAAGAACCAACCGCATACAATAGTGGCTTTGTAAGTTTTAAAAACAAGCACAGGTCATAATTTTGAAAAGGGTTTTGCTTGCTGGGAAAGTTGGTGATATGGGCACCATGAGGAGAGCAAAATCTGATTTTCATGTCCTGACAGCTGCCTTTTTCTCTCTACCCTAGCTCCTAACCGAAAGGAGTCCTTTCAGTCACTGGCAAGGAGAAATCCCTCCAGCTCATGGGATAAAATTTCTCCAATGAAGGTCACAGTTAAGACAGGAATTGGTATGGGCTGCGTCATGGTTTGCATTTTGAGCAAGGCAATTGCTCTTGTAATTGAGTTGGTTTCATTTCATTTTAATTTTATTTGGAGGGGGACCAAAGGCTATTTATACAGTGACAGTTTAATATCTGGAAGATATGTTCTCTGGGTACAGAGCTGTTAGCAAAGAACTATTTTGTTCATATCACTGATTGACCCAGAAAGCTCTTCCATGATATCATTATCAGTCTGTGGTTAGCCAAGAAGTAGGTGGCGTCACCAGCACCACTGTGTTCGCAGAGTCCACAGAGAGGTGGATGAGTTACTGTGGGTTGCTTTTCAGAAGAAAAATGTCCTTGCATTGATCTCACCTTGAATGAATTTCACCTCCTAGAAATAAATTAATCTCAAAGCCTGGATTTATTCCTTACATCAAAGTAACTGCTTGAAACTGCTTCTATATATGGAATATCTTTTTCACTTGGAATTGTGAATTATTTTCAGTGGTGTATTGTTTTCATCCAAAAAGTTAATTATATTAAACTTAAGCCACATGATCTAGCATAAATAATAAAAAGAAAGCAGTATTGTAATCGAAGCTGGGAGGTTTCACGGAGTCCCAAGTTAAGAATGCATATAGATACTAGAAATAATCTGGAAACCTCTCAAAGCTCTCTACTCATATTTGAGTAACTTTCTTTTCGAAGGTTTATTTGACTTTTTTTTTATGGTGAAAATCAAGATTGTTTGTTAATTTATTGATTGTTTCCTCCTACTTTCTAAATGTATATATTAAAAATCTAGTGCTAAATTATTCTCTCTTTGTTGTAATAATGCAGAATCAGGAAACAGTGTCTGATACAGGCTTAATTAGTTATTATTATTATTATTATTTTTTGCTTTTTGGGTCACACCCTGAGATGCACAGGGGTTATTCCTGGTTCATGCACTCAGGAACTACTCCTGGCGGTGCTCAGGGGACCATATGGGATGCTGGGAATCGAACCCAGGTCGTCCGCTTGCAAGGCAAACGTTCTACCTGCTGTGTTATTACTTCAGCCCAATTAGTTATTTTTGATCTTGTCTATTTATACAGGAACATAATCATAACTATACAATAGTTGGGTAAGAGGCATTTCTCTGAGCAGAGATTCAAGGCAGGTCCACTAAGAGATACATTTTATGACATATAGGTATTCGTATAGCAATGAGGAACTGACATAATAGAAAAATAATGGATATTTTATACATCCTATCTCATTAATGCTATGTAGTATAGGAATAACAATTATGATATATATAATTAATTGCTCTTATAATTTTCTTGCAGTTGGATTAGCTTTTATTAACATATTGTGAACTGTTAGAGCTAAAACTGATAATGCTATGCATAAGTTAATTTGAAATTGAATCTAGATAAGATAAAAGGCAAATGGTCACTTTGTAGATCATTACAGTGACCTTGTTTCTAATTCAGTTTGTAAAAGAAGCTTCAATTATAGAAGCAAATAATTAAAGTAGCACTGTAGCACTGTCTTCCCATTGTTCATTGATTTGCTCAAGTGGGCACCAGTAACGTCTCCATTGTGAGACCTGTTACTGTTTTTGGCATATGGAATATGCCACGGGTAGCTTGCCAGGCTCTGCTGTGTGGGTGAGATACTCTTGGTAGCTTGCTGGGCTCTCCGAGAGGGATGGAGGAATTGAACCTGGGTCAGCCTTGTGCAAGGCAAACGCCCCACTCGCTGTGCTATCGCTCCAGCTGTGACTATTTATATTGATTTTAACACAGGTTAGTATGAGTATTTTTATTGCAAAAAGTTCATTTTTGATGTAGTAAAAGACAGGCGATTAAGGCAAACCATGAAAATCGAAAGTTAAATCAGTTATATTTCTTGAAATCTAAGGAAAACCTATGCAAACTTACTAAAATGCATATTCTGAAACCAAAATGCTGCTGCAAACATTTAGAAATGCAGTTCCAAGGATTAAAGCACAAATGGGACCATTTCTCTTTGTATTCTTGTTCTTAATTAAGAAATAGAAAGTAGAAGACTTAGAGTGATGATGTCAGCAAGATGGTGGGGTAGGGAACTACAGGTCTTATTTCCCCCAAAGAAACTCTGGCTTACACTGGTGGCTGTCAGAATGGCAGGCTGGAGTGGGGGCAGGGGGGTAGAGGAGTGGAAGCTGACAGTGGTGGTGGAATCCATGCCGGAACATTCTCTAAAACTCAACTACGAAAAAAAAAAATCTTTATAAATCATGGTGCTTTAATAAAATGATTTTTTTAAAGAAGGATATAAAGCATAAAAATCTTTTTTTTTGCTTTTTGGGTCACACCCGGCGATGCACAGGGGTTATTCCTGGCTCTGCACTCAGGAATTACTCCTGGTGGTGCTCAGGGGGCCATATGGGATGCTGGGAATCAACCCAGGTCAGCCGCATGCAAGGCAAACGCCCTTACCCGCTGTGCTATTGCTCCTGCCCCCAAAAGCATAAAAATCATTTTTGAGAACTCTGGAAAACAGGAAGTTGCAGGGTATCGGACAAGCTCAACATGAAGAGTAGATGCACTGGGAAGAGTAAGCAAAGTTATTTCATTTCACTCACCACATTGCTTTCCCTCAATCAACATGATTCGGTGTGGCTGGGAATAAGCACCCAGCTGACAACTTCTCCCTTGGGGGGAGGAGAGAAATACACATTTAACACTGGCTTTTCAGTAGGCTGTCGAGGGAATGTTGGCTGCCTATTTCACGGGGTTCGGGAATGCTCACAGAACTTGGATGTTTTGGTTGCCCCACGGTGGAGGCAGAATGCTGAGAACAGAGTCCAGGAAGTAGAAGCACTGTCGTAGGACCCACACTATATCACTGACAGACACCAGAGGGAGCAAGAGATCCCAATCTCCTGAGAGAGAAACCTTCCTAATTGAGAATATCCATGCATAGCTCAAAGAAGATGCACTCTAGGAAAGGTTAGGAAGATCTCTAGGATCTTTAGATGGGTTGATTGACGAAGGATTTCCATTGCAGGTACCTGTCTGTAAAGTCTACCAAAGGTGAAGGTTCTTTTTTTCTAAATGAGCAATTCTATCTAAATCATAAGGTCGCAAAATAAATGATAACCCCTCCACCCCCCCCCAAATGAAACAAAATAAATAACAGAAACTAAAGAAAGAGACCTTGAATTGTTCTGACAATTCATTGTAAATAATCCTCTTCAAGAAACTCAACATGCTTAAGGGAACAGGAGACTACAACTCAGGAAATATTCCATAAACAAAATGAAAATAAAAATAGAGATCTTAAAGATCCATAAAAAATCAGGTATAATTTATGAAATCAAGAACAACTAACTGAATTAAAAAATTTACTAAAGGAGTTCAATAGTGGATTTGATCAAGTGGGAAAAAAATAAGCAAACTCAATCAAGAAGAAGAATCAGCATTCTTGTCCATACGTAATTTGAAATTATGGAGTAATAGGACAAAACTAAAAACAATGAAGAGATAGTCAATAAAGTCAATAAATGATTTTTGGGAATCTCATGAAGTACACAAAGCATAACAGGATACATATGGTAGTAGTTTTAGAGGAGAAAAGAGCAGATCACAAATATGCCTGAAAAATTTTCCAATAGAGGTAAGGAAATGAACATTCAGATTTATGAAGCTAAGAAATTCAAAATATAATAAATGAAAAAAGTCTATGCTGCAGCATAGACTTTTTATATGTATGCTGCAACATATGTACAAAATAGTGTGTGACATACTACAGACTTCTTTGTAGACATATCTTTTAGACATACTTTATAGACATACTTTAGACTTCTGACATATTGTTAGAGGTCTAAAAATGTAGTTCTTAAGTAATAAGATAAATAATCTTCAAGGGTGATCCCATAAGGCTTTCATATATTTATTAGTAAAATCTTTGCACACCAAAAATAAATGGGATAATATAGTCAAACACTGAAAGAAAAATTGTCAGTCAAGAATTTTATATCCACCAAAACTATCTTTTAAAAATCAAAGAAGAAATAAAGGTAAACTCTAAGTTTTAAAAACAGTTCCGTGAAGACTACTTACTTCCTAGAATTGTTTCAAATAGTGTTCCAAAGAGAAACATATGGCTGCTCTATCTCATTTGAAAAATTTATTCGAATGAATTTTTGAGAGATCCTTTCAACATGTGCAAAGGAACAAATCCAAAATAGTCTCTGAATCTGGCAGTTCCCATGAACTAAGTTCCCTTTGATTTATATGAGAGGTTACAATAGCCCTCAGTTTCTTTGTCTTGTCTGGATTCTCCAATAAAGGCTAAGTCAGAGGAGGGTAAAATTTAAAGGTGGACTGTATATAATGGAATTTGATTAAAGTATATAATTTTGAGCCTATCCTATTTCTTGTCTCATTGAATTAAGTAATATTGTTTCTCAAAACATTTTTAAGACTGGTCTGCTACAGGGGCTGGAGAGTTTTTTTTTTTAATAGCAGGTAGGGTACTTATCTTGTATGCAGCAGACCCAGGTTCAATCCTGGCATCACAGGTGGTCCCCTGAGCACCACCAAGAGTAATTCCTGAATGCAACAAACTCAATGAGAAACTGGTGATCAAATAGCAACTAACATTTCAAAAGTTTGGGTTAAAATATTTTTGTGTCAGGGTAGTCTCCCAAATTGTGTTTTCACTTATAAAATGAAGGTGGAGAAAAGGGAACTTAAAGGAAAACTCAAGATCTGAAAGCGACTTCAGGAGTATTGCCGAGAGATGATTTTGGAACTCTTGATAGAGGACAAAAGTTGAGGATGCTTGAAACTCACTGCAGAGAGAAGGTTAAAATACTGATGCAAAAGATGCGCATTGTGATATCATGTGATATCAGATTGCATACTACTGCTGGTTTCTCCTAAGCATCATTTATAACAACTCTAGTTCCTTGCTACCAAAGATCCACATGTCAGGGGAATACAGGTGATGTCACTATTTAGATTTGACTTTGTGAAGCATTAAATTGGTGCAGTCGGATGGTTCTGGAAGACAAGGATGTCAAAACTTTATTAGGTTGGCATCATTCAATTTATTATTTGTGTTCACCTTTTCTAAGTAAAAAAATGAATCTCCACTTACAGGGTGAATATTGTACAGAGCAAAAAGAGTTCCTAGAAGGTGTCATGAACAAGATGAGGAGACTTCTTAGTGCTTCTGTCTTTGCCCTGAAAAGAGCTTAGGGTCCAGCCAGCAACATGGTAAATATAGATGACAAAAATGAGATCTCCTTTGGGGAAGGAGTAGACCTTAAGATGGTAAATAGGGGGCTGGAGCAATAGCACAGCGGGTAGAGCGTTTGCCTTGCACGCGGCCGACCCGGGTTCGATTCCCAGCATCCCTTATGGTCCCCTGAGCACCGCCATGAGTGATTCCTGAGTGCAGAGCCAGGAGCAACCCCTGTGCATCGCCAGGTGTGACCCAAAAAGCAAAAAAAAAAAAAAAAAGATGGTAAATAGGCTTGAATGACCCTAGACTAAAAGGTCCAGGAAAGGTTTTAGTGGCCATAGTGGCCAGGAAAGATTTTAGAAAGAACACTATTGGGATTCCAATTAATTGTGGGTAATTTTGACCTTTAAAGAAAGCTCTGTTTCAAATTTTTTCCTTGTTTCTCAGACCATTCCCTCCATCAGTTAATCAATCAACCACACTCAATTCACTACAAATACTTTCTTGGAAGGACCTTTAAATATATATATATATATATATATATATATACATATATATATATATATAATGCTAAATCTAATGTGCCTAAATATTGAAATTTTAAAAAATATGTATATTTGTGTAATTATATATGCTACATAAAATCAAATGATATATAGAGAACCAAAAAAAAAATGCTTACTGATAATTGCAGTAGTTTGATTTCTTGGCTAAATTTTCCTCACCTTCCCCCTACCATTGAACAATGCTGTTTTCCAGCCTGCCTTCAGCCCATGTATGCCTTAGTAAGTGATCTTTTGCCTTGGGATTTTTCATTCGAATTTTTATCATAATTATGTCTGTGGAATTCCCCTTTTTATCATTTTAATTAGCAGCATGTAGCTTCCTCATTTGCACTGAGTAAAATAGTTTTTGATATGTCTCATTTTTGATGGAAAAATATATTAAATTTGCTACAAACTAGAAAAAGCAAATGGTGCAATATCCCACTTAACATTTTACTTTTAGAGATTGGGAACAGGCTTCAAGTACTAATAAATTAATGTTAATAGTTAATTGAGGCATACAATCACAGAATATACACTTGGGCAATGTGAGATAATAGATACATATCAAATCTCGTTTCCCTGAAGTCTCCTTTTGTCAGAAGGAATATGGTCCTTTCTGTGGAGCTGGTAAAAGTCCTTTGCAGCCCAGGAACAGAGTAACAGAGAGAATCAATCTACTTAAAGGACACGCAGAGTAGGATTTTATGAAGCAGAACAATCAGCCAAGAGAAAGCAGGGCCAGAGGGCCTGGTGGGAGCTAGAAGAAGAGTCAGAGTTTAAGGGGGATTGTAGCCCATAGCAAGGCTCTATGCCCTGTAACACCCCTGCCTTTTCCAGTCACTTGTCCTTGGGGGTTGATTCAGAATTTACTAGGCATCTTTCATGTGTACGTTTCAAGTTAAGGTTTAATAGTTTACAAGGCATTTCAAGGAATCCACTTGAATATGCCCTAAGTCGCCTGCCTACCCACTTTCTTCTCCCTTCCTTCCTTCCTTCCTTCCTTCTTCCTTCCTTCCTTCCTTCCCTTCCTTCCTTCCTTCCTTCCTTCCTTCCTTCCTTCCTTCCTTCCTTCCTTCCTTCCTTCCTTCCTTCCTTCCTTCCTTCCTTCCTTCCTCTCTCTCTCTCTCTCTTTCTTTCTTTCTTTCTTTCTTTCTTTCTTTCTTTCTTTCTTTCTTTCTTTCTTTCTTTCTTTCTTTCTTTCTTTCTTTCTTTCTTTCTTTCTTTCTTTCTTTCTTTCTTCTTTCTTTCTTTCTTTCTTTCTTTCTTTCTTTCTCCTCCTCTCTCCCTCTCTCTCTTTCTTTCCTCCCTCTCTCTCTTTCTTTCTTTCTTTCTTTCTTTCCTCCCTCTTTCTTTTCTTTCTTTCTTTCTTTCTTTCTTTCTTTCTTTCTTTCTTTCTTTCTTTCTTTCTTTCTTTCTTTCTTTCTTTCTTTCTTTCTTTCTTTCTTTCTCTCTTTCTCTTTCTTTTTTTCTCTCTTTCTTCTCTTTTTCTTTCATTCTCTCTTTCTCTTTCTCTCTCTCTTTCTTTCTCTCTTTCTTTATTTTTCTGGATGAAAATAAATGACAGTGAAGGAAAGATGGATTTTACAGGCCAATATGGCACCTCTAATAATGATTAGGAAATAGTATTCCTTCTACTTTAATTTGAGAGCCAAGTAGATGAGTTACCTGTGAGGATGTTTCAAAGAAACAAAGCAATCTGGTGTGTGTCTGAGAACACAGAGACTGACTTTGAGGAAGTCCAAAATCTGATTTGAGTCCAGAGACAATCCTTGGAATGGATGATCAGTCTCTTTTCTAGACTGAATGTGGATTGGAATGGGACACATGTACATTTTGGCGGTAATCTAATTAATCTACTTAATTCAAACTCCATGATTTAAAAGGTTAACCTTACTCAAGAAAATACTTTCACATACTCACACACTCACACAATCCCAGCACGTTTGACTGAATTTCTGGGCACCAAGGCTTAGCTAACTTGCAGCATAAAGAAGCTTAGCTTGGGGTATATGTGGCTGATGTTCCTCCCTGCTTACTCCTTTCACAAGACACCCTGAGTAGAATCAAAATGCGTGGTTAGTAATCTCTTATTAAAAGGGCTTAATGACCCTTGGGTGAAATACAACAATCTCCACACACTTTCCTCTAAGGACAGTTTTTTGGGAGAACGTTTAGTGTTTATTCATAACAAACAACATAAAATAAATTATTTTGGTTCTGCTTCCAGACAGGTGTTGGGGTTTGGTTGGAAACATCCAAAATATGGTGGTGGGAGGTGTAATGGTGGTGGGGTTGGTGTTCGAATATTAAATGTAATCAAATATCATGAACTACTTTATAAAAATAAAATAAAATAAAAAGAACCGTCCCCCCCGCAAATGTGTAGCCTCATAGAAGGGTCTGGGTCTTGGTAGCACCATTTCAGGCTGTCCACAGGAAACTTTGGGAACCATTCTTATAATTAGTAACTAGTAGAGTGGTCATTGGCTTGAATTCTCTATAACTTCACCATGACCAAGTGACTGGATGGTCAGAAAGAAGCTGGACTTTGATAAGTTTGTCTAGTTTATTCAAGAAGAAAACAGAGTGTGGTTGGTTATAGGGCATTTATGATGCTGGATTTCATTCTCATTCTACAGTTTTCTTGCTATTGAATATTCAGCACATTGCTTTTCTAGGTCTAGGATTTGCTGCTTAAAAACTAGAAGTTTATAATTAGAAAAAACCCTTCGATATCTCACATATGGCATCAAACATGTTGTCCTTGACATAATAAAATTTGGTCCTGCCTGACCTTGATAATGAGCAGGAGATGATTCTTTTACTGAAATGAGATACAGGCAAGAGTCTGTTTTCTCACCTGGTTGACGAACCATTTGATGTTATTCTTCATTAAAAGATAACTTACGCGATGAAACTCTCAGCAATTAATGGGAGAAAGATTTCTCTTCAGCAGAAAGAAGCAATTTCATAGTCATTTTATCAAATGTAAGAAAGAATTAAATGAGGACCATATTCATCCTGTGATAGAGAGTGTGATACAGGCTTTCTTCCCTAGTTAGATCAGCATCAATTAAAATTTTAGACTTAATGATGGAATTTTAGAGGAGCTTTGAAATAATGCTTTAAAATTTTATTTTATTTCATTTTTGCATTTTGGCTTTTAAGGTCACAATGGGTGATGCTCAGGAATTTCTCTTGACTTTGCACTCAGGAATTACTCCTGGTGGTGCCCAAGGAAGCATATGGGATGCTGGGGATCAAACCCGGGTCAGCTGCATGGAAGGCAAATGCTCTACCTGCTGTACCTGCCCCAGATCCTAAAGCTTTAACATTTTGATATATAATCCACTGGAAGTTACTTCAGAACATATAGAGAGATCAAGAAAAGAGATATTATTATTATTATTATTTCTAACCTGGAGATTTTTGCAAACTTTACTTTCCAGGATCATTTTTGGTCCATTGATACTTCTTGATGGGATTCCATTAAAATTTCTGCTCGAAAAAAAAAATTTCTGCTCGAGTTTCTTAAAATGTTTCTCATCAAACAATTACTATTTCTAAAATTTAGGCTAGATAAAGAAGACTATATTCTTTCCTGTAGCTTCATCTCACCAACATATAATATGCTAGGTACAATGTGAATAACAATGTAAAAAAACTGGAGATTTAAAGCTTTGTAAAATTTTAATCTTTTAAACCAATTTTATAATGACTGTCAACGATTTTCAAAAAGATTCGACCCTAAATGACTTTATAAGCTGCATCTCTGAAGAGAGTTTTTATGGGTTTTTTTCTTTTGTTTTTACAAACAAATGTTAACAAACAAATGTGTGCTACACCTTTTTTAGCTCTGGACTTGGGAAGCTGATGTGTTCATTTCCATAAAATTGCCACTGCTCAGAGCATTTTTGGGGGATTTCATTCATGGAATTGACTTTAGAGCTAGTTTATGAACCACACAAGGAAATTAGTTTTATTACTTTATTGTCACACCTCATATATTTCCATTCTCACGTTCCTCACAGTTGGGTGTCTTCTCCATCTCAGACAGATCTTGCATTTTCCCCATTTCATACTGTCCTTGCAAATACATCTCCCGAAGAATGAATGTTTGCTGTTGATATATTCACAGCTACATGCTAGTAGATAAAATATGGTGCGAGCTTAAATAGAAAATACGGTACATTACCTGGCAGAGGACACCATTATACAAATAGCTCCTCTAATTGAGGTGGACAGATAGTGTCATTTTTCTAAGTTTAAAACCCACTGAATATTTTGTGTGCTAACATGGTTTTAACCTGTTGGCCTGCATGTTTGCAGCTGAGAAATCTAATATTTCCTAAAGCATTTATAAAAAATATTCCAAATATATTGACTCAAAACATGAGAAAGTAAGCCTAGCCTGGAATATAATTATCGTTGCTAAAATATAGAAGCAAAATGTTTTAATTACATAATTAAGAGAGACTGTAGGAGTCTATAAACGTGTGAGCTAATCTACAGGTATGAAAATGTTTTTATTCTAATTTTAATTTTCTAATGTCTATTCAAAAATTTCTTAGTAGTTGTACAAAGAGCAAAAAATCATCAGGAGAGAGAAATGCCAACTGTTTTAGTTTACACGTATCCGGGCCTAGTGTTTCCCAGTCTTTGGTTCATTGAGGCAATATCACAGCATGGTCTCCGGATAAAACAAGCAAAAGATAACACAGAATACACCAAACTTGAGTAGGTCAATTAAAAAAACTTATTAACAAGCAATTAAAGCTCAGTAGATTTTTTTTTTGTTTCTGTGTGTTTATGTACAGTATCCAATGGAGAATTTCATATGTTGGACCTATTCTTTCCCTGGGTATCATTGACTAGCCATGCCTGAGAAACTTTGGAGAAAAATCAGAAATAGCCAAACGGTTGTAAATTTTCCATGTGCTTTAACGTAAATGAATTTTCACACTGAAATGAGTCTTAAATCTAAACCTGATGAAAAAGAAAACAATTTTGATACCAATGCATCAAACTACATGGAAATGTCTCTGCAAATGGCGCACTGTAGGTAGGAGCCACTGTGGAATGAACAGAGGCTGTGGCCTTATTAATAATAATAATGGCCGGTCCTATGGTGAGTCTGAGTGGGTAAAGTACTGTCTGCAAGTTGACTGTTCACTCACGAGAAGTGAATTAACACTTCATGAACACCAGGGTACTATTAGGTGCATCGAAACAACTGATTTACTATGGGCATCCTGGCGCCTTTACATACCCAGCTGCTGCACCCTTGGATCACGCATAATGAAATTATATGGGGCCAAGAAGCCGGACCAGTGGATTGGTTGGGACTCAAGGCAGTTAAGGCAGCTGGGGTACTTTCCTAGTCATAGCAAGAATTTCATCTTGAGTCTCTGTCTAGCAATTACAGCAAGCAATTCATCCCTGGGGATAAGTCACCCAAATCTTTCATGTGTTATTCTAAGATTTTTGCAAGTTTTTTCTTGCTCACTGGGGAGATAAAAGAAAAACCAAAGATTTTCTTCGTTTCTTCAAACAAAGAACCACGGAGGAAGTTGACACTCCGTAAAGGCAAAGCTCACACACTTTGTTTCTCATGATCGTCGAGTTAAAAGAAACCATACATAGCCAGATTAATAACTAGGTGATTAGGAAGAAGAAAACTTCATAAACACAAAGATCAGCCTTAAAATAAATTACATCTCCATTGACACAAATAAGCTAAGCAGAACTAAGCAGTTTCTATGCTCTATCAACGCTGATCGAAAAGAAATATGAGAATAAAAATTAGACAATGACATAAATTATTTAGATATATTTATATAATTTTTTAATTGAAGTATATTGATATAGGTTAAATTTCTTTGTAAAAATGGTAATTATTTGCTCATCAAATAGTGGCTATTATTGCATTTTTGTCATATTTTAAAAGCTAGGATTTAAATATTAGCCTATTGATTTCATAGACATCTTAAGATGCTATGGCTAAATGAAATTCAAGATTCACTAGGAAAACTGCTTAGAGGAAATTAGATATATTTTAACCCTGACTATAAAGTTTTTACACTGCCTATAAAGCAGCATGCAAACATAAGTAGCTTGACCAATCATTATGTGACCAACAAAAGTGAGATAAATCTGGAAGCATTATATTACCATAATTTATATTTCTAATCCAAGAAGGGTTGGTCAATATAATTTCATGTTCTTATATACAATTATAAGAATATGGGGCTTCTTATCTCAAACTAATGCATTATCCAAATTTGTCTCATTGTTAATTACTTTTTCTTTCAGAAAGGAACACCTATTCATTTATTCCGCTCATCCTTGAAATATGGAAAATAAACTGTTATAAAATTATGTTAGCTGAAATACAAAATGAACACGTTGGTTTCTTTAAAACTGGGACATGTTTGGAAGTAATCATCTTGATTTTCTGCTTAACACCAGTCATGCTAATTTCTGCCATCAACAAATTTGATTAAATTCAAAGAGGGTAAACATTTTTTTCTAATTTCAACATTCTTCATGTTTAGAAACAGAAAAATTTGTCAACCAGGATGGGCTTTTCTGATATAGAGCTCTAGTTACTGTTATTGAAAAAAAATTAGAAAATACAAAATGGTTTTTTTTTTCACATTTCCTTTCAGTTCTAGGCAAATAGAGTGAAATGCTGAGAGTGTGCTTTGTATTTTGTTTTTGTTGTTCAGATAAGATGGCCAGATTCCTTACTCCCAAGGATAATTTCATCTGTCCCATCTGATCAGTTTAGAATCTAAGATTAGTGCCAAAACATCTGGCCCAGAAAGTGAAAAGGAAAAAAATATGTTTAGATGTTTGTGGAATCTGAGTGAATTGACCAAATACTGGCATTGAATTTTTGAAAACTGATGTTGCTTTTACAACATCTTCTGCTGACGTTTCCCTTTATTTGAATCCTCAAAGCCATAAATATGTATTACTGAGAGTGTTCATTTAGAAAACAATGAGTTTAAGACAAGAATCTGGACCATCTCCACATGTGCTGATGTTCAGACAGAAGATGCAGTGAGAGGCTCACTGAGGTGCTTTTTGAGACTAGACTTGGAAGATAAAGTTTCTGAACTAAATTATCTGGGACTCCAGGAGTCTGGATATTACTCTATGGTAGGAAAAAAAAACAGTCTTACGAAGTGTCCTCTAATGATAGCGGTAGAAAATTGAGCTTTTTTTTTTTTTTTTACACTGACTAGTAACTTGATAATCCATGTAGACTTTCATCATTGATATTTAGGCAGTTCTGGAGAAAAGGTCACAGAAGTGATATTTCAAAATCCACCTTGGAAAGTTAATCATGAGTTCTTTGCTTCGTCAAATCTTTAGCAGAGTAGTTTGTCATTTCAGGATCAGCACCCCAAAAAGACACCGCCATCTCATAAAATAAACATGCAGGGAACGGGTAACGCACATTAGCCGCAAACCGAGTCTGTAACCAATACAGGATGATGAGAAGGAATGCTCAGTATGGTCTGATGTGCAGCGGAGGCTGTTAGCCATATGGTGCGGTGTGAAGAGGGCCTCTGTGACTGAAGAACAGTTGCCTGTTCCATGGTTTATTAAATAATTATGCAATGGCAAGCAAGGCTTTTATCATTATTGGCTGTTTTCAGATATTTTTGTTAACCTAGCTACATTTCCCAGGCTGAAGGATAGGTGCTCCATCAGGGCCCCATGCTTCATGCCTGCTTTGCGTATGGGATGGGAAGAGACTGCCATATTGATGATTTAGGGCACACTTCTTGTCTCATACTGTGGATCATCAAGGCATGCCCTGGGACATTTAGAAATATAGGGGCACATTCCTTTCCGAGTTGCCTTTCCACCTGCCACCTGTCAGTGCAAACACTGTATGTGGGATGGAGAATGTGCTACATTTTATGTGATTTCCACAGAAGGAGACTGGGAAGTATGGAGACGTTCAAATGAGAAGCCAAAATGCGCACAAGATATCAGGATATTTTTCTAGGCGATGCTGTGCTCTAGGCGATGATGTGTGTTGTTTATTTACTTTTTAGCTTTTTGGGCCACACCTGGCGGTGCACAGGGGTTGTTCCTGGCTCTTCACTCAGGACTCACTCCTGGCTGTGCTTCGGGGACCATATGGGATACTGGGAATCGAACCCGAGTTGGCCTTGTGCAAGGCAAACGCCCTACCCGCTATGCTATCGATTCAGCCCCGAGTTATTTATTTATTTTTTTAATTCTTATAACACTCTGACTCATTTCTATTTATAATAAGTTTTCTTATAAGGAAATCTGTGTTACATTTATGTTTGCCGAGATCTATATGGCTTTGTCAGGGATTTATGCTTTCTTGTGTCGGAACTTCTCGTTTGTACACTGGATGGGTTATGTTGGTCTTGTGAGGGGAGGGGCTTGGAACATTGACAACAGCATCATGGTTACAGGGATAAAAATGTTTGATTGAGCTATTGCTCACCAGGGAATCACCAGACAAGGAGAAAGGTGTTTTGGCAGAATAGATTTATGGCCACAATAGACTATTTTTTTTTTTTTTGTAGCCACACATTCTGAGCTGAAGAACACTGATGACTATCTTAGTTTAGATGTTAAGTGACTTGTTTTCCCCTATCACAGATTTTGAGAGGTAGTACAATCTCAGAGGTGGTAATTAAGAGATTCATTGGAACCTTTTTTAGGGGTTTGGGGGGAGGGCTATCCCTGGCAGTGCCCAGGACATACTTCCAGCACTGCACACAGGGATCACTCCTGGCCATATAGGATGCTCAGACAGAACCTGGGCTGGCTGTGTGCAAAGTAAACACCCAACCTGCTGAAATATTTCTCTGGTTCCTCAGTGGTAGTCTGGAGATGTGTTATTCCTCCCTGAAGGGTTGACTTATCTTTTTCAACTGACTTTTTTTTGGGCATAGATACCAGATGCTACCACAACTCTCAGTGCTAGATTCCTCCCTCAGTCACAATTTCAGCAACTCAAATGTGTGTGTCTCTCAGGCTAACCTGATGATGAGTGGATGTGGTTTGCTTATGTGCTATGTAATGGACTTCAGGTTGTACTTTATTGTTTGTTTGTATTTTTTTTTTTTTGCTTTTTGGGTCACACCTGGCGATGCACAGGGGCTACTCCTGGCTTTGCACTCAGGAATTAGCCCTGGCGGTGCTCTGGGGACCCTATGGGATACTGGGAATGGAACCCAGGTTGGCCGCGTGCAAGGCAAATGCCGCACCTGCTGTGCTATTGCTCCAGCCTCTCAGGTTGTACTGTAGCAGGGAGCTTGCCTCACCAGAATCTATTCTATATTCTCCTACAGGCAGCTTGAATAGTATCTTTTTTAAAAAGGTATATATGTTTTTATGCATGATCATTTGGAAGACATCTTAACGTGTAAAGAATTTAGAGTTTGTAAATGATTGCTGGGTGAAAGCACTAACCAGCAATGGCAATCCATAGTCAATATTGATGTCAAATAAGTAAAACAATGCCTGTTTCTTATTGCAAAATTCAATCGATATTGCTCTTTCTCTGTACTCTGAAATAGGCTACAATAGCATTATCATATCTTTTTTGGCTCCTAATAAGAGAGCTGATTTGAGTTTTTATGTTGTCATGGATAGAAGTTTCCGTCTGCCTAGACTTCATTAACATCATTAGGGGGGAAAAAAAGGTAAGGTAACAGTGTAGTCAATTAGTACCGTTCACTTTGATGTTCACTTTCTCTTGATCCAGTGACATTTGGGGAAGAAAATGTCATGGTCATCATAGTATTTTCCCTCAAACACAGTGACCAGGACACTCAAATAGAAATGCCCCCTTAGCCTCCAGGCCCAAGTGAAGCCAATATGGAACAGAGACCCTGGAGAACTTTCTAGCCCTGGCTAGAGTGACAGCCCGCGTGAGGAATAAGTCTTGCTTCAAACATTGAAATTCTTAAGAATATTGTTTGCTACTAATAAAAATCGGAGAGCCCAGCAAGCTACTGAGAGTATCCCACCCACACAGCAGAGCCTGGCAAGCCACCCATGGAATATTCAATATGCCAAAAACAGTAACAATAAGTCCCAATGGAGACGCTACTGGTGCCCGCTTGAGCAAATTGATGAACAGCAGGACAGTGCTACAGTGCAGTGCTACTAATAAAAATCACTGTATCACTGTCACCGTCATCCCGTTGCTCATCGCTTTGCTCGAGCGGGCACCCATAACATTCCCATTGTGAGACTTGTTGTTACTGTTTTTGGCACATTGAATATGCCATGGGGAGCTTGCCAGGCTCTGCTGTGCTGGCGGGATACTCTCTGTAGCTTGCCGGGCTCTCTGAGAAGGGTGGAGGAATCGAACCCGGGTTGGCCACGTGCAAGGCAAATGCCCTACCCGCTGTGCTATTGCTCCAGCCCCTATTAAAAGTAGTTTGTAATTTTAGCTTATGAATCAGAAAAGATGAACTATAAACTTATGATTTAGTTCGATTTTCCTAAGGAACATCAGGCGTCTGGAATGATTCAGCCCTTCCTGCCCCGTCGTGCATTGCTGGTGCTGTGCTCTGTTTCCAGGAAGCCGCGGTAGGGCAGTGATGATTCTCTTCTTCCTCACTGTAGACTCTAAAGCACTATGTCAGGTCCACCCAAATGAGCTGAGCAAAGTGGTTTTTAGCCTTTTCCTACCTGGAAACAGGCCCATCACAGCCCTGGTCAGGCAGCAGTTAATGACCGCTGTGTTGACCTGGAGTTTTTAGCCTCATTCTTGCTTGATTTGTGTATATATTTACTGATTCATCCATTCATCCAACCAGCTCATGCTGGCTGCAACTTTACTTTGTTTCTTGGAGCAGAGTGGAGAGTACCAGGGGCGGGCAAGGGAAAGGCTCAGTGAACTGTGAGAGAGGGATGTTAGCACTTTTGTGGTGGATGTGTTGTGGTCACATGAATTCTGAAGGGTAGGAAATGGTACCTCTAAGACACATGCTGTCGGGTAAAGTACTATTACTTCAATAAATTCAAATAGCCTTGAGTGCCCACTGTACGTCACAGGTGCTGAGCAAAATGCTTAGGATAAAAATTAAGCTCTTTAAAAAAATCTTTCTAGGAATCAGCATTTCCAAAGGAAGGGAAAATAATTACAATAAAATATGAGTGATATTACAAGTAAATGCCATGTTCCAAGCATCCTCCTAGATATTAAATTCTATTTAATCCTTAAAGGAACTCAGTTGGTATAGATAATATTACCACCCCTATAATGTAGATAAGGATACTGGTTCTCAGAGAGTTTAATTTTTCAAAGTAATATTACTCAAAAGATTTGGGAAACATTTGAGTTCATCAGTATAAAAAATACTTCATGTGTCTATAAAGATTGTTTATACCGTTATCAGAAGTTTTTTGCCATAGGTGTTCCCTTTGATTATCATCAAACTGTAGGTATAATGTTGAATTTTAATCCATTATTAGAATTCTCCGGGCTTGAGATCATATCAAGATCACCTTCAAAAGAACTTTTTTATACTCACATATCTGGCTTAAAGAATATTGCAATGCAACTTTTATTTCTTTGTTATGAATTTCGGTTGAGTAAAGGAGAATGAGATTTAGAAATTAAAGGGAGATTAGTCTGTTGATGTTTTATATTTCAAAATCATTGCGCTGATGTGTTATGTACTTAAACTTTAAAGTTAGTAAACTATTTTAGACACCTTAATGTTGTTTATTGAAGTAACATTGCATTACAACATGCTTTAAATGCATCATAGAAAATCAATATCTGCATTTGCTATTTTAAATTTACCACTGAAACTTCATTGGCTACTTTTTATCTGATTTACCCACCCGTTCCCAATTTCATTCTGGTAAACACTGACAAAGAGTTAAATTTTGTATTATTTAATTAATTCATTTATTTGATTTCTCCATTAAGCACCAGTGAAATCACACTGTTTGTAATTCTCTTTTTGACCTACTTCACTAGGTATAATACCGTCCAAAATTTAATGTTGTTGCAAGTGGAAGGATTTCATCTATTTTCAAATATTTGAGTAGCATTCAACTATGCATAGAAACATGCCACATCTTCTTTTCCTGGCCATCTGTCACTAGACAGTTAGATCTTTTCTAGTTTTTGACTGTTATAAATAATGTTGCAATAAGCATGGGGGTTATATGCCTCTTTGAGTTAGTCTTTTTGTATTTTTTTTTCTTTTTGGGTCACACCTGGCAATGCATAGGGGTTGCTCCTGGCTCTGAACTCAGGAATTACTCCTGGCGGTGCTCAGGGGACCATATGAGATGCTGGGAATCGAACCCGGGTTGACCGCCTGCAAGGCAAACACGCTACCCGCTGTGCTATTACACCACCCCCACTTTTTGTATTTTTTGAGTAAGTACCCCAAAGTTGTATAACTCAATCATGTGCAATTAAAAATGTTATTTTGAGGACTCTCCACACTGCTTTTCATAATGGCTATACCAATTTACATCCCTACCCACTGCATACAGGGTTTATTTATTTATTTATTTATTTATTTGTTTGTTTGTTTGCATACAGGGGTTTTTTACTCTTCTCACCTCCAATACTTATTGATTCTTCTCTTTTAGGTATTTCTCTTTTTAGGTAAATTTTAGGTAAATTCTCTTCTCCTGGAAGTTGTATGATGTCATAATGGTTTGATTATCATTTTCTAGTCATAAAATTTGATGGACATCTGTTCCTGGGCCTATAGACTTCTGTATATCTTAAAAACCTGATTTATCTCTACCTTACCACATTACAGCCTTTTAGGGGGGCATAGCTTAGCACTTCTTTATGTGTGGGTCCCATTGTACCAACCACTGGGTTCCAGTCCCAACTATCACTACAAAGACCCTTGTCCTCGTGACTCCAGCTTGAACCCATTTCTGCCTGGTAACCTCCATAGTTTTCACTGAATATTTTCTGTGAAGTGGAGTTTGTTTTATTTTTTATGAGTTACTCTGCTTTAGTTATTTTTATTACACATGAGTGAAAACATACAGTGTTGTCTTTTACTTCTTTATGTATTTTACTTAACCCATATGCCTCATTTCCATTTGTTTCTGTCCACAAAGGCACAATTTTATCTTTTTTTTACCAGCAAAGGAGTATTTTATTGTGTTTATATACCATAACTTCTTTATCCAGCCACTATTGATGACTATATAGATTGAATCCATGTTTTGGCTATTGTGAATAATGCTGTTACGTATATAGGGGTGTAGGATAACATAGCCTCAGGTAGTTTAGGTTTATCGGGTTACTCCCATTACAGTGCTCTCATCCCTCTTTGTTTATTTGTAGCTTCTTTCTTAGTGTTCTGTTGACTTGTAAATATTGTTTTTCTCTTCTCCTTGAGTTCTTTGCATAGTTTATTCAGAGCCATGTCCTTTTTGTATGGACACAGGAAGACTAAGCAAATGCTATGCTTTTGTAACCTGGGAGTCATTTGACTCTACAGGATATTTCCCTCCCGGGCATCAGTTCTCTGGACCTAAGCCTCAGCTGCCCTTACTTCCTAGACCCCAAAAAGCAGGGTCCCGGTGAGGGACGAGACGGACCCAGGCAAGCAGTGAGTTGTGTGCTACCCTGGCATCGAGATGGGCCTGGCCAAAGTGCCTAATGCTTAACTATAAGTTAAGAGCTTGATCATGGACAAATGTTATGATCCAAACAGTGATAACTAGATTTGGACCCTGCTAGGGTTAGGAATGATTAATCTGGCCTGAGTGCTGTAGTTGAGTCTGGCAAGATGTTCCCAGGAGAGCTACCTTGCAAGCCTCAATGTATCTCTTGCTATGTCCATACAAAAATAACTAATATTAAGATGTTAAGGAAAGAAAAAAAACACCTTAAGAGTCAGGAAGGGCTTTGGAATGCCTGGCCCTCAGGAAGGGCTTTCTTATGTTGATATTGCTACCTGGCTGGGTGTAACCTAGGGGCAAGGGCTAGAGAGGAAAAGGGGAAGAGAGAGATGGGAGAGAGGCTGGAGTAGATCCTGAGAGAGGACAGAGCTAGAAGTGCGGGAGATGGGAAAGATGGAAGATTGAAGAAACGGTAACTAATCAGCAACCAGCTTGGTCCTTGTCCTTCCTTCACCTGTCCTTGGCCAACGGCCGTCCCGATTCAGCCCATACACAGCGGTTCCAGAGCACCAAACGTG
Organism: Sorex araneus; assembly: GCF_027595985.1. NCBI lineage: Eukaryota > Metazoa > Chordata > Mammalia > Eulipotyphla > Soricidae > Sorex > Sorex araneus. The sequence continues at coordinate 271,090,667 of NC_073303.1, read as the reverse complement.
GGCGGTGAGACAGAGCCGCCCGGAGAGCCCGCGAGTGCACATGCCCCTCCGCAAGCCTTAGTTTTTTACATAGGGGTACAATTTTTTTTTTTGTGGGGCTTATCCAGCAGTACTTAGGGCTTACTTTCTTCTGGTCCTGCATTCAGGGTTCATTCCTGACAATGCTCAGAGGAACACATGGGAGGCTGGGGATCAAACCCCTTTCAAAACAAATGCCACACCTGCTGTACTATTGCACTGACCTCTACAAATATCTTTCTGAACTAGCACCTTTTACACTTTCTTTTTTAAAAAATTATTAAAAACACTTTACAGAAGTAGTATTTTAGGATCATTGGATTCCATTTTACTTTTGCTTAATCTTGGTACAAAGATTGAATCCAGTATGTCACACATAGACGGTTCTGCTGCTGTTACATCACTATCTTCTTGACTTTTATTTACAAACCCTCCACTCTCTTTCCACAGAGACTTTGCCGATTTGCATCTTAACCAACAGTGTACACAGAGTTCCTTTGTCCCCATGTCCTTGCTGACATTTGTTCTTTCCAGCCCGAATGATACAGGCAAACCTCACAGTGGGAAGCCACCTATTGTGGTTTTGATGTACATTCCTCTAAAACCATGGTAGGTTTAAAAAGTAGAGAGAGAGAGAGAGAGTAAGAAGGAAGGTGCCTGCCACAGCACAGGGGATGGAATTAGATGGGAGTGGTGGGAATGGTACTGGGGTACATTGGTGGAGAAAAATGTGCACTGTGGAGGGATGGGTCATTGTATGACTGAAACTCAATCATGAAAACTTTGTAACTCTCTCTCACAGTGATTCCATGAGAGAATTAAAGAACAGAACAAGGGCCGGAGAGATAGCACAGCAGGTAGGGCGTCACCCCATATGGTCCCCCAAGCACTGCCAGGAGCAATTCCTGAGTGCAAAGCCAGGAGTAACCCCTGAGCATCGCTGGTTGTGACCCAAAAAGCAAAAAAAAAAAAAAAAAAAAAAAAAAGAACAGAACAAAATTAAAGAACAGAAAAAAATAAAGAACAGAACAAAACAACAACAACAAAAAAACCCAGAGTTAGAACAACTATTTAAAATAAATCAATAAATAAAACTATGGTAGGTTTAGCATTTTCCTCCCCACCCCACCCTCCCTGTGTCTTCAGGTTATTTAGATATTCTTTTTGGAGTTGTGCCTATTGGGTTTTTTTGTCCATATTCTTTTATTTTTGGTTTACTTGAATTTTATAGATAAGTCACTTAAGATTTTTTTAATGTTTTGGAAATTAGTTATTCATCAGAGAATGATCTGTAAATATCTTCAAATTTATAGGTTTCTTTCTGTATTCATGGTAGTTTCTTCTGCTGGCTATGAACAGTTCCCCCCTCCCCCCCGGAGGTCAGCAGGGGGCTGGATCACACCCAGAAGTTCTTAGATTACGTTAGTTTGATGCTCGGGAGTTGCTTTCTGGCAGTGCTCAGGAAGGCAAATGTCCTATGCTTGTATTATCTGGGACTTTTGAGTATATATTTTTTAGGGAAATTATATTTATATAGTAGTAGTAGTAGTAGTAGTAGTTATTAATTTGGTAGTTCCAAATAGATTCAATCGCTTTTGTTCTATTTCTGTGTATATCATTGGAAGTTTGATCAGTATCACTGTCACTGTATCACTGTCATCCTGCTGCTCATCGAATTGCTCAAATGGGCACCAGTAACATCTCCATTGTGAGGACTGTTGTTACTGTTTTTGGCATATCGAATACACCATGGGTAGCTTGCCAGTCTCTGCTGTGTGGGTGAGATACTCTCTGTAGCTTACAGGTCTCTCCAAAGGAACGAAGAAATCGAACCCGGGTTGGCCGCGTGCAAGGCAAATGCCCTACTCACAGTGCTATCGCTCCAGCCCTGTATTTGGTTTAGGGTGTATAGACATTTTACTGGTATTAATTCTTCCAATCCATGAAAATGAAAAATACTTCCATTCCTTTATTTGAATCTTTCACTTAGATGTAAAGACTTTTTAATATTCTTCTAGACTAATTTTATTTAGATATTTTCTAGCAATAATTTTCTTTGTCTTTATCAAAGTACAAGGAATAGAAACCTTTTTTCCTGCTGAGTGCAATGGATATTCACTTGCTATGCAATGCTGGGTGTCCTGGGTCCCTGAGAAGCATTTGCATCTGTCCTCTCATGTACTAGAGTATTTGCATCTGTCCTCTCATGTACTAGAGTATTTGCATCTGTCCTCTCATGTACTAGAGTATTTGCATCTGTCCTCTCATGTACTGGGACAAGACCATGTGATTCTGTGGATCTACATGGCTTGCTGGTTGGCTGTTTCTCAATCCCGCTTTTCATCAGGAACCTTTGTCTCCAATTCTTCATTTCCAGAATGAGTGTAGGGGTTACCTTAGGTGACTTCTGTGTCTCTGATGGATTTCTTTAGTTTGGGAAGTTAGTGGCATGATGAATAATCAGACTGATTCTTCTCATGTTACGGGATATGTATTCATAGAAATGGAATACTTTTGAGATAACAATTGCAGAAAGATATTTGTGCGTCATACTCTGATCACGTAGCCAATGACAAAATTACAGGTGGAATTCTGTCATTTCAGTTTCCTTCGAGGTTTCTTTTGTAAAGCGTTGAACTGTTTCTCATCTGACAAAGTACTCTGGAGACACAGGTCTATTCCTCACGGTTCCACTGATTGTTCCAAGTGACTTAAGTTACTGGCATCTGGAATGAGTTGTAGCTTTAGTTATTTGTATTTGTTACCTGATCTTATGCTGTGCCTGATTCTGCACTGTCTCTTGGTCTGACACTTGAGGATGCACATGGATACAAGCTGTACATGGTGAATGACAGAATATACTAGATAATAGGTGGCCTTTCCTCTCCCAGCTAAATAAAGGAACACATATTAGAAAATACGGCAACAAGGCTGAAGTAGATAGTACAGTGAATAGGGCACTTTTCTTGCACATGGTTGACCCAAGTTCCAGCTCTGGCACTTCATGCATTCCCTTGAACACCACTAGGTGTGACCCCAAACAAACAAAGGGCCAGTATGACAATGCAACTAATTGTGGATTTTTCACCTTGGTGAGCAAATAGTGGAAATTTGAGGAGAGGGATGGATTGGGGTCTCCTTGCAATACTCAGCCAACAGGACTAGATAGTTGAGTGCTTGGGTGGAGGATGTAGGACTATTCAGGCACTGCAGGGCTGGGGGACAAATAGAAACACCTCAGCAGTGCTCAGAAACTGCCAGCTCTACAGCAACATATACCGGGGCCATGTCCTCTTGGCTTGAACTCAGGTCTTGATGCAGGCACGGTAGATAGCCCAGGTTGCTAAACTATCCTCCCCATTGCTTATTTTTTTTGGTAGGAGAGCCCTTAAACCACATCCAGTGGTCCTCAGGTCTTATTCCTGGCTCTGTGCTCAGGGAAAACTCCTGGTATTGCTCAGCTGACCATGTGTGATGCCAAGAACCAAACTGGCATTGCCTGGCAAACGTGCAAGGCAAGTGACTGAACCTCTAGACTATCTTTTTAGCCCCACTCTCCCTCTCTCCCTATTTTTACATTAAAAAATACCAAACAGGGACTGGAGCAATAGCACAGCGGGTAGGGCGTTTGCCTTGCATGCGGCCAACCCCGGTTCGATTCCCAGCATCCCATATGGTCCCCTGAGCACTGCCAGGGGTAATTCCTGAGTACATAAGCCAGGAGTAACCCCGGTGCATGGCCGGGTGTGATCCCAAAACAAGCAAAAAAAAGTAATTAATTAAAAAATAAATAAATAAAAAATTAAAAAATAAAAAATACCAAACAGTTCTGGAGCCTGGATCGATAGTTCAGGAGCTATGGGGTCTGGGTGGACTCTAATTCAAGCCCCAGCATCACGGCGTGCATCTCTGGAGCTCCCACACACCACTGGGTCTGGCTGTAGGAGCCCCTGAGCATCACTGGAGTGGCCCAGGTAATTCCAGGCACCACAGGACCTGAGCAGCACATTATCCTCAGTCCGTCACATTGCCCCATTGGCCTGAAAACTACCGCAAAGGGTCTTTGGGAAAGAGCCTCCCAGAACTGTTTGATAGACCCATTCCCCATTACCCCCCTCCCCACCAGAGCAGCTCTGGATATAAATAACAAGAATAATATTTGGTGCGACCCACCAAGGAACACGTCTCCATTGCTCAAATGTTGGCTTAAACAGTACAGTACATCTAGAGCTATGAGGAGTTTGCGACAAGTTCTAAAACGCTTCTCATGAAGGTAAATCCTTATGTTCTGCATCTTTTCCCCGCCCCCCTCCCCATCATCAACAGCCTGAGTTTGATCAGCGGAAGCAGCTGGCCAAGGCAGAGAGCAGGTTATTCTTTATTATCAGGCATTGCTAACCTAGATACCACTTTCATTTTTTTTGCCAGCATTTGTAGTGTAAATGAGGAGCAACCTATCGGAAAATAACGCTAAGGAGATCAAAGGAAGCAATCCCTACAACTAAACTCAAATCGTTCTGGGAAAAATGTTTTTGATTATGCTTAATAATGTAATCAAGCCAGACGCTGCCCAGAAGTTGGACGTAATAGCAGAGTAGCAGCAAATATTACAGGGTACCTCATGCCCATGACGAGTGCAGGAAAGTTGTGGAAAACAAGGAGCTAATACAATATTTACAAACAGTTATTGACTTTTGATTAGAGCTGAATGTCTATTTTCTCAGAAAAACAAACTCCTGTGACAACAGATTTAGAATTAGGACACGGAGAGAGGAAAGCATAAAAGGAGGTAAAAGCAAAAGGGTCATTTGACCAAAGAGAAAGCTTTGATTTCATTCTTTAAAGACCAATTACTTTTCTGTCCCCTGTGGGAGGGAAAAAAAATAACATTATTTTTTTTTTTTTGCCTTAATAGCAAAATCATTCTGAGACTTTTCTGATTCATTTTACATTTAGCAGATTACAGCTTTGGTCGTCAGGAGGAAGGCGCCTGAGAGACTGACAGACCTGAAATCATGTCCTTTGATTGTAATTGACAGAAAAAGCATTTAAGGTAAAGAAAAAAATATTTTATTCATCTTTGATTACACTGTGATGTGATTTGGTGACATAATACAGCTGGGAACTGAGGCAAGAAAGGCCATAATTCCTACTTGAGGCTTTGACATGATGTAGCCCTTCAGCCGTTGTCGTCTTACCAACGTCTCCACTGACAATAGTCCCCTTGATGGCAGTTAGACAAATAGATATACGGTGTTAGAATTTAAAAGGCAAACAGCTCGAAAATAACATTTCCCAAGGCAATGGATTTCAGCACTAAATGCTTGACAAGTATGCATTTGGCTGGACCTAAAATTAAATCTATTCAATTTAAACATTTTATGCTACAAAAATACCCCCATTTGTGCAACACTTTCTTAAAATAATGGAAAATAAATGGTTTATTCACAATAGCACTCTAAAGAGATGTGTGCCTCTCTCTCTTTTTTAGGATATCAGTGACTGTGAAGACTGGGAACGTGGGCTTCAGCCCAACCTAATGTTTTACACTTTGAGAATTCTTTTTACCTCATTGATTAACCTTTTTGATAGGATGCTCTAGATATTAACAAAAGAAGTAATATGGCCATAAATAATGTCAGGCAGTTGGTAAAGTCAAATGCAGTATCACTTCTATTTCCGCACCAGAAATTTAGTTCAATATTAAGTTTGTATTCTAGAATTTCAATAATCACCATGAAGTTTGATTCAATAGTTTTAGTTTTAGTTCCACGATAAGAGTAACTTCTTTGTTCATTCAAGAGTAATTCCCAAATACTTAGATTTAAAAACACTGAACACATAAGTTTGAAGAGTGTGCAATTTGTGAAGAAATGAAAACGTATTTTCAATGTGTGACAGGATCTAGAAAATCAATTTGATGAAATTTCTTTACAACTAGAGATTTATTTATTTATTTATTTATTTATTTTTACAACTAGAGATTTAAAGAACTTATAGTTAGATCTTAGAGTCAAATCAGATCTTAAACACTATTAGGCCAGAAAATCTATTCCTCAGCAACATTTTTTAGTGATTAAGATTTCTAGAATGTCACAAATGTGTGCGTGTGTGTATGTGTGTGTGTGTGTGTGTGCGCACGTGTGTAAGAGAACTAAATGAATATCCAGCAGATAATGACTTATGATAGTTACATTTTCTAAAGGAAGGTTTAGAAAAGAAGAATTGTCAGTGCATGATGATATTTATATATGTAAATCAAGTATTTGAATCTGCAAGTTAATTGTGTCTAGAAATGTCAGACTAATTATAAACTCTTATGCTGTGTTTACCTGAATGCCCCAAAGCTGTTTAAAACTAAAAAATTTCAATTTATAGAAGGTTGGTGCAGTTATCACAAATGGACTCTATTAATAATCATAGTCTTAAAAGATGTACTTATCACCTACATAGATATAGGTGAAGGTCAAAAGCTGTTAAAAATATCTATTTTTCTTTTCTTTCAGTTCAGCTCAGAGTTCTGTAATACTTTGTTAGTTCCAAGAGCGTATGTGGGAATTCATCCCCTCAATAAACCCCTCAAGGATGGGAAAGGCCAGCACCCCATATGATCCTCGAAGTAAGCCAGGAGTGATTCCTGAGAGGAAATGGGAGTAACCCTTGAGCAATGCTTGGTTTGGCCCCAAAATGAAAAACAAACAAAAAAATCCAGGGAAAAATAACAGCAGGAAAAAATAGACTAAATAACAGGTGCCTACCAGCAACAAAAGTGTGCCAGGCAAGTATAGAATAAGACTATTTAGAGTCCTTTAAGGACTGGAGTGAGAGCACAGTGGTTAGGGCATTTGCCTTGCACGTGGCCAACCTGGGTTCCATACCTCCGTCTCTCTTGAGAGCCCGGCAAGCTACCGAGAGTATCCCGCCCACATGGCAGAGCCTGGCAAGCTACCCGTGTCGTATTCAATATACCAAAAATAGTAACAACAAGTCTCACAATGAGACATTACTGGTGCCCGCTGGAGCAAATTGATGAACAATGGGAAGACAGTGCTACAGGGTCCTTTAGATATAATAGGGTGAGCATGAGCAGAAGAGAATAGGAAACTGTCAGGACTTGCGCTCTAAGGGTGCCTTCTGGTAGCTATGTAGAAGACCCCAGCTTTTGATCTCCAAGTACCTATGGAATGTTGATGTCCTCACTAACTCCTTAATGTCTCTGGTAACAATAACTCCCCTGATAACTCGTATGGGCGTAGGAGAGCTACACTGTATTGAATAAATGCCCTGCCTGTATTCAAGATCAATGCTGGTTATTCTGGGGACCCTAAAGCTAGCACAGTGCATGTGTGTGTGTGTGTGTGTGTGTGTGTGTGTGTGTGTGTGTGTGTGCGCGCGCGCGCGTCTCCTTATGTGTTTGTCTCATTCTCTGCTGGACAGGCGGTTGAAGGAGCTAATTAGATTGGATTTAGACAAGCATATGCCACATCAGGGTAGCACTGTAACACTGTAGAACTGTCATCCTGTTGTTCATCAATTTGCTCCAGCGGGCACCAGTAATGTCTCCATTGTGAGACTTGTTGTTACTGTTTTTGGCATATTGAATACACTACGGGGACCTTGCCAGGGTAGTTTGAATTATTACCTAAGGAAAACAGAAAAGTAAAGTAGTCATTACAGATATTGAACTCATACTATCCCAGTTTCCCTGTGGATAATTTTATTCTATGCACATATTCTCATAATAAATGATAACCTTTGAATCTTCCACCCATTTTTTAAGGCACCATGCCTAGTGATTAATAGTTAGGAGGGTCATTTTATGCCATAGGTTTAATTAAGGGATTTTTATAAGCCAGGTAGTCTTTCAAGGACCATTTGGAGCCAGGGATTAAATTTGGGCCCATTGCCTGAAAATCATGTGCTCAAGTTCTTCGAGCTGTTCTTCCATTGACATCTATTTTCACTATCAGACCACAATTTTTTTTCTAGATATAGCCAACATGTGACATTAGCTCATGTCTAGCATAAGTTAATTTTCATACTTTTACATAAAGAATAATAGTTTATTCTCCCCTGCATATCATATGTTCTATATTGTGCTTTCCAAATATTGTGATTAAACAAAAGGAGCAATAATGTTTTTTGTTGGAAATCTAGTATTCCTAATTAATTCTAAATAAGTTTTTCATTAAGAATGAAAATTCTGCTAAAACTACTTGTAGTTTCTTTTTAAAAAAAATCCACAATGATTTTCAGTTTTCTATATTAAATGGTTAGTACCAAGAATTATTTGACCAAGAAGACCATTCAATAGCATTTACTTTGCAGAAATTTTTATATTTGGGGACAATTTATACTAGACAGTTATCCCAAAATTATATTTCAGATTGTTATCCACATAATAATTATCCTTCATGGAAAACCATTTATGTTAAACCAAGGGGGCTTAGAATGTGAAACCATCTTAATTTCTAGAAAAATTTTTGAAAAAAATTGTTTAACCTCATTTTCCAAATCCATTCATGAAGAGTATAATTTTATCAATAAATTTAATAAAGTACTGACATTAACTTTCGGGATTTTGTTTTTGGACCACCCCAGTGATGATCAGGGATTACTCTTGGCTCTGCACTCAAGGATTAGTGGGAGACGCTGGGTTCACTCTGTCCCTTAATTGCTATTTATATGCAGTCAAAGCAGTTGTAGAGCACTTACAAATTAATTTACTCATATGCACAATTTTTCATGTTTAATACATTTTTTAACTATCAAGGATAAACATTTTTTTTGTTTCTTAACAATTTTATTTCTTTATTTGTCTATTTCTTGCATCACTGTGAGATACAGTTACAAAACTTTCATATTTGGGTTTCAGTTTTACAATGTTCCAATACCCATCCCTCCACCAGTATACATTTCCCAACACCAATATCCCCACTATCCCTCCCACCACACCCCCTCGCCCCTAGCCTGCCTCCGTGGCAGGCAATTTTCTTCTTGATTTCTCTCTCTCTCTCTCTCTCTCTCTCTCTCTCTCCTTTTGGGCATTATAATTTACAATAAAGATACTGAGAGGCCATCATGTAGGGGTAAACATTTTGAAAAATAAAAGTTATCTACTGTCCTATACATAATATCCATTTATTGATCTTTCTTTAATTTTTAAGAACTTTAAATTAGTTCTGTTTCTTTACTTACCTTACTTTTGTTTACAGTTGGGGCAATATTTTCCTGGGAAACTCACTCTATACTAGAATTGGCACTTCTAAATAAGAATATTTAAAATCAATGTGTATAAAAGATTCAATTATATCACAATATTAATTTTCATACATATTATTTAACTCCTTTCAAAAGATTTTTATGTACTTGGAATTTGAAAGTGCATTGCCATATAACCATAAGGTATTGAAGATCATGATTTATCATTGGCAATTTTTTTTTTTTTTTTTTTTTTTTTTGCTTTTTGGGTCACACCCAGCGATGCTCAGGGGTTACTCCTGGCTTTGCACTCAGGAATTACTCCTGGCGGTGCTTGGAGGACCATATGGGATGCCGGGGATTGAACCCGGGTCGGCCGCGTGAAAGGCAAACGCCCTACCCGCTGTGCTATCGCTCCGGCCCCTATCATTGGCAATTTATAATTAGAATAACCCTAGAATTCTATCAATTTTAAGTTGGGTCACTGTCACTGTCACTGTCATCCCGTTGCTCATCGATTTGTTCGAGCAGGCACCAGTAACGTCTCTCATTGAGAGACTTACTGTTACTGTTTTTGACATATCCAATACGCACGGTTAACTTGCCAGGCTCTGCCGCGCGGGCTCGATACTCTCTGTAGCTTGCCCGGCCCTCTGAGAGGGGCGGAGGAATCAAACTCAGGTCGGCTGCGTGAAAGACAACAGCTGTGCTATCGCAATGTTATTACTAGTAGGCTGGGATCAATTGAGAAATTCTTCCATGAGATTTTTATTTTAAAAAACAGGATTAAACGTAGGAAACAAAATGCACTTATAGCAATCATCTATATTTGACATTTAATTCCTTAAGATCAGTCCATATAAATTTAAAGGGCATAGTTCCCAGAAATGTGAGGTCCTAATTAGTATAGAATTATCTGTATAAGCATTTTGTTTTGTTTACTTTATAGCATTTACATGTGAACTTTGACAGGAAATGATACAACAATTGAATTACTTTAAAAACTAGATTCTCACTAGACTATACTAGATTTAAAGATGTTTAATGTCTATTTAATAATAGTTTAATGCCACTTAAAGTATATGATATACAGAATATGTAAAATGATGGTTAAACTATCCTGGTGATTCAATTTCAGAAATAAATTAGAGATTAAAAATTTGTTGAGGAACACCTTTATTGCAAACCACAACAGCTAATTAGAGAGAGAAAACAGAAGGGAATGCCTTGCCACAGTGGCAGGGTGGGGTGGGGGGAGATGGGATTGGGGAGGGTGGGAGGGACACTGGGTTTACGGGTGGTGGAGAATGGGCACTGGTGAAGGGATGGGTTCCAAACTTTGTATGAGGGAAGTATAAGCACAAAAGTGTATAAATCTGTAACTGTACCCTCACGGTGATTCTCTAATTAAAAATAAATAAATTAAAAAAAAAATTTGTTGAGGACTGGAGAGATAGGGTAGGTGCTAAGGTGCTTGTTTTGCACACACACAGCTGTCCCAGTTTCACTTACTGGCACTGCATATCGTCCCCTGAAAACCACCAGAATGATTCTGAGTACAGAGCCAGGAGTAAGTTCTGAGCACAGCTAGATGTGGCCCGCACATTGCTCCCAACATTTTTTTCTTGAACTAATGTATAATCATGATTTAAAACACTTTTTCAGAATCCTATGACAGTAGGAGGTCTTCAACCACCCTATAGAGTAGCCCAAAGCTGCATAGGATATTATAGATAGCTTGGTATTTGAAAAAGTGGAAAGATATGTGATTGGAATTAGTAACATTTTTTTTTCACTTTAGCCCTTCTAATATGCATATTTTGTATTTGATTTTGGCCACCTCTGGCTGTGTTCAGGGTTAATTCCTGACTCTGTGATTAGAGGACTAGATATAGTACTAGGCACTGAATCCAGGTCAATTGCTTGCAAGGCCTTGCCCACTGTACTGTCTCTCTTGCACCTCTATAAATATGAAGATATATTTTAGTTCATCTAGAAAAGACTGTTGCTCTTTGTTCAGATACATTCAATTTCTCAGTGCCACTTTCCTCTAAGAAGTCTGTGAAACTATACCACTATACAACTATACCACTGGAACCAGTTCTCAGTGACATTTTGGCACAAAGAAAGATTCTTCTAACGCTAAAGGCTCTCTTATTGAGTCATCTTACTGCAACCTAATACTCGTAGTTAATAGTTGAATGCAGACGTGAAAGATTATGGAGTGTTTATGCTTTTCATTTGTCATTGAATTTACTGTGCCAGTAGTATATTTTTAGAATACATTGAAAAAACTGTTCTTGAACATTAAAAAATGTAAGTTTATGGCAATAAAAATAAAGATCCTTAAAATTAACATTTGAATGATAAGCAATTTCAAATGTAATTATAGTTCACACTCCACAGTCAATGCATTTTGATATATGGATAATTACTCCTGATAATATCCTTTAGTTGGATTTTTGTAACAACAGTAACAATTTATTGCAAAATTAATTCCTGGGCACAATTTAACATTTAGTGAGGTGAAGTCAAAGTGAATTGATTTTCCTGAAGACCACTTGTTTTTTGGCTTCTTATATTCAAGTACTAATTGGTTATTATAGGTCACTTTAAAACTTAGTTTAAAAATAAATTAAATTGTTGCAAGGTGCTTTTAGTAGAAATGGCTTGATATTTTCAGCTCATGGGGTTTTATTTAAATAAAAAATGGTAAAGTAAATGCAATCATCTTTGGTTATAAAAGTGATGGATGAATTGAAAACAGTTTTGAATCAGGTCAATGGTACCGATGATTAGTACATTGTTAATCAAGTTCTTCAGATTGCTATCAAATGCTTTAGCTCTTTTCTCAGGCTGGTGAGAGGATCATGAATATTAAAGAGATTCAAATAGATGTACTCTCATGTAATATGGAGTACCACAAATGAAAAGACTAAATGAGAGAGCAGACTGTATCTCTCTGTTCTGATATATCTCTTAAATAAAGAGGAATGCCTAATCAATTTCCTTACTCATGTATAGCTACCAAGTAGAATTTATTTATTTATTTTTTTGGTAATTCAAAACCTAATCATCTTGATTTACCAAAAGACATGGTTCATGGAAAACATTTTTTTTATGAAAGATTTGTATAGTAGGATTAGGATGCTATTGATATATTTTAAAATGTTGTGTTTTAGGATCACAGAATGGAGATTGTGCTGAGAATGTCTTTAAAGAGAGGTAAAAAATATTTTATCTTTTACTTAGCAATGAGATCCTTATGTTTCTTAAATTGATGCTATTACAAATATGATATTGCATGTGAGAAAGATCTTGATTTTACTCACTACTAAAAGTCAAAAAATTTCAATTAAATGAAATGCAAGAAAAAAGTCCTCCATAGACATCTTCACCAGTTTAGAGCCTGATTACTCATATTTCTTGGTACAAGTAAATTTTTAAGTTTTTGAATTATGAATTACTTATAGTGAAAATGTACATTTACATGAAATAAAACATATTTATAAGTGATTAAATTTACCTTAAAATCCAATAAAATAATGGCATGACATATTTTAGAGTTTAATATTATTATTGTTGAAATTGAATATAGGTAATTCTATTCATCTAGTGGACACAACTTGTTTGAAAAGACTTGTATATTGTCTTATGAAACTACAAACCTAGCACAGACTGATTGATTGTTAGTTTATTTTTATTTAGTAAGAGGAAAAGTGGACTTACGATGCAGTGCGATCTGGAGAGAATAGGATTCTAGGAAAAATGGTGTTTTAGGGTTAGAGAGTCTGAACAACGTACTTTTCAAAAGGATTCAGTTTTCACGAAAGTGCTTAGGTGGCCCTGAGTAGTTTCAGGATAAGTAGAGGGTACAAGGTATTGTTGGATTTGCAAATGGAAATGGAGAAAACTGGTAATGAATAGGCCAATTTTATGAGGCAAAAATGTCAGATTTTCGAGTTGTGAATATAGGTCCACTGCATAAATAAAGGTCCGCGGAGAACACCTTTTAACTCATTTTTTTTTTTTTTTGCGTTTTGGGTCACACCCGGAGATGCACAGGGGTCACTCCTGGCTCATGCACTCAGGAATCACCCCTGGCGGTGCTCAGGGGACCATATGGGATGCTGGGATTCGAACTGCGGTCGGCCGCGTGCAAGGCAAACGCCCTACCCGCTGTGCTATCACTCCAGCCCCCCTTTTAACTCATTTCTTATAATCATAAAAAGCTGTATAATCTCCAGGCGGCCAGGGGAGGCCCCGACGGCTCTCCCCCTCCCAGCCCGGGTTCGGTGGGCGGTGGGCTGCTCCCCCAGCCGGGGCAGTCCAGGCTATGGGGCAGACAGGAGGAAATGAGGGCCAAGCCAGTTGATGGATCAGTTGCCGTTTATTCCATTCTCCCCACGCGCCTGTTCCAGTCTCTCTGAGCCCCCATCCTAGTCTCACACTGCCCCTCATTCCCGTCTCCTCCTGTCTCTCCCGCTCATCTCTCCCTGCTCTATAGCTCCTCCCTGCTCTCTCTCCCAACAACTCCCACTGTCTCGCCTCTCCACAATTTGTCTCTCCACCCTAGCACTCTAGGTCAAGTTTACACCCAGTCGGGTAGCAAATCAACATAAGAAAGTCCTTCCTGACTGCCCATCAGCTTTAAGGGCGGAAACACCACCTAGGGGTGTTCCTCTTCTCCCTAGTCCAATAACTTAATTAACATCTTAATTAAATCTTTTTTTTTTTTTTTTGCTTTTTTTGGGTCACACTCAGCATGCTCAGGGCTGACTCCTGGCTCTGCACTCAGGAATCACTCCTGGTGGTGCTCTGGAGACCATACGGGATGCTGGGAATTGAACCCGGTCGGCTGCTTGCAAGGCAAATGCCCTACTCGCTCTACTATCCCTCCAGCCCCCAAGAATGCAGGATTGTTGAGTCACACCAGAATTGGGAAAACCATTCTTTTATTTAAAAAAAAAAAATAGTAGGTCATTTTCCCAGAGGAGAATAATAAATTCCTACTGATATTCATTGATGGAAGAGTCAAGATAAGAATAATTCTGATTTGTGATCCAGTCTAATCCTTTAATTATGATAACTGTACAAGCAAACTAGAAATTGAACATACACAAATTATCATTATAAACTACAATTTATATCTGAGAAAAATTATTAGATTGCAGAGGGAATTAGTGGAATAAGCAATTCTGTAAGGTTGTGATTCTATGGACAGAAACAATTTTAATTAAGTGGTATTTAGCCAAATCTTGAGGAAAACAGGAAGTAGGCAAATGAGGAATGAAACGTGGTTCGGTACATGGGAATGGTGTGTTGAAGGAACTGATACGATTGCATTTTTGAGACGCTATAAGGAGTTAAGGATACACAGCACAAGTCTTGGAACCTGCTAAAAGGTGATCATGGAGAAGCTGGCAGGGTGATTTTGAAAAAGAATATGAATTTTTATTTTACATGCATTGGAAAACTATTAAAAGGTTTTCAACCAGACTTCTTAAAATATATATTTTCCAAAGGTAAAAGTATATCTTTTCCAAAGGTAAAAGTTATTGTAGAAAACTAGATGAGAAGGTCTTAATTGCAAAATGCGACAGGCCATTTAGCAAGGACTTTCAATAATTAATAGGAAATTTTGTGGGTTTGACTAAATTTGGGTAGAAATCCTGTGCTTTGTCTTAGGAACACTGACTTAAGAATATCATGAGCGGGGCTGGAGTGATAGCACAGCGGGTAGGACGTTTGCCTTGCACACGGCCGACCTGGGTTTGAATCCCAGCATCCCATATGGTCCCCTGAGCACTGCCAGGGGTGATTCCTGAGTGCACAGCCAGGAGTAATCCCTGTGCATCGCCAGGTGTGACCCAAAAAGCAAAAAAAAAAAAAAAAGAATATCATGAGCTGTCTAAGAGAGTTAGTTGGCTGAAATGGGTATTGAAGCTCAGAAAAGATATGTAGATGAGGCTGCAAGTTTAGGTATTTTCAAAGTTTGGCAAAGATATAATTATCTAAAAAGTGAAAGTGGGGAGGAGGAAGGAGATGATTTTTTAAATATAAATATAAAATGGAGACTGATAAATGCCTAAATTAGACTGAAGAGCTAGCAGGAAGGAGTTAGGGTGAGTTCAGCATTCCGAAAGCAATAAATTAAGAATGATAAAAGAACAGCTTTATATTTGTTGATAGTGTTTGGGAAACTGAAGTAGTTCAAATGGTGTGATCCAAAAAGGCACGTGAGGCACTATTTCCCTGTGGCCCTGAATGTGACTTAATTCAGAATCACCATCACTACAAAATATAATTAAGTTAAAATGAAGCCACACAGGATTGGTTGGGGCTTACACTCAATGTCTGGCATCTTTATATGAGGAGACACACACAAACAGCAAAGTTGTCAAGACAAAGGCAGGTTTTTGAATAATTCCTCCAATAGCCAGACTGTTGGGTGTCCTGGTTAGCGAGGAGAGAGTGTGGCATTGGTCTCTCCCTGAGGTTCTTCAGAAAGATCTCATCTTGCACCCACATCACAATGGTGTGCCTTGGTCTCTTGCTCTGTGGGAGAACAAAATTCTGTCAGTTCTAGCTACCCAGTTTGTAACAACTTGTGGCATCGCTGTAAAACTAATATAGCTCTCACAGAAGGTGAGGACTGCGAAACATCTGTGGGTCAGGCAACATGGAGGTGATCTTCATTCTGATACCAACAGTCACACCCTCAGGTGATATTTGGGATGGTGCCCACCTTAGAGGGGGTTGACCACAGAGTGCCCATGGCCCTCCATCACTGTGTTTCTTATTTTGCTTTTGAGCCACACTTGCCAGTGCTCAGGGCTTACTCCTGGCTCTGTGCTCAGGGATTACTTCTGGCTGGCTGGTGTGTGCGGTGAGGTGTAAGTGGGTAACACTCTACTCTTTAGCCCCATCACTTCCTTTAAATTTTTTTTCTTTTTGGGTCACACCTGGCGATGCACAGGGGTTATTCCTGGCTCATGCACTCAGGAAATACTCCTGGCGGTGCTCAGGGGACCATATGAGATGCTGGGAATTGAACCTGAGTTGGCCGTGTGCAAGGCAAACACCCTACCCGCTGTGCTATTGCTCCAGGCCCTCTTCTTTTAAATTAAAAAAAATTATTGTACTTTAAGTTTTAGGCTTATAATAGTGTTAATATGTATGGTTTTAGTGTACAAAGTTGCCTCACTTTATAGCCATGAAAGTGCCCAAGGCCTTCCAACAACACCATTGTATTCCTTCTCATCTGTCCACCACCCTAAAGACTGTCATATCCAATAGCTTTCGTGTTTTTTTTTTTAAATTAAGACTGTGGTTAAATTATTAGCTGAGCATAAGGAGCTAAAGGAAAATTGAATTTTTCAAGAAAATAAAGAGTATAGAAAATAATGGGATTGAAGAGAAACTGAAAGAAAGAAGACAAATTGATAGAATTGCTAAACAGTATGTGGTTTCAGTTTGAGGGTCACTGTACCACTGTATCACTGTCATCCCGTTGTTCATCGATTTATTCAAGAGGGCACCAGTAATGTCTCCATTCATCCCAGCCCTGAGATGTTAGCAGCCTCTACTTACTTATTTTCCCAATGATTGGAGGCTCTTTTCAGGGTCTGAGGAATGAGACCTGTTATTATTACTGTATTTGGCATATCGAATATGCCACGGGGAGCTTGCCAGGCTCTTCCTTGTAGGTGGGATACTCTCAGTAGCTTGCCAGGCTCTCCGAGAGGCGCATATATATATATATATATATACATATATATTTCCCTTTATGATGATGTGTCACGGCTGCGCAGTCTAGGAATATGTTCACTCATGTGTGAGGCTCCGCCTGAGCATGTGGAAAACAGCATAGAGCATGGCATTGGTGCAGTAGTGGAGGTCGGCTGCTAGGGCTGGGTCCCCTTGGGGTGAGGAGGGCTCTCACCAGTCCCCCTCTGGGGCACCCCTGGTGCGGAGTCTGGTGGCATGGTTATGGGGGCCTCATTTTATGCTCCTGTCCGGGAGAAGCAACCGTGAGTTCTGGAGGGTGGCTGATGAGGAGATTATCAGCTAAGATTATTAATTATTATTAACAAAGATTATTACTAGTTTGAGGATAAAGCTAATTAATTGACAGTAAAGCCAATATATCCAGCAGAGAATCAGCTTACACAGAGAAGTTCCCTGTTTAGATAAAATGCATGGACCTATTTTATTCTATGACAGTCCTTGGCTATAGAAAGACTTTTTTTTTGATAGTTTGTTGTCTACAGCACATATTCCTTTATGTTTAATCAGATTAAGTGCTTTTTTCCCCTATTATTGTCACTGTCCCGAAACATCTTGGCTCACTAAAACATAGTAAGTGAAAGATTCTGCAGGTACCAAGGTAAAATGAAGAATAGTCTATCTTTGTGATCTAGCTTTTCCATGATCATTCTTTGATCCCTCAATGATCTAGGTTGTACCTATTAAAATAGAATTAATTCAGAAAGAGCCAGAAGGAAAAGCTTTCAAGAAAATGTAGAGATGAATGTATATTGGATCTAAAGCAATAATAAAAATATAGAGAAGTGTAGCTCATAAATGATTCTGATTCTTCTTGGTGTTCGAGGTAGCTGGGAGGGCTGGTGAAAAGCCAGAAGTTCTGAAATTCCTGAAAAAACATGGAAAATTTTTATCTCAAAAATCTTTCAGAAGATGTGATAAGAAGTGACTTTAAGCCTTTGATTGAAAAGTAGACTACCTCTACAATGCAGTGTGGTCCAACAATAATTTACTCTGAAAGCTGTAATTCACTTTTGACATTATCATTGAAGTCTTGCATGCTTTCAACTGTAATGATTGGCTCTAAGCTATAACAGGAGATTTCCTGAGAATATTACTTCTTAATAACAGCAGTCAGAAGAGGGTAAAGTAAAACGTGTGGAATAACATAGTTTAAGTCCAAAGTACCCAATGACTGATTTGAGACCAGCAGTGTATGATTTAAGACTAACGATCTGTCATTAAAAACTTTATCATCTTTGGGCTACAAATGTATATGGCAAGATAAATGATGTAAAGTAAAATAGTTGTGAAATAGTACTCTTAAATGGTGTCCCACGCCTTATTAAACACCAAAACACACATCAAAAACTGCACTGAGATTTAACTACACTGTCTTGGGCCTTTAGTTCATAAGCTTTTGAGGCTGTTTTAACCGACTTCGGTGTGGAAGTTTGGAATTCAGAATGGGGATTCATTTAACCTGCAGGTTCACAAAAAGAGAGATCTAGAGAATGTTAATGTTTCCTGTTCCTTAACTCTCAATACAATCTTCAGACACCACTAAAGATCATGTGGAAATAAAGAGATTTAGATTTCATTTTCCTACTCTCGACGAAACGGGAGTTTTACTATGGGAGGCGGCCAGGATTGCCTGTGTATATATGGCTGTGGGTGTGTGGGCCACAGGAACTGAATACTTAATAGGAGATAAAGTCTCCCTGGTGCCCCACTTCTGTTGTTGGCTGGTGGAAGCTGGAATATGTAGAATTAACATATGCTACTTTGCCGGAAGGACTTCTGTTGAAGAAGTTTTTAGAGCAATTCTGCAGAACAAAGGGCTCATTGCTTTTGCCTAATTAAAATGGGGGAAGCAAACAGTGGAAACTAAAATAGCAGGGTGAGGTCACATGACACTCCTTTATTAGGTCCTTTCGGTTTTTCCCAGGTCTCTGGGGAGTAACCCTCCAGGCCAGGCCAGGCTCGAGGAGTTTCCACTTACCACGCGGCACCCAGAAAGAGGAAGTGACTCAAGCGTCCACCATGCTGTGGCTAGGATCAGAGTCTCCCCTAGGTCTTAGAGAGAAGGAAAAGAGAAGGAACCACTGAGGTGTGAACTGAATAGGCCTTGTGTGGAGTAAGGAAACGGGAACTGTTTAAGGGGAAGTTTGTGAAATGATGGGAAAATTTGAAATGAATATCGCTGATGGCGTCTTTTTCCTGGAGAAGCGTGGGGCTTAGGAGGGGGGGAATTGAGGTCATGGATAGCAGCAAGAGAGAGAGGGGACTGGAACAAAGAAGTGGGGTTGGAGACAGAAAAACAGAGTGGTCAGAGCCCGTGATGATCACTGCTCAACGCCTGGATGGTCACGATGTTTCGTTTGACATTTCTCGCTTAGTGGAAACTGAGTCACGATATCTGTAACCACCTCCGAGTAGGCAAGAAGAGTTTGGCAAAGATTGAATATGGTCTAGTTTAAAAAGTCTTCCTTCTAGGAGAGTAAATTCATAGCCTGTGTAATCAATACTGCATTTTCATTATCCAGTAATTTAAAAAATCAATAATAAAGCAGCGGAGCTGGCAGAGTGAGCAGACGCCATTGTGCTACACTAGCACGTGACAGGGACGAATGGAGATGTTACTGGCGCCTGCTTGAGCAAATCGATGAGCAACGGGATGACAAGTGAAACAAGTGAATAATAAAGCACATGCATGAAGCCTGCTCGGATTCAATCCCCAACACCACGTACGACACTGTAAGCACTTTCAAGAGTGATCCCTGAGCACAGTGCCAGGAGCCTCAGGGCACCACCAGGCATGGCCCAAACCTCCCCCATTCCAATAATAATTGCAAAATTAATGCACAATGGCCTTCAGCTATACCTACAAAGGAAGCTTCAATTTACGAATGAGATGAACTATCAGTTTGAGAGGAGAATCAGCTATGGAAAGCCTTTTGTAACAAGCCTTTGTGCATTCTTAATATTAGGGTTTGTTGCCTCTCCAGTTAATGGACGGAGACCACGGAGGAAGTAACAGAGAGCTCTGCAGATTGCAAGAAATCAGGATCCAGATTTGATCGCAGCACTTTATTCTTAGCACTGTGGTCCCGTTGTTCATCGATTTGCTTGAGCGGGCACCAGTAATGTTTCCATTGTGAGACTTGTTACTGTTTTTGGCATATCGAATACACCACAGGTAGCTTGAAAGGCTCTGCTGTGTGGGTAGGATACTCTCGGTAGCTTGTGGGGCTCTCAGAGAGGGACAGAGGAATCAAACCCAGGTCGGCAGCATGCAAGGCAAATGCCCTTCCCACTGTGCTATGGGTCCAGTCCACATGGGGACTTGGGGAGACCCCAGACATTATTCTTATTTTTTTAAAAAATGTTTCCTGATTGTCTTCCTTTAGATAATTTACTTAGTGGATGTTTGCCTGTGGGAAAAAATGTCATTCATTATTTAATTTGGAGAATGCTTCTTTTCTCCTTGACCCAAATGGACTTCCTAGATAAAGGCGTTTTTTTTTTTTGTTTGTTTGTTTTTTTTGCTTAGTGTGATCATCTTCAAAAAGACTTCATCTATCCCTAAGGCTCCAGTGAGATACCATACTCTGGCATATTTACTGTGCTATAGGTAAATTATTTTAAAAATTGTGATACTCTTCTTAAGTATATTTTAAAATTGGAAATATTTTATCCCATAACCCCTTGATGTGGACCTGAGAAATGGGAATTGTGGCATGAGAGAGGTGTGCTTTTTCCCAGCATGTGTGACTCTGAGGTAAGGAATTAAAAACATATGCATTATATGACAATAAACTCAGCAGTGTAACGGGAACGGAATCGGAAACTGCTTGCATTTAAAAAGCGATATAGGTGGCATCGAGGAAATATTAGGGTTCAGGCAGACACGAGGACTTCTCTGCTTTTAGGGGTTCTTATCCCAAATTAGATGAGCACAGCTATGGGTCTAATAGTTGCAATTTGTAAGTCGCCTCTGGGTAACTAAATTATACTCGGATACTCTGAAGAGCTGTCGCACTCAGGGACAAACATTTCCCAATTGAAACGAAGTTTGCATTTGATTGCTTAGACGAGTTGATGAGCAAGCCAGAAATGTCCTGCTAATATAAATACACGGGGCAGGAGGGACGGCACGGCGTCACGTACCTTGCGTGCAGACAACCTGGGCTTGGATCTGAGTCCCGCCAGGAGTGACCCTGGTGTCCAGATCCAGGAGTTAAACCTTAAACGCTGCTGGGTGTGACCTAAGCACCCCGAACCCTAAGAAAACCCAAATAAACAGGACACGCAGGCAGGTTAATTATCATATTGATGATCGCGGCACAGGCATCTTGAGTTCAAAACACCGTTCATACTCTCAATTCTTAAGTATTTGCTGGGACGCTCCGGAGAGAGGCCGGCGCTGTCTTTAATCCTTATTGTACACATGCTTTTCTCGTGATTTTAATTCATTTTGCACAGACAAGAACAGCAAACGCTTTCACTGGGATTCCTAAAAGGACTTGACAATGATGTATAAAACATTAAGATTTTTTTGCACAGATTGTAGATCCTCTGTTGATTTTTATTTTTCTTTCATTTTCTGTGGGTAGCCTCTGTGATTATATTCTAAGCACACCAAGAAAGAGCAGGGGACAACAACCCTTTAAACTTTATTAAATGCTTGCAAATATTAAAAACACACTTTTTTCACCCACCATTCACATTCCTAAATTCTTAGGTAAGGAGGAAAGTAGTTCTTTTGTTATTTAAATATATTTAAAGCAAGTCAGTCCCTCAGAAAATTAATATTAATTTCCCTTTTCTAAATATTAGGACTTTATTAATCCCATCAAAAGGAAATGCATTTTAAACCTTTTAAAATTTAACAGGGTTATTATTTTGCATTGTAAGCAACTCATGTAAGTAATCTTCAAGCTGACAGGCTGGCACCATTAAGAGACTGGTTAAATCAAATATTTCCATGACCTATAATTTCAAGTGCAGAAGAATTCTAGTTCTGATTTACAAAGCTTTTCTGTATCTTGTCTTCTAGGTAATTTTCAGCTCACAAAAACCACTGTCGGTTCCTGTCAACTCTTCTCTTTCTTATACAATCTCTCAGAATTAATATGTGTTCTCGGAGCTAGAATCTACTATTATTAACAGGCTTTTCTTAGTCCGGAGCATCATGTGGCTGGTTCGACTCTGAACCGTTGGTGGTTTTGTTTTTCTCTTTTGCTGCTGGGGTGTTTAGTCACGTGACATGCCCATCCTTCCCTCTCCCCTCCTCCCCCTTCTCTGTGAGGCCGGGAAGGAATGTGGCATGACACACAGCCTCCATCTGCGCATCATTCCGTGTCCACGCTGCCCTGCCTCTCAGCTTCCCAGACCACATGGCTTTGTTCTTCTCCTAATTCATGAGTACTGGGATTTCTTGCATTCTTGCCCACACATTTGTCATCCTCTCTCTTTCATATTGATATTTTCATTTTTCCCCTCCAGACTTCAAAGGTATTCACTTATGCCTTAGATAATGCTATTCAGAATCACGTTGAATAAGACGGAGTTCTTAGGAAAAATGCCAACGGTGCATCTGAGCTTGGAGAAGAGGGACCATTTACTTTCCCTGGGTTTGTGTGATTGAGATTTTTAGGACTTTGCTGAATTAAAGAAATACATGCCTTGTCCTGTGCTTTCTTTTCAGTTTTTAAAATGCCACAGTGGCAGGGGGAGGGTTGGAAAGTATACTGGGCAGTATACTGGGGACGTTGGTGGTGGAGAATGTTCACCGGTGGAGGCATGGGTGTTAGATCATTGTATGACTGAAACTCAGACATTTGTAAAGCTTTGTAACTGTATCTCACGGCGATTCAATTAAAAAAAAAAGTTGACCACGCATTCTGAGACACTGAGACAATTGGCATTAGAATGCAACTTAGGTGTCCACTGTTTTAGGCTGTGATATTGATCATCTTCAGAGATCCTCTGAGCACTTCTGGGTCTCTTACTCAAATGTGGCTTTCAAACATGGCTTTTTTTTCACCGAAATTTCTCAGCAGAAGCGACTTGTTTTCTTTTATCCCTAGGTCACTAACGTCCTAGCTTTAATGTTGGACATTGATGCTCATGCTTAAAAGTCTTCTTACTTATTTTTTCTAACTTTTTTTTTGTCTTCTACCACTTAGCATACACATTTATTCTTGGCTGTATTCTTGGTGTTATTCTTGGCTTAATTTCTTTTGTCTATATTTCCCCCTTTACTATCTTACTTGCTTTCCTTGCTTCAATTTGTCTTCTAAGGTGTTTCTCACAATCATTATAATTTCTGTATGCTTTCATAATTGCATTTCTAGTAGCTTATGACTTCACTGTGTGTATTCTACTGGCATCTTAAATTCAGAACTCAGGGGAAAAACTGATTTCCCAGTATCTACATTTCTAGAATGCAGTCTTATCTGTCTTTGTCAGATTAATTTTTGTGCTTTTCTATTAACATGAACTAAACTTTCCCGTTTTTTTTTTTCTTACTCAAAATCTGGCCCCACACTATGGCACTACCTTTTCTGGGGGGATAATGCATATGGAAATCTCATTTTCAAAATTCAGGTAATACTTATTCCATCCTTAATTTTTCAGTAAGATGTTATTTTTTAAAGCTTTTGATTCTTTTAGTGCTCTTATGACAACTATGGTAATATTCTATAAATCATTTTTTAATTTTATAATCAGGTGTCATGCATCCTAGGATGTACATTTTTATCATAATTGAATGCCCCTGAAACTGAAATGCACTTAAAGTATAAGGGATATTAGCTTTGATATATTATACTATTTTCTCTATACTAAATTATCAAGATTCTTGGGAATAGGGAATATTTACTTTTTAACTTGCCTCTTTTCAGTAAAAAATCTGTTGAGTTGGCACATGCCAAATCTACTCTATTCTGACAAATTCAAATTAAAGTGTGAGCATCATTCTACATTGGTTTTATAAGATAAATTATCCAGTGGTCTATTTCATTTATCTCTTCTGAATTCTTCTATTTAGTTAGCAATAAAACCATCTTGACAATCAAACCTTCCTATCCATCATCATGAAATGTTCACTTACTAGATGAAATTTTTTTCAACAATGTTTTTTCAGTTTTTACTAAATAATATTCTGTAAAAACATTGTACTTTTACTTTAAGTTCATATCTCAGTATTTTCTTATTTTTTTTAACTGAATCCTTTTCTTATTTTTATTTTTGGATGCTTACTATAATTTTTTTGTGGGAGGGAGGGTTTGAGTCACACCAGACAGTGCCCAAAGCTCACTTTTGGGTCCATGCTCAGGGATCACTTAGGAAGTGATCGGGCACCATATGTAGTGCTAGGTTGGTCACATGCAAGAAAAATCACTTATCCCTTGCATTAGCTCTTCAGTTGCACTATTTATTGTTGTTGTTATTTTGTTTGTTTGTTTTGGTAACATCTGGTGATGCTCAGGGGTTACTCCTGGCTCTGTATTCAGGACTCATTCCTGGTGGTGCTTGGGGAACCATAGGGATACTGGGGATCAAACCCAGGTTGGCCACAGGCAAGGCAAGTGCCCAACCCACTGCACTATTGCTCCGGCCCCTGTTATATTGTATAGTGCTCTCACACTGTAGATAGATGCTAAGCTTATTCGTTAGTTTTAACACATTTTTTTTCTGAATTGGTTAGGAATTTCTGTGTACAGTGATGTCATCAGCAAATGTAGGTGAGTTTATTTTTATATGTATGCTTTTCATTTCTTTTCCTTGCCTGAGTGCCTTGATGAAACTCTTCTACAGTGTTGAATTGAAATGGCGAGTGGACATATTTGTCTTGTTCCTGAGTTTAGAGGGAAAGTGTTTAATCTTGTCCCACTGGCTTTAATGCTAGCTAATGTCTTTTTTTTTAATTAAAACCTATTGTCAGGGGTGTGGGGGGACAGGGTGGAGCTATACTGTGATTCTTGGTGGTGGAATATGTGCACTGGTGAAGGGATGGGTGTTCGAGCATTGTATAACTGAGACTTAAACCTGAAAGCTTTGTAACTTTCCACATGGTGACTCAATAAAAAAATTTAAAAAAATAAAATAAAACCTATTGTCAGGCTAACAAATTTTTTTATGCTTTAGTTTGTTGAGTGTTTTTAAATCACGAGTAAATTTTTCAATTTAAATAAATAATTATGAGATGATAAGGTGGGTCATTGTGACCTGTGTGGGTCCAGAATAGCCAGAGATCTTAAAAAGTAACAAAACAAAGAAACAAAGGAGTTATAGTTTATTTTAAAATGTATTACTAATAGAAGCCACGACAATGGGAGATTAGCATATTAAGACATATTTAGACCAATGAAGTAGAATTGAAGGTCCCCAAAAAACCCTTACATTTTATGATCAATTGGTTTTTGATGAATAGCTTGGTAATTTTTAGTGGGGAAAGTAAGTTATGTGAAAGGACAAGGAAATATTAATAAAGAGAAAAAATGGTATTGGGACAACTGAATATTTGGATGTAATAAGAACAAGAAAATGAAGTTGTTATCTTATCTCACACTAAAGAGAAAATATACTAAAAATGGGTCATACACTATTATAGCACTGCACTGTGGCAATGTTGTCCCATTGTTTATCGATTTGCTTGAGTGGGCACCAGTATCATCTCTATTGTGAGACTTGTTACTGATTTTGGCATATTGAATACACCATGAGTAGCTTGCCAGGATCTGCCGTGCAGGCAGGATACTCCTGGTAGCTTGCCAGGCTCTTAGAGAGGGATGGAGGAATTGAACCCAGGTTGGCTGCATTCAAGGCAAATGCCCTACCTGCGGTGCTATCACTCCAGTTCAGACACTACTGTAAGAATTAAAGTTATAAAGCTATTACAGGAGAAAATTAAATTTTGGCTTTTGATTAAGCAATAGTTTCTATGACACCAAGAAGGCATATAACAAGAAAGACAAATGTATAAATTGGGCTTCATCGAAACAAAAATCTTCTGTTCTTTGATGGAAACTATAAAGAGGAATAAGAGACAGTACATAAAATGAAAAATATATTTTCAAATGATGTTACTGACAAGTGGTTAGTATCTAAAATACTTAAAGACCCCTTGTAATTTAATAAGTTAACTAGTCAATTAAGAAATTAGAAAAGAATCCAAAGAAAATTTTAAAATTCTTAAAAGGCTACCTACACAAAACATAGGTTATCATCTGTACTGGATAGGAAAATGCAAATAAAAATCACAATGAAATAACACTTTATATGATAGAATGACTAAAATGTTAATAACAATTGTTTACTGAGATGTGCATGAGTGATAAATCTTTCACCATCTTGGTATTGCTGGATCATATGAAAGCTCAATTTCTAGTTCTTGAGGTATGCCCATATTGTTTTCCAAAAAGGCTGAACCAGTCGGCATTTCCACCAACAATGCATGAGTCTCTTTCTTCCACATCCGCTCAAGTACTGATTGGTTTTATTCATTTTGATGTGTCAGTCTTTGTGGCAAGAGATGATATCTCATTATTGTTTTGATTTGCATCTCCCTGATGATTATCAGTGTAGAGCATTTTTTTTCACGTATCTTTTGACAATTTGTCTTTCTTCTTTGAGAAAGCTTCTGTTCATTTCTTTTCCCCATTTTTTGATGAGATTGGAGGTTTTTTCTTATAAAATTATATCAGTGCCTTATATATCTTGGATATTAACCCCTTATCTGATGGGTATTAGACAAATAGATTTTCCCATTCCAAGAGCTGTCTTTGTGTCTTGGTCACCATTTCTTTTGAGGTGCAGAAGCTTCTTAGCTTAATGTAGTCCCATTTGTTTATCTTTGCTTCCACTTGCTTAGTCAGTGGTGTTTCATATTTAAAGATGCCTTTAGCTTGAAATGTCATGGAGGGTTGTGCTTATGTTTTCCTCCATGTATCTTATGGATTAAGGTCTGACATTGAGCTCTTTAATCCATTTTGATCTGTCTTTTGTGCCGGGCCCTTGCAATGGATTTCTAAGGCATCATTTAATATATATGTATTTAATAAATATATATATTTCTCTCTTTCATTGGACAATACCTGAAGGACCAGGCAGTGTTGAAGATTGAACTTGATCCTTTTTTTGTGTAAAGTTTACTCAAGTAAAGTTTTGTAAGCAGTAATCTTTTGTAAGATGGCTAAGCTCTTCATAATTGTAGCATTTTATTATGAATTCCTTTTTTGGAGGGAGGGACATACCTGACAGTGTTTAGGTGATTCTTCTGATGGTGTTTGAAGAACATTGCAGTCATTTGCATTATCTCATTGACCCCTAAATTTAAATTTCTTTCTTTCTTTTATTTTTTATCCTTTTTGGGTCACACCCGGTAATGCTCAGGGGTTACTCCTGGCTCTCACCTCCAGAATTACTCCTGGCAGTGCTAGGGGGACCATATGGGATACTGAGATTGAACCCGGGTTGGCCATGTGCAAAGCAAGCACTCTACTGGCTGGACTATCGCTCTGACCCCCTGAATTTAAATTTCTTATATTACCAACATATATGTAGTGCATGCTAAATTCTTATCTGTATTGAAGTGCTAAAATATATGGCAGAATGGTTAAGTCAACAAATTATGTACATGGGTATATATTAGGATACTTCATGTAATCAATTCGAGACATGACAAATGAGTTTGGCATACCAGTTCTTACATCTTATTTCTTTTCTTTTTTTTTTCTTTTTGGGTCACACCTGGCAATGCACAGCAGTTATTCCTGATTTGTGCACTCAGGGATTACTCCTGACTGTGTTCGACTGTGCTCAGGGATATGGGATGCTGGGAATTGAACCCGGGTCGGCCGCGTGCAAGGCAAACGCCCTACTCACTATGCTATTGCTCCAGCCCCTATATATCTTATTTCTTTTTCTTCTCTTATTGCATTAGGTATTTCCATTCAAGTATTAAATTAAAGTATGCATAATAGACATCCTTGCCTTTGTCCAATAGTAAATGCTATATTTGAACTTTTATGGTTTAATATATTTTCTGTGCATTTTGATAGATATTATTTACAAATTAGGGTAGGGTAGGGTGTTTGCCTTGCACGGCCAACCTAGGTTCGATTCCTCCATCCCTCCTGGAGAGCCTGGCAAGCTACCTGTGGTGTATTCGATATGCCAAAAATAGCAACAAGTCTCCCAATGGAGACATTACTGGTGCTCGCTAGAGCAAATTGATGAACAACAGGATGACAGTGTTACAGTGCTACAGTGCTTACTAATCCAACGTCTCAAAATTAGGCTTCTGAAAACCCCCAAACTACATTTACATCTTTATTCATTAATTCAAGAACTCACTATCACATATAGGTTAAGGTATATAAATATATATTTCTATATTTTATATATCTTTATAGTAATATATTTAAATGTATTTTATATATACTAAATGTATAAATATTTTATATATTTGAAATATTTATTTTTTAAATTTTGGAACCATCTCCCCCACCCTTTGTCACTTGCTTTGCTTAAAATAAGATGAAAACAAAAAGATTGTTGTTTTAAAATTTCTGTTGCTTTATACCTGCAATTAACTTCCCCAAATCGACTTCTAAGTACCTGTGGGCTAGGGAAAAAAAATCTTTTATCCTTTTTGGTATTCACTGCAACTTCTGACTGAGTGTTTGACATATGTTGTTATTCAATAATGTGCTGTTTGTTTGATTGATGAATCACTTGTCTCTGCCTGATTAGCTCAGTTGTTAAGTGTAGGGTGCTAATGAGGCCAAGGTCATAAGATCAAGCCCTGTGTGGATCAATTAGCCTTGGCTTACCTCATAACTCCAGTGTGTACTCTATTCCAAATCAGCATTCTCATAAAGCATGTGTTTGAACACAAAGACGAGGGGGCAAAGTAGACGATGAACATTAGGCCAAAGTGATTTGTTTTCTTTCCACTGTGCAAGGAAAAAATGTTCTAAAACTCAGGGTCTTTCAACGATGTCTCTGCAAAACATCTTCACGTAGAAATGAGAGCTTACTCTTAATCTTCATCCTAGCTCTGTGCACCTTCAGAATTGTTTTCTTTTATCATGGAGGTCTGCAAGCAGCTTAATAAAGTAATCTCGAAACTTCAGAGTAAAAGTTATATAGGGTAATGAAGATTCTTGGTCCTACAACTTATTTCAGATTATTTTGACTATATAATACAACTATATATACAACTTATTTCAGATGATTTTGACTACACGAAATATGTTACTTTATAATAAGTGATTGAACATTGGATTTATAAGTATTTAAAAGAAACTAACTTCGTGAGTTATTTCTAAGCCCCTCAAAAAATAAAATCCTAGGGGCTGGAGTGATAGCACAGCGGGTAGGGCGCTTGCCTTGCACGCGGCCGACCCGGGTTCGATTCCCAGCATCCCATATGGTCCCCTGAGTACCGCCAGGGGTAATTCCTGAGTGCAGAGCCAGGAGTGACCCCTGTGCATCGCCAGGTGTGACCCAAAAGGCAAAATAAATAAATAAATAAATAAATAAAATCCTAATTTTTTCTTCCCTAAAATTTCTAAATATTAGAGTATAGTAGTATACATTAATAATTAGTTCTGCAGGCAAGTTAGCAGTTAGTTCTATGAGTGAAATTTACAGAAATGTCTGGTCAGTAATAGCCATAATTTTTATATTCTATATAAGATAACCTTAAAAGCTCCTGGAAGAGAGCGATGCAGAATCTCGCACGGCCGAGTCTGGCAAACTACCCGTGGCATATTTGATATGCCAAAAACAGTAACAATAATGGGCCTCATTCTCCTGACCCTGAACGCGACAGGGACGAATGGAGTCATTACTGGCACCCACTCAAGCAAATCGATGAGCAATAGGACAACAGTGATACAGTGATACAGAATAAGAGAACCTCAAGCTGTAGAGGCACAATATCAAAATGAAACAAAGAAAAAGTACCATTAAGATAAAATATGTAAAAAATGGATATGTAATGTATGCAAAAATAAAAAAGGTCAAAGAAATTCCTGTTTGGTATTATTTTATAAACTTTTAATTTAAGTACCTGGAATTACAATATTGTGTTTTTTAAATTTTTTAAATTTTATTGAACCACCGTGAGATAGTTACAGGCTTTCATGTTTGGGTTACAATCTCATAATGATCAAACACCCATCCCTCCACCAGTGCACATTACCCACCACCAATATCCCAGGTATACCCCCCTTTCCCACCCTCCCCCTGCCTCCATGGCAGACAATATTCCCCATATTCTCTCTCTACTTTGGGCCATTATAGCTTGCAACACAGACACTGAGAGGTCATCATGTTTGGTCCATTATCTACTTTCGGCATGCATTCCCATCCCAACTGGTTCCTCCGGCCATCATTTTCTTAGTGGTCCCTTCTCTATTCCATCTGACTTCTCCCCTCTGCTCATGAAAGAGGCTTCCAGCTATGGGGCAATCCCCCTGGCCCTTGTATCTACCGTCCTTGGATGTCAACCTCATGTGATGCTACCCTACACTCCACAAATGAGTGCAGTCCCTCTGTGTCTGTCCCTCTCTTTCTGACTCATTTCACTTAGCATGATACTCTCCATGTTTATCCATTTATAAGAAAATTTCATTTTCAGCTCTTCTAACAGCTGCATAGTATTCCATTGTGTATATGTACCAGTTTCTTTAACCAGTCATCTGTTTTAGGGCACTCGGATTGTTTCCATATTTTGGCTATTGTGAACAGGGCTGCAATAAATATGTAGGTACAGATGTAATTTCTGCTGTGCTCTTTTGCATCCTCGGGATATATTCCCAGAAGTGGTATTGTGGGGTCATATGGAAGCTCAATTTCTAGTTTTTGAAGGACTGTCCATATTGTTTTCCAGAAAGGCTGGACCAGTCGGCATTCCCACCAACAGTGAATGAGCATCCCTTTTCCCCCACATCCATGCCAGCACTGGTTGCTTTTATTCTTTTGAATGTGTGCCAGTCTCTGTGGTGTGAGATGATATCTCATTGTTGTTTTTATTTGCATCTCTCTGATGACTAGCGATGTGGAGCATTTTTTCATGTGCCTTTGGGCCATTTGTATTTCTTTTTTTAGGAAACTTCTGTTCATTTATTCTCCCCATTTTTTTAGATATTACAATATTGTAAATAAAAATTTTCATGCACACATCATTCTAACATCTGACCAATCACCAAAGGTCCTGCCTTCCTATGTCCTAAGAACCCTTCCCCACACTTTCCTACATCCCACTGTAAGCTCAGTTTCGTAGAAAAGTTCAGTTTCAATGACTTTGACCATTTCTTTTTCTCTTACTATATTTCTTGGTCCTCTCATGTAGGAGTGCTCTCTCTCCCCCTCTCTCTCACTCTCTCTTTCTCTCTCTCTTTTGTGGACGTGGTTACACTTACACGTATGTAGATAAATAGAATTAATCTCCTGAAAGTCCACAAAAAATGTAATCAGATATTTTTTTAAAAAGCTAAATATTTTTAGAGGTATATAAATTTAAAGAATAGTATGGATAATTCTGTGATAATACATTTTAAAGTGTTCAGGAAATTGATAAATCCCACTCCTGTAAAATTTGGTAAGAGTGAAGAAAATTTAAAGGTGGAAATATATGACTCGGCCTCTAAAAGTGTTAAGTGCGTTTTATCCTAAGAAAGGGAATATTGGTCTTATATTAGAAAATATTTTATTATTTTATTATGGATATATTTTATTATGTATAACGCTTAAGTGTGTTAATAAGTAAAATATTATAAAAAGAGCAACAGTACAACAGGTACTATTGTTATAGTGGACACCTCTAGAAAACAAGCGAAGTTGTGAAAAGGTCTGAATAACACACCAGAAAAGATGAATAACACACCAGAAAATTATGGGCTAAGCTCAAGAGGAGCAAAATAAGAATGATCAGAGTCCCTCAACATCAAAAAGGTGAATTTGATGAAAAACTAGCTATTAGAGTTAAGAACTTCCTGGAGATGGGGCTGGTTCGATAGTACAGCAGGTAGAGCATTTGACTTGCACGCAGTAGACCTGGGTTCAATCCCTTGCTATTTCATAATTGCCCCAAGCACTGCTAGGAGTGATTCCTGAGTGCCAGAGCCAGGAGTAACTCTTGAACATCACTGGGTGTAGCCCTGGTATCCTCAAGCCTCCCTCCCCACCCCCCCACCCCCCAAAAAAAGAAAATCTAGTAGGGGGCACTTATAGCACTGTGAATGAATGCCATACTGAATTTCACGTGTTGGGAAGTATGTCCTGTCCCTTCATAAAGGTCCTTTATCACTTCTTGCAAAATTGGTTTCAGTTATGAATTCTTTAAGGTGTTGCCTGTTCATAAACTCTGCATAGCTCCTTTGAATATGAATGATAATCTAGCTTGATAGAGTATTTGGTGAGGTGTTCATTTCTTTGAGTTTTTGTACTATACCTTTTCATTCTCTGCTGGCTTGTAGAGACTCATCTAGTAGATCTGCTGAGAATTTCCCTTTGTATATAAATTCCTTTTTTGATCTTTCTGCCTTCCATAGTCTGTCTTAGATATTTGTATTCTGAGCATAATGTATCTTGGAGTTTTCTTGGTTGAGTCTATTTTCACTGGGATCCTTCAGGCCTCTTGTATTTGGTTACCTGTATTCCTCAACTTTGGGAAGTTCTTACGTGTGTGTGTGTGTATATATATATATATATATACATACATATATATATACACACACATATAAATATCACTGTCACTGTATCACTGTCATCCCTTTGCTTATTGATTTGCTGGGGCATGCATCATCAACGTCTCCATTGTGAGACTTCTTGTTACTGTTTTAGGCATATGGCATATAAAATACGCCACAGGTATCTTGCCAGGCTCTACTGTGCAGGTGGGATACTCTCAGTAGCTTGCCAGGCTCTCCGAGAGGAATGGAGGAATCAAATCCGGGTTGGCTGCATGCAAGGAAAATGCCCTACCTGCTGTGTGTGTGTGTGTGTGTGTGTAAAATATTTATTTTGGCTTTTTTGGTCACATATGGCAATGCTCAGGGGTTAACTCCTGGCTCTGTGCTAAGAATTCACTCTTGGCAGTAATCAGGGGACCATATGGGATGCTGAAGATGGAACCCAGGTTGGCTGCATGCAAGGCAAATGCTTTACCTGCCTCAACTCAGAGAAGTTCTTAACTCTGATTATTCATTCTTCATCAAATTTGCTTCTTGATGTTCAGGGACTCTGATGATTTTTATTTTGCTCCTCTTGAACTTATCCCACGGTTTTCCATTCTATCATTTATCTCTTTCCAGACTTTTTCATCTTTTTCACATCTTCTCCTGTTTTCTAGAGGTGTCCTCCACCTCATCTTGGAGCTTCTTGATCTTTTTGTCAGCTTTGTTATTGTGGTACTCAGAATTTCTAATGAGTTTTATTTTATATCACCAACCACACTCTTCATTTTTGTCATCTATACTTGTAGTTTTCCCAGTTCAGCTCTCATACTTTCTTGTGCTTTGATATCTGTACCCTCAATTCATTGAGGGTTAACTGTTAAGCCCGCTGTTAAGTCTCACTGTGGTGTAACTAGAGTTAACTAGAGTTATTTTCTCAGGGTGTAAAGAGCTGGTTGGTGTTGGTTGTGCCTTCTCTGCTATTGTTTTCACTCAATGAATTTGGTGGGTTCCTACACATCTTCGCCATTGGGTTTCCTGTGTTTCTGCTGTGCAGAGGGTGAATCTATGTATTTAATATCCACTGGGAAATTCTGGAGGATTAGGCTGGAAGTTGTTTTTTTCCCTTCTCTGCTCATTTACACCCAGGAAGTATAACTGAGAAGAGTGAAATTTGTTGAATAAATCTGTCACATATGTGGTCCTTTAGGAGCTGTGGCACGGGAAGGTTAATATGGCAAAGATCAAGTGTGGAGGCTGCTGGACCTAGCTGGAAGGGATGGGTTCTTGATGTTCTTTTTTAAGTCTCATCAGATAGAAAGCTGATAGAAAGTAAGCACCTTTTTTACATAAAAGGAAAATTCATAAGAACAAAGTAACAAAACATATAGGGTTTGAGTACCAAAATGTTATGCTTTTATAAGAAAGTATAGGAATAAAGTAACTGTAGAAATATGAATTTGTTTATATGACCAGAAGGTTTCCTATAGAATATGCACAATTTTTCAATGAACTTTGAAAGACAGTTTTTTTAAAAAACTTTTTATTAAATCACCATGTGGAAAGTTACAAAGTTCGCAGGTTTATATGTCAGTTATACAATATTCAAACACCCATCCCTTCACCAGTGACCATATTCCACCACCAGAAACCCCAGTATACCCCCCACCCCCACCCCCTACTCCCTACTGTATAACTAATGAATTTCACTTCATTTTTTCTTTACCTTGATTACATTCCATAATTCAACACAAAACTCACTATAGTTGTTGGAGTTTCCAACCAAGAGAGACAGACCTACTACATTTGATAATTAGTTTTTCATTGCTGGAAATGAAGAGATATGTAGCCCCACTGCTACAAGTACATAACTCTCTCTCTCTCTTTTTTTCCCCTTTTTCCTTTTCCCTTTTTTTTTCTTTTTCCCCCTCATCCCCCTTCCTTTTCCCTTTTTTTTTCTTTTTCCCCCTCACCCCCCTTCCCGCGCCTCATAGTATGGTGTACGCCACGTGTCCGCGCGGTTTTGGATTTCTGTATAAAGTCCAGGGAAAATTCTGCCAGGAATTACATAGCCCATCTCACAGTCCCAGTGCATTGCTGTAAGAAGTCTCTGAATTCAAAGTCTTTAGGCGCAGAGTGTCCGATTCTCACTCAGCGGCTCCGGATTTATCTGGGCCGAGGGCGTGCCGGTTACACCCCCTTCCCATGAGTTCCTGGGAGCCCCAAAAGTAAAAACCGAATACCTCTGGGTTTGGAGTCACAGAAGATGGTGCCTGCCACGTGGGTGCCGCCAGGCCGCTGCTTTCCGTGCAGGAAGACAGGGTGGGGAGGAAAAAAATCCACCCCCGGCAGCACAGAGTTGTAGCCCAGTTCGCAGTCCCAGTGCATTGCTATCGGATGCTGCGCTGGATGCCTGAATGTGTTACATCTCTGGAATCAAAGTCTTTAGGCACAGAGGGTCTGAAAGACAGTTTTAAGAATTAAAAAATGTAAGAATTTAAAAATCATTATGGCCCCAAGAAGGCTAAGAAAGTATATTGCTTTTTTCCCAAGATGGCTGACATTGCCTCCTTTTGCCTTGTAGAAAGAGAAAAGTGAACACACACAGCACTTGCCCAGGGCACCAGGTCCAGCATTGTCTTTTGGAAATGGTGAGTACTTTTTGTCTATCTAGTATAATGAGTGACTTTGCTGCTTTTAGGTATCACATCATCAGCTCCTAATTAAAGTTAGGATTCTCTGCCCCATGGCCATAGTTGTTCATAGGAAGAGTAAAGCATCCATTGCCTTTGGTGTTCTTCCTCTGTTTGATTGGTCCAGAATTTTGATTAAAACATGAAATCTCTGACCTGCTGGTTTTCCAAACCTGTTTCTGTGACTCAGAGATGGCTGGTTTGAAGCAAATTATTGAACCACTTTATAGCGAGTTTCTTCCGTGAAAGTGGGGCCCACCATTGTATTGTATCTGCCCTGTAGGACAATTCTGGGTCTTAAGGGAGTTAATATAGGTAAAGGAATTTGAACCAGGTCTGAAGATCAGAGCTGGGAATCAGGTAATGTCAGCCCGTGGTATCAACCTCATTCTTGCAGGAGTGAAAACATGGGGATAGCATCACATGATAATTCTCTTGTTCTGGATCTTGACTCTCATGGTCCGGTAGTCTCTGGAATGCTACTACAACCTACCAGCAGCATAAGAATTACCACACTTCATTAAAATTTGAACCACTAGTGGAAGTGATGAAGTAGTATCTAAGCATATCAGTCTTAGATTACAACGCTTTAAGCATGAAGAACCAAATTCCTCTGGAACACGACACTGCACAGCCATCAGTGTTTCCAGGTAGGAAAATCAGCACATATTTAATATGTGGGCTATAAATTTAATTTTAGTGTTTGGTTCAATGTGCTCAGTAAACTTTATGTAGGGAATATGCCAGTGAATACAACAGATAAAAATCAGTGCACTCAAGGGAGTGATTGGCTGTAGTGGAAGACATCAATAAAAGAGATGCGGTAAGATAAGATATGTCTTTTGCTAGAAGGGAAAGGAAAAAATCAGAAAAGGGAAATGGGGCATGTCTGAAATTAAGGAGAGTAGCATTTGCCAGGGATGAAAGGGCTCAGTCCTTGTTTTATACCGATTTACCAAAGAAAATTTTTCTGAAAATATGAGTGTGAGGGATCAGGGAGGCAGCTCAATGGGTTGAGTACTTGTTTCACATGCAGGGGTCCTGGGTCTGATTTCCAGAACCATATGGTTCTTCAGGACTTCCAGGAGCAAACCCTGAGTACATGACTGAGAGTTGTCCATGAATACCAATAGTTGTGACCTTCCCCCCCACACACAATAAAAAGAGAGAACACTTTTCAGAAAGATCTGAGGGTTCTGAGAGAATGAATCAAGAAGATCTCAAGGGAAGGGACTTTCCAACAGAGGAAAAAGTCATTTTCTGATGTTGAGCTCAGTGCCTTCTTCTTCTTCTTCTTATTCTTATTCTTATTCTTATTCTTATTATTATTTTGCTTTTTGAGTCACACCCGGCGATGCACAGGGGTCACTCCTGGCTCTGCACTCAGGAATTACTTCTGGCGTCACTCAGGGGACCATATGGGATGCTGGGAATGGAACTTGGGTTGGCCGCCTGCAAGGCAAACGCCCTACCCGCTGTGCTATCGCTCCAGCCCTGTCTGTGCCTTTGATGAGAGACAAGGAGGGCAGAATAGCTGAAGTAGAATGAATAATTAGTATGATAAGAGAAACGTTAACAACAGGCAGGATCAGAACTGAATTTTTGTGCATAAAAATATCACTTCTCTTTATACTTACAATAAATCAGTAAGTACATTGAATTTTTTTATTTTTTAAATTTTTAAATTTTTTTTACATTTTGATTCCACTTCAAAACGCTTCAAGAACCCTTAGGACTTGCTCGCTTTGAGGAGTGCCAAGGCAAGGATTCCTCTTCTGTTTGGGTTCAGAAGATACCTTCTTGTGGACCACAGTGGCATCACTGTCACTGTCATCCCGTTGCTCATCGATTTGTTCGAGCGGGCACCAGTAACATCTCTCATTGAGAGACCTATTGTTATTGTTTTTGGCATATCCAATACACACGGGTAGCTTGCCAGGCTCTGCCACGCGGGCTCCATACTCCCGGTAGCTTGCCAGGCTCTCGGAGAGGGGCGGAGGAATCGAACTCTGGTCGGCCTCGTGAAAGGCTAACGCCCAACTGCTGTGCTATAGCTCCAGCATATTCCTGCAAAATTTTTTGCCTCTGCCAATGAGGATGCGCGTGGGGTGGTGCTAGCATCTGCCATCGGTCAACTCACGGCTGGTTTCTGGACTTTGGTCCTCCTTATTGCCTTCCTAGCCGTTTGAGCATCCCCCAGCCTGTGTAGCATCTTTGTGTGCACTTACTCATGAGTTTCTTCACGGTATTAGTGACTTGGTGGCTGCCACAAATTCCCCTGTGAAAATGAAGGGTGAGTCTTTTCTCCAGGGCAGAGTGAACGAACGTGAGTTGGATTTAACTCCTGCCGCCACCCCTCCAACTGATGCCTTGAGCAAGCACAATTCAATGTTGATGTTCGCCTTCTACCTAATCTTTCCTCCCTCAGATCCTGGGTTCCGTAGACAAATGAATCCAACCCATGTCCAGCTTTGTTCCCAGGGATCCCAGGAAACATCTAACTTGGAAACAAAAGTAGTCTATGATACTGAAGTCCCAGGAGAATGGTTAGATATTTGGGCTACTTTTGAGAATCCAAGAGAACATTCCCATTCACTTTTTTAATGAAAATGTGATCTTTGGTTTTAAACAACCAAGTAATGTTTAGTTCTATATTCTTTCTAAACAAGAATGTTTAGTTCTATATTCTTTCTAACCAAGTAAGGCTAACATTTTTATTATTCCCAGAGTGGTACTTTATGCAAATATTAGTTCATACCTTTCCTTTGCTCACTTTCTCAGTTTTATGAATTTCTTTTACTTTTTTAAAAGAATCAGATTTTTAAAAATCTCATTGTTCTTTTGTTTTCAATTGTATTGATTGCTGTTCTTATTCCCTTAGTCCTGCTTCTTTGAGTTTATTTTGCTGCTCTTAACATGAAACCTTAGAATAATCTAAGCTTTGAAATCATTCTTTTTTGCCACATTACTTGATGCTATAAATTTTCTTCTGGAAATTCTCCTTTAAGGTCTACATGGTGGCACCTCACAACATTTATATGTTGCATTTTCCTCTTTGTTCAGTTCAAAATATTTTCAACTTCTCTGCAGACTTCTCCATGATTGATAGAATATTTAGTGTTGTTTAAATTTCAGGTGCTGTGTTTGAAAACTTTTTCATTTGTCCTTATGTTTTTTGACTTCCAGAGTAATTTCATTGTGTTCAGAGGACATGTTAACTTTTATTTTAAATTTATTAATATTTGTCTTAGGGCATGGCATATATCTTTCTTGAGCAATGTTTCACGACTGTTTTAAATGAATGTTCATTCTGTTTTTGTGGACTAGAGTGTTCTATAAATATCATTCAGATCCAGTTGATTTTGGTGATATTTAGTTCTATATTCTTTTTAATCAATTATTGATTGAATAGTGTTAAATCTCTAACTATAATTGTGTTTTCCTACTTCTTTTAGTTCTGGAAGGTTTTGCTTTATGTATTTTAAATTTCTATTGTCATGTACACTTTCTTTGAAAATTGTTTTTATTTGAATGAGTTCATCTTTTTTTGGGGGGGGGTCACACCCGGCGATGCACAGGGGTCACTCCTGGCTCTGCACTCAGTAATTACCCTTGGAGGTGCTCAGGGGAACATATGGGATGCTGGGAATCGAACTTGGGTCAGCCTTGTGCAAGGCAAATGCCCTACTCACTGTGCTATCGCTCCAGCCCATGAGTTCATCTTTTTATCTTCTGCTATGTTCATCTTAATTTTTGGAAATTTTTTCACTGCAATGCATACTTTTGTATCATATTAAATACTGCTTTCTTGTTTTAAAATCCTTATTATAGTAGTGTGATTTACAATGCTGTTTATGACATGTGCATCATTCTAAACTAGGTCCACCCTCTACCAAGGTACCAAATGTCCTTCCATCCTATTCACCCCCTCCACCCCTAAGACTCAGTTTAGTAGACCAACTCTCCAGCTTCTGGACATTTGCCGCTCACGTACTGTGTTACTTTAAACCCCACGTATGAGAGTTATCACTCTGTACTTATCCCTCTCTTTCTGACTGACGTCGCCCTTTGAACATTTGCTGCTCATGTCCTGTGTTACATTAAATCCCACATATGAGAGGGATCATTATGTACTTTTTAAAAAAAATTTTAAATTTTATTGAATCACCGTGAGATAGTTACAAGATTTCATGTTTGGGTTACAATCTCACAATGATCAAACACCCATCCCTCCACCAGTGCACATTCCCCACCACCAATATCCCTGGTATACCCCCCCTGCCTCTAAGGCAGACAATATTCCCCATACTCTCTCTCTACTTTGGGGCATTATAGCTTGCCACACAGACACTGAGAGGTCATCATGTTTGGCCCATTATCTACTTTTGGCATGCATCTCCCATCCCAACTGATTCCTCCATCCATCATCTTCTTAGTGATCCCTTCTCTATTCCATCTGCCTTCTCGCCTCCACTCATGAAGCAGTCTTCCAGCTATGGGGCAATCCCCCTGGCCCTTGTATCTACCATCCTTGGGTGTCAGCCTCATGTGATGTTATTCTATACTCCACAGATCATTCTGATCTTATCCCTCTCTTCCGACTGACTTCACTCAGAACAATGTCCTCTAATTCCACCCATGTAGTGGAAAATTGCTTTTAAATGCTGCTTTATATTGAGTGCTCAAGGTAGATCTTTTCCTTAGGTGAACTTTTGCCCTGTCTCTCCTTTTCTTTTATTGTTTCGGTTTTTGAACAATGCTGGAGGTGCCGGGGGGCTACTCCTGGTTTGGCGCTTGGGGATTGGTTCCTGATTCCACTGGGGGGCCACGGAAGCAAAGGCCGAATGTGGGCGTACTGAGCTGTCTTCCGACCCCCTTTCTTGTTATCACACTCACACTTGGCGACGGTGCTTATCAGGGGTTGTTGCAGTCCTTGTCCTGTCCCTGCATACCTGGCTTTTCATCAGGGACCACACTTTCTGTCTCAGTCCTGGGGGTGCCAAGCAGCAGAGCTGAAGGCCTGTGTGCTTGGTGCAAGGGGACAGCACAGGAAACAGAACAGCTTCATATCTCACCCTTTGCCACTGAGTCTTCACCGTGTCCCTTCTTCTGTGGGCTGGTAACTAACTCCTCTCATTCTTTTTTTTTGGGGGGGGGAATCACACCTGGCGATGCACAGGGGTTACTCCTGTCTCATGCACTGAGGAATTACTCCTGGCGGTGCTCAGGGACCATATGGGATGCTGGGAATCGAACCCGGGTCGGCTGCCTGTAAGGCAAATGCCCTACCCCGTTGTGCTATTACTCCAGAACCTTACTCCTCTCATTCTATAAACTTTTTGTAGAGGGAAAATGGTTGGATCCTATGTTTAAAGACACACTTTCTTGTGTCTCATTTAGAGCTACGTGTGTTCTGACCATAAGCACAGTGTCATTTTGTCACTTCATGTTTGACTTTTTTGCTTCCTCTTCTTGATTTCTTTAGGCATTTAAAGATTTTTAAAAAATATTCCATTAAGTTATATCTGTTATGTTTTACTATAGTTTATATTGTCTTTGTATGAGAAATACATTTTTACATATATTTTCTTGAATGCTCTTGAAGGGATTGAAAATATACTTTTCAAAGTCTACTTAGAATCAATACTTTACTAAGTATGGAAATCATACTTTTAAATTTTTTAAAAATTTTTTATTTTATTGAATCACCATGTGGAAAGTTACAAAGTTCTCAGGCTTATGTCTCAGTTATACAATTCTCAAACACCCGTCCCTTCACCAGTGCCCATATTCCACCACCAAAACCTCCAGTATACCTCCCAGTCCCCAACCCCCCACCCCCGCCTCTGTAACTGATAAATTTCACTTCATTTTCTCTTTACCTTGATTACATTCCATATTTCAACACAAAACTCACTATTGTTGTTGGAGTTTCCCCCCCCCCAAAAAAAAAAACAGCCCTACTGACAAGGAAGCATTTGATAATTAGTTTTCCATTGCTGAGAATGAAGATATATGAAATCACACAGGGAGGTAAAATTTTTGAGCCAGTTAGATAATAGTAAAATCTGTTTTTTTTTTCACTTAACACTTGTTCCTTAAAGATATCTATTTCATATATGTGTATAAATTTGTAGATTTTTGGTTTTTGCTGAAAGCAGAATCCTGAATTTTTTAGAAATTTTGAAAATGTTTTTTATTTCTTTATGATCATTATAGAATATGATGATTTGAAGCTACTTGAATTCTTATTGCCTTGTCATTAATATAGTGAACTTTCCTTGATTACATTGATTTTTATTTAATACTCAACAGTTTACATATAATGTAGGTGAACATGGATCTGTTAAATTTACGCTATTGAGGGGCATTAGAACATATAGTTTTGTCTTTTGCTAAGTTAAAGAATTGTTTAATAACTATTTTTCCCCAGTTTAATGTCTTTTGATAATTTGTCTTTCTTTCTCAAGGAAGTTTCTGTTTATTCTTTCCTTGTTTTGGTAGGATTGGATGATTTTTTTTCTTATAATGTTCTGCCAGTGCTTTGTATATCTTGGATATTAATCCTTTATTGGATCAATGATGGGAAAATACTGTCTTACAGTCTCTGGGCTATCTTGGTAGTCTGATCATCCTTTCTTTTGAGGTGCAGAACCTTCTTAATTAAGTGTAGTTCCATTTGTTTATCTTTGCTTCCAGTTGTTTGGTCAGTGTTGTTTCATCCTTATAGATGTCTCTAGCTTCAGTGTCACAAAAATTTCAGCTTCTGTGTGCCTCTGTGGTTTTCTCTGCATGCCTTATGAATTCATAGCTGATATTGAGGTCTTTAATCCATTTTGATTTGACTTCAGTGAATGGCATTAGAAGGAAGTCTGGGTTCATTTTTTTTCCCCCAGGTGGCCAACCAATTTTCCCAGCACCACTTTAAAATTGAGTGCCTGGGGCCAGAGAGAATGTACAGTGGCAGGGTGCTTGCCAGGCGTGTAGTCTGAACCCTGGAACCCCATATGGTCCCACAGTCATTGCCTGTAGTGAATCCTGAGTGCAGAGCCAGGAGAAATCCCTGAACACCACTGGGTGTGTCCCCCCAAACTCACCCCCCACATCCAACCAAACAAAAAAGAAACAACATTGAGTACCATCTACTCCACCAACTTTAGATCATTCTGAATGATATTTATTTTGGGGTAATGGAAAGAAAGAAATGAAGTCACTTAGGGTTTACTTCCAGGAGGAACTGAATGTAGGATTGAGAGATACAGATTATTTTTAGCCAATCCCTACATCTCTGCCATCTCCTGCCTTCCATTGGAAGGAGGCTCTGATGGGCTAGAGCATGGACTGAGACAGGGGAATATGAAATTCCAATCACACCTTTCCTACAAAGAGTTGTTGCTTTGACCCCAACTCGAAAAATCTATGTTGAAAGCTGTTGCCATGAAATTCTGCCCATAATATTACTCCTCAAAATTCAGCCTCACTGTTCAAGCACCAGAATTTACCCACCCATGTATGAATGAAGGTGAGGTACTGAGAGAAGCTTCAAGTCTTGCTACGTATTCTTTTTTTTTTTTTTT
Organism: Sorex araneus; assembly: GCF_027595985.1. Lineage (NCBI taxonomy): Eukaryota > Metazoa > Chordata > Mammalia > Eulipotyphla > Soricidae > Sorex > Sorex araneus. The sequence continues at coordinate 271,047,716 of NC_073303.1, read as the reverse complement.
AGGTCACACCTGGCGATGCATAGGGGTTACTCCTGGCTCTCCACTGAGGAATTACTCCTGGCGGTGCTCAGGGGACCATATGGGATGCTGGGAATTGAACCCGGGTTGGCCGAGTGCAAGGCAAATGCCCTACCTGCTGTGCTATCGCTTCAGCCCCTTGCTACGAATTCTTATATGTGGAGGCTTTTATGCCCCATCTTACTCTATTGCTAGTTCTGAATTTATCATTTAGGTAAGACATTATAGCCATTTCCCTAATTTTGACTTCATTTCTCTCACCTTCTGTTGTTCTTTTCAGAGGAATTTTTCCATCTTGCCTCGTGTTTATTTTATGAATCTTGTGCAGACTTAAACACCAGTCTTTAAAGAGAGTACCCTGTTAAAATTAGTATTTTTAAGTATAGCTCAGTTACTTAATAGAGTGGAAGAATTAAACACCACCAGAGCTTTTCACATAATTTATCATTTATTTACATGAGTAGGTCTCTTAATTTGTTGGCAAGTCTACAGATATTTTTGATGGTTAATTTTTGCACTTCGAAGCACACAGAAGCTAGCAGGTAGGGATTTTCATTCTTTAATAAATTTCACTGTCACTGTATCACTGTCACCCTGTTGCTCATTGATTTGCTCGAGTGGGCACCAGTAATGTCTCCATTGTGAGACTTGTTGTTACTGTTTTTGTCATATTGAATATGCCATGGGAGCTTGCCAGGCTCTGCCGTGCGGGCGGGATACTCTTGGTAGCTTTTGGGGCTCTCAGAGAGGGACAGAGGAATCTAACCCGGGTCGGCAGCATGCAAGGCAAACGCTCTACCTGTTGTACTATCGCTCCAGCCCTTCGTAATAATAAATTTGTATCTGAATATTTATCTTGTGTCTTTGAATTTTTTTCATTGCCTTATGAAGAGTTCATTGGGAGACTACGATAGTCACAATAACGTATATATTCAGTTTTGACTGTGTAGCTGGAATTTTTGTGAAAGAGATATAAACCATCCTCTTCAAGGGCACTTCTGTTTTAGCCATGACTTCATTTCTTTTTATCTCATTAGGAAGTTTAATCATCTCCTGCCTCTCTTCTTCTATACATTTAATCTCTTTCTCTCTCTCTTGCCTTCAACTGTACCTGCTGGGGTGTAGTATCTGCTAAAAAAAATACCCTCCTTGGATACAGTTCCTGCTCTGCTCAGTAACTGTTTCTTTCTTTGAGAAAGTTGACATTTGCTCTTTCGTATTCGAATTTTCTTTCCATTTTTATGCCCATGGTATCTGATTTCAGAAACATACAAGTGGTGCTTGGGACTGATGAGATAGTATAGGACTGTAGGCACTTACTTTGCATGAGGCTCTGTGTCCCGCACACCTAGGTTCCTCTGCCTGTTTCTTCATGTGTGAGGCTCATCCGAACATGTGGAGAGTGGCCTTGAGCATGGCTGTGGCTGGGTTCTGGATGTCTTCAACTGTAGGGGCAGGATAAAAAAACAAAAATTAAAAAACAAGAAACAACTATAGATATATCAGGAGATATGTAGCCCTCATCAGGGGAGAGAGGGGCACCAGGGAGGAGGAGGATGGAAAGAGAAGGAAGGGGGAGGGAAGGGGCAGAATATGTGCAGATTTCATCTTTTGGATACTAGTCCTTGGAAGCTCCATTGGTACCTCAGATTTAATTTGTTAAAAACAATTTCTGCTCATCTGATCTGCTGTTCCTTCATTAGTTACAATTGCAGTGGCCATTTCCTTATCATTCTCTCATAGTCCCGTGGTTATCCTGCAATCAAATTTTTACAGCTCTATTTTAAATTATCTTCATCTCTTTTCTTTATTATTTTTCAAGTCGGGGGTTGGGGTTGGGGCCACACTCAGCAATGCTCAGGAGTTGTCTCCATTGGTGCCAAGGGGACCGTGTGTTGTCTGGGTTTAAATCTAGGCCTCCCACATGAGAAACACACTCGCCAGCCCGTTGAGCTCTGTCCCCTGACACTTTTTTCTTTATTTTAAACCACCAATGCTATTTATTTCATTTCACTTTCAGGCTACTACAATTTTTTCTTTAAACAAACTGTGGTCTCCTCATTGGTCTTCCTAGTCCCAGTCTTGATTTTCTTCTGTAGAAAGGCCATATTTGATCCTTAGATCACATCTCATTTCTAGACGTTTCTAGATCATGAATTATTCACACTTCTTTCTTTCTTTCTTTCTTTCTTTCTTTCTTTCTTTCTTTCTTTCTTTCTTTCTTTCTTTCTTTCTTTCTTTCTTTCTTTCTTTCTTTCTTTCTTTCTTCCTTCCTTCCTTCCTTCCTTCCTTCCTTCCTTCCTTCCTTCCTTCCTTCCTTCCTTTCTTTCTTTCTTTCTTTCTTTCTTTCTTTCTTTCTTTCTTTCTTTCTTTCTTTCTTTCTTTCTTTCTTTCTTTCTTTCTTTCTTTCTTTCTTTCTTTTTTCCTTTTTTGGGTCAACCCAGCGATGTTACTCCTGGCTCTGTACTCAGGACTCACTCCTGGCGGTTCTCAGGGACCCTATTGGATGCTGAGAATCGAACCTGGGTTGGCCGAGTGCAAGGCAAACACCCTACCCGCTGTGCTATCGCTCCAGCTATCCCTGACACTTCATTCTTGAGTGAAACTTTTCAGTGGTCTGTCCTAACACTAACAGTCAGAAAAAAATTAATTTCTTTCTGTATTCTATAAGGACTTCCATTCTGTGTTTCATACACCTTTCTCTAGAATGTCTTCTTTGACTTAACTTCACCTTCACCAACTCCCTTTGCTCCCCCATTCAGTGTCACCTGTTATGGGGAGGTGCTTCTAGTTTATGGTTGCCAGTGTTACTCTGTTTGCATCATAGCCACCCCCTTCCCCACCAGCTCCCCACCTGGTAACCCATTGCTATTATGTTTGTTGTCATTTAAATAAGATCCTTGTTTACTCTATAACTCTAGGCATGTGTGAAACTGAAAAGTTTTGAATCTAAATAAAAGAATTTAGATTGATGAGCAGGGAAATGACAAAGAAACCACTGAAGAATACTACATAAGGATTAAATTAAGAATATGGAAGTACCACATCCCCCAAAACAAAAGCAACCGGTGTTGGCATGGATGTGGGTAGAAAGGGACCCTCCTTCACTGCTGGTGGGAATGCCGACTGGTTCAGCCCTGTAGGAAAACAATATGGACGATTCTCAAAAAATTAGAAATTGAGCTTCCATTTGACCCAGCAATACCACTCCTGGGAATATATCCTGGAGAGGCAAAAAAAGTATAGTAGAAATGACATCTGCATTTCTATGTTCATTGCAGCACTGTTTACAATAGTCACAATCTGGAAAAAAACAGTACCCAAAAACAGATGAGTGGTTAAAGAAACTCTGGTACATCTACACAATGGAATACTACGTAGCTGTCAGAAAACATGGAGTCATGAAATTTGCATATAAGTGGATCAACATGGAGAGTGTCATGTTGAGTGAAATGAGTCAGAAAGAAAGACAGACATAGAAAGATTGCACTCATAAAAAAGTACAATCGAAACAACATCTGCACATGTATGTTCATCGCAGCACTGTTTACAATAGCCAGAATCTGGAAAAAACCCGAATGCCCCAGAACGGATGACTGGTTGAGGAAACTTTGGTACATCTATACAATGGAATACTATGCAGCTGTTAGAAAAAAGGAGGTCAAGAATTTTGTAGTCAAGTGGATGGGCATGAAAAGTTTCATGCTGAGTGAAATGATTCAGAAAGAGAGAGACAGACATAGAAAGATTGCACTCATCTATGGTATATAGAATAACAGAGTGGGAGACTAACACCCAAGAACTGTAGAAATAAGTACCAGGAGGTTGACCCCATGGCTTCGAGGCTGGCCTCACGTTCCGGGGAAAGGTCAACTCAGAGAAGCGATCACCAACTACATTGTAGTCGAAGGCCATGTGGGGGAAGGGAGTTGCGGGCTGAATGAGGGCTAGAGACTGAGCACAGCGGCCACTCAACACCTTTATTGCAAACCACAACAGCTAATTAGAGAGAGAAAACAGAAGGGAATGCCTTGCCACAGTGGCAGGGTGGGGTGGGGGGGAGATGGGATTGGGGAGGGTGGGAGGGACACTGGGTTTACGGGTGGTGGAGAATGGGCACTGGTGAAGGGATGGGTTCCAAACTTTGTACGAGGGAAGTATAAGCACAAAAGTGTATAAATCTGTAACTGTACCCTCACGGTGATTCTCTAATTAAAAATAAATAAATTTAAAAAAAAAAAGAAAGATTGCACTCATATGTGGAATATAAAGTAGCTGAGAGGTACAAGCTTGCAATGATGCAATTTCTGGCAGATATTTCTCTGGACTGAGTTACTAAAATACTAAGATACAGAAATCCAAAACCGTGTGGCTGCTTGTGCGGCTGCTTGACCTCATATCTCTTCATTCAGAGCAATGGAAAAAAAAATTATCAAATGCTTCCTTTTCAGCAGGTCCGACTTTAGGGAGGAGAAACTCCAAATAATAATAATGAGATTTTTTTGTGCATATATTGAATGTAATCAAAGTAAAGTGAAATTTATCACTTACACAGGCGGGGTGGAGGGCTAGGGAGATGGGGCGGTGGAAAGGAGGTATACTGTGATTCTTGGTGGTGGAATATGTGCACTGGTGAAGGGATGGGTGATCAAGCATTGTATAACTGGGACTTAAACCTGAAAGCTTTGTAACTTTCCACATGGTGATTCAATAAAAGAATAAATTAAAAAAAAGAATATGGAAGTACTTAGATATAGTTAGAAATCTAATAATCACCAAGCTTTTATATTATATATGAAGTCAACAAGAACTGCAATGTTGGGTTATCTAATATTTAAAGTAACTAATGATTCCTTTTAAACTTAAATTGGTAAAGGGATATATTTTTATGAGTCAAAAAAATATTACAGGGGCCATGGTACCACCAGCAGGTCAACCTGTACCTGCAGGGCGAGTGCATCAGCAGCCTGATGGTGACTTCAGGCTTCCTGATACCCCACAGTTCCCGCTGTGCCTGTGGCCAGACACAAAAAACTTGGGACCAAGATTTTTGTTGTTGTTGTTGCTTTCTGGGTCACACCCAAGCTATGCTCAGGGGTTATTCCTGACTCTACACTCAGGAATTACTCCTGGGGGTGCTTGGGGGGCCATATGGGATGCTGGGGATCGAACCCAAGTCGGCTGCATGCAAGGCAAATGCCCTACCTGCTGTACTATCGCTCTGGCCCCAGGACCAAGTTTACCAAGAAATTAGATTGCCAAAAATTAGATATGTGGGAGCCACACCCACAAACCACCTCTGGTTCAGCTATACAAGCTATTTTATTGACTTTATTTCAGAAACCCATAGATAAATCTCAAAAGAGATTAAAAGCCACAGTTAATCTCGGACCCACACCTGGCTGAATAGACTGGGGTAAATCAGAGGGGGATGGGTTGGCCTGGTGGCCCATCCAAGCAGAGCCCCCAGCAGCCACGTGCTTCCACAATCCAAAATCACCGCCATAGCCCTGGCCTGACTCCACTGTCTCAGGACGGACCTCACCAAGATATAATCTGTTAAAAATTTGGGTATGCGAGTTTTGTGACGGAAATCTCCAGGCTTTCTCAGAGTTGGGGTGGGTTACCTCCCCCCACTTCTCAATACACATGGATGCACTGGCAGTTACCCCCATGAGCCAACTCCAGAACCACCCTGTAAGCTCTACTGGCAGCCTTGCTTCAGAGACCCCTGAATAAATCTCGAAAGAGATCAAAAGCTGCAGAAAAGCTTGGACCTATGCATGGCTGCACAGACTGAGGTAAATTGGGGGGTGGGGTGGGGGGAGGTTGGCCTGAGCAGAGCTCCAGGCAGCCACTTGCTTCCACAATCCAAAATTGCCAGCCTGACTCCACTGTCTCAGGATTGACCTCACCAAGATATAATCTGCTGAAAAATTTTGTAATGTGGATCTTAGTGCACCAACAGCCCTGACTCAGAGATGCAGCAGCAAGTCCCGGAAGACACCAAGGTGCCGGAGATCTCTCCGGACCCTATACTGGGCCAATTTCACCAGGACACCCCAGATGGAGCAGGTGGGGTCTCCCCTCTTACTCCAGATGGAATTCTGGTGACCAAGAGCTTCCACAAGCAAGGTCCAGGTATGCGGGTTCCAGGACTGAATCTGCAGGCCTCATGGTGACAGAGGATCTGGGCTGTCCCTCCCCAGGCCCCGACCCACCCAGCAGACAGTCTGTCATGCCCCCCGTTTGCCTCTGGGCACCATCTTAGCGCACCAACAATCCTGCCCAGAGACTCCCAGTTGAATCCCAAAATGGATTAGTGCCATGCAGAGATGTCTCTGGAACCCAACCATTTACAGTCCAGAAACTTACATTTATAATTGCTTTCATGATATTCAAAATGAGCAATGGAAAATAAATTATCTAGCATTTGCCCTGGCAGGTAGGCTTCAATGGTGGTGGGAAATTTTGAGCAAAACGTAATGCCCCAAATGAGAGAGATCATTGGGGAAGTTGTCTGCCATAGAGGCAGGGTGAGGACTGGGATGCGGGTGGTGGAGAATGTACACTGGTGGAGGGATGGGTGTTTCATCATTGTATGACTGAATCTCAAACATGAAAGCTCTGTAACCTGATGTCACGGTGATGCAATTAAAAAAAAAAGTAATGTGGAGTTCATGCCCAATTCAATCGGCTTAATCAATGGCTGAACAAAGAGCAGTACTCCTACATTGTTAAAAAAAAAAGAAAAGATTACAGAATCACTATGAGATATTCTCAATATGTGTTCTAAACACACATAACCCCGCCCCCAAACACACACACACACACACACACACATACACACAGAGTTGTCCTTGAACAGCAGTATCTTTGATACGGGATTTTTAAAAAGTAATTTCATTGACTCTATCAGGAATTCTTCATTCACAGATTCAAACAGCTGTAGATGAATGCTGAAGTTCTCCTTCCTCAGGAGACCAAGTGGTGACTAGCTAAATTTGGGAAGTTCAAGTATAGGCCAGTGTTTTACTATGGGGTTCAGTGCCCTTAACTTCTCCACTGTTCAGGGGTCAGTCAATTCTGTGTGTGTTCATGTGTGTGTGTGTATGTATATGTGTGTGTGTTTGTAATTAGTGCAATAGTCTTTTACGTTTTTTCTCTTTGGATCTTTTCACTATAAAAGCCTGAATGGCTTAGCCATTCTTGCTTGTTTTATTTGGCTCCTCATATATTAAATGCTGCCTTGGTTGTAAATATAGAATGAAGTCCTTTGCTTATTTGGTTCAGATGAATAGAAAACTTCAAATAGATTCCATATTTAATAAAATTCAAAGAACTGGGCATATTTTCTTTTCTTTAAACAGTATAGAAGTACAATATGTTAATTTGCTGTCAATATTAATATTGGTTAATTTTGAACAATAATACTTCTATTCAAGTTCTACTATCTTCAAATAATTTAAAATACTTAAAATCGTGGATTTAGATGTTATAAACTCGTGTGCATCACTTAATAAGTTTTACAAGAATAAATTTTAAAGGCATTAGCTCTCATTCTTCATCTCTTACTCATTAGTTTAATGGTATATTTTATCTTTATTGTAGTTTCAGAAGGTCTAAAATACCATTAAAATATTAAAACAGGCTTAACTTAAGCAAAAGAAGCTTCTACGATATTAACCTATCTATTTTTTATTCAGCTATTAAAGTGCTTTCTCTCCTTAATCCATATAAAACTATTAAGATTTCTTAAATGGTCCATATTCTATTTCCAGACTGATCATTTAGTTCAGTAAGTAATAAAAAGCATTAACAGCCTCATATAATCCAAAAAGAGGTCCCACGCAGGCAATGAGCACAGCATTCTAGTTAAACGATTTCGACTAACCAGTGTTTTATAGCAATGCTGGATTTTGTGGTTATCACTTCATAAGCAATTTCTACCTGCTCTGAAAGGTAAAAGAACTTGATTTTACCTATTATATTATGAATAATTATTTTATTCCAAGAGAAAGATAATTTTTTACTTTTCAAAGTGACACGCCATTTAAATGTAAAAGTGCTATTAACTTACCCCACCAAAAAAATGTTCTTGTGTCATATAAAGTATAGCTATCCTAAGGCCACATGTTGGGGTCATAATAAGTTGTAAAACTGACAGCATGTTATTTACCGTACAGGACAAGAAATGAAAATTTCTATCTCAGCAATTTCCTCATTGCCAACTCCAAGTCATAATTCTATCTCTCTACTAAAATATTATCCTTGATATTCATCTTGCCCCTATGGTTTGGTGAAGTGTCTGCTCAGAACATGCTAGTTTAATTTTACCCACTTAAAAATAAAAAAAGGCTGTTGCAAAGTCCCATTTAATCTTCAGTTTCCTCTTTATTCTCTAATTTTTTTAAAAAATTATGTATTGATTTTTTAATTTATAATTTTTTATTAGTGAATCACTGTGAGGGTACAGTTACAGATTTACATATTTTCATGCTTGTGTTTCAGTCATGCAATGCTCGAGTACCCATCCTTCACCAGTGCCCATTCTCCATCATTGATGATCCCAGTATCCCTCCCACCCCACCACTCCATCAACACCCCACCTCACCCCACCTCTGTGGCAGGGCATTCCCTTTTGTTCTCTCTCTCCTTTTGAGTAGTATGATTTGCAATAGAGGTATTGAGTGGCCATCCTGTTCAATCTTTAGTCTACTTTCAGCACACATCTCCAGCCACCCTTTACTTGATGTTCCCTTCTCTGTCTGAGCTGCCTTTTCCCCCAGCAGGTGAGGCTGGCCTCCAAGCCATGGAGCAAACCTCCTGATAGTTATTTCTGCTACTCTTGGGTGTTAGTCTCCCATTCTGTTGTTTTATATTCCACAAAAGAGTGCAATCTCTCTATGTCTGTCTCTCTTTCAGACTCATTTCACTTAGCATGACACTTTCCATGTTGATCCACTTATATGCAAAAGTCCTGACTTCATCTTTTCTAGCAGTTGCATAGTATTCCATTGTGTAGATGTACCAAGGTTTCTTTAACCAGTCATCTGTTCTAGGGCACTTGGGTTTTTTCCAGATTCTGGCTATTGTAAACAGTGCTTCGATGAACAGCAGATGTCATTTTGACTATACTTTTTGCCTCTGCGGGAAATATTCCCACAAGTGGTATTGCTGGGTTAAATGGGAGCTCAATTTCTAATTTTTTGAGAAGCATCCATATGTTTTTCCAAAAGGGCTAAACCAGACAACATTCCCACCAGCTGTGTAAGAGGGTCCCTCTCTCCCCACATCCACATGAACAGTGGTTGCTTTTGTTCTTTCAGATGTGGGCCAGTTTCTGTGGTGTGAGGTGATATCTCATAGTTGTTTTGATCTGCATCTCCCTGATGATTAGTGATGAAGAGCATTTTTCATGTGCCTTTTGGCCACTTGTATTTCTTCCTTGAGAAAGTTTCTGTTCATTTCTTTGCCCCGTTTTCTGATGGGGTTAGAAGTTTTCTTCTTGTAGAGTTCAACCAGTGCCCTATATACCCTTGATATCAACTCCTTATCTGATGGGTATTGGGTGAATATCCTTTCCCATTCTGTAGATAGTCTTTGTATTCTGGTCACTGTATCTTTTGTGGTGCAGAAGCTTCTTAGTTTAATATAGTTCCATTTGTTTACCTCTTTTTCCACTTGGTTGACCAGTTGCGTGTCATCTTTGAAGATACCTTTAGCTTCAATATTGTGGAGGGTTTTGCCGACCTTATCTTCAATGTACCTTATGGATTGTGGTCTGATGTTGAGGTCTTTAATCTACTTTGATCTGATTTTTGTGAATGGTGTTAGGTCGAGGTCTAAACTCATTCTTTTGCATGTGGTTGTCCAGTTATGCCAGCACCATTTGTTAAAGAGGCTTTCCTTGCTCCATTTCACATCTCTTGCTCCCTTATCAAAGATTAGATGATCATACATTTGGGGTTGTGTGTAGGGATATTCCACCCTGTTACATTGGTCTGCGGCTCTGTCTTTGTTCCAGTTCCATGCTGTTTTAATTGTTACCACTTTGTAGTAAAGTTTGAGGTTGGGGAGGGTGATGCCTCCCATTGTCTTTTTCCCAAGAATTGTTTTAGCTATCCGTGGACGTTTGTTGTTCCATATGAATTTTAGGATTGCTTGATCCATTTCTTTGAAGAATGTCATGGGTATCCTTATAGGGATCGAGTTGAATCTGTATAATGCTTTGGGCAGTATTGCCATTTTGACAATGTTGATTCTCCCTATCCATGCGCAGGGGATATGTTTCCATTTCCTCATGTCCTCTTTTATTTCATGGGGTAGTGTTCTATAGTTTTCTTTGTAGAGGTCCTTTACTTCCTTGGTTAAGCTGATTCTGAGGTACTTGATTTTCTGGGGCACAATGGTAAACGGGATTGCTTTTTGAATGTCAATTTCTTCTGTCTCATTACTTGTGTATAGGAAGGTCATGGACTATTGGGTATTGATTTTATAGCCTGCGACTTTACTGTACACGTCTTTTATTTCTAAGAGTTTCTTGGTAGAGGCTTTAGGATTCTCTAGATATAGTATCATATCATCTGTGAATAGTGAAAGTTTGATTTATTCCTTTCTTATCTGGATGCCCTTAATATCTTTTTCTTGCCTAATAGCTATTGCAAGTATTTCCAGTACTATATTGAACAGAAGTGGTGAGAGTAGGCATCCTTGTCTTGTCCCTGATTTTAGAGAAAAGGCCCTTAGTTTTCCCCATTGAGGATAATGCTTGCCATAGTTTTATGGTAGATGGCTTTGACTATCTTGAGGAAAGTTCCTTCAAAACCCATTTTGGTAAGAGTTTTCATCATAAATGTGTGTTGGATCTTGTTAAATGCTTTCTCTGAATCTATTGCTATAATCATATGGTTTTTATATCTTTACTTTTGCTGATATGATGGATTATGTTGATTGATTTCTGAATGTTAAACCATCCTCTCATTCCCAGGATGAATTCCACTTGGCCGTGATCTTTTTTGATGAGTTGTTGGATTCTATTTGCTAATATTGTGTTGAGGATCTTTGCATCAGTGTTCATCAGGGATATTGGTCTATAATTTTCTTTGTTAATGGTGTCTTTGTTTTTGGTATTAGGGAGATATGTGCCTCCTAGAAACTGTTTAGGAGAGTTCCTGTTTCTTCAATTTTCTGGAAAAGCTAGAGAAGAACTGGCAACAGGTCCTCTTTAAATGTTTGGAAGAATTCACTATTGAATACATCTGAACCTGAGCTTTTGTTTTTGGGGAGACTTTTGATTACAGTTTCAATTTCCTTGCTATTAATGGGTTATTCAGGTATTCCAAGTCTTCTTGGTTCAGTCTTGGGAGATTGTAGGAATCAAGGAATTTATCCATTTCTTTTAGATTCTCTTGTTTTGTGGCATACAGACTTTCAAAGTAGTCTCTGATGATCTTTTGAATTTCATTGGTTTCTGTTGTGATGTCCCCCTTTTCATTTCTGATTGGGTTTATTAGGGTTCTCTCCCTCTCTTTCTTTGTGAGTCTTGCTAGTGGTTTATAAATCTTGTTTATTTTCTCAAAGAACCAGCTCTTGGTTTCGTTGACCTTTCAGATTGCTTTTTGGGTTTCCATGTCATTAATTTCTGCTCTAAGTTTAATTTATTTATTTTATTTATTAATTTATTTTTTAATTAGGGAATCACTGTGAGGGTACAGTTACAGATTTATACATTTTTGTGCTCATGTTTCCCTTATACAATGTTTGAGAACCCATCCCTTCACCAGTGCCCATTCTCCACCACCAATAAACCCAGCATCCCTCCCACCCCCCAATCCCATCTCCCCCCACCCCACACTGTCTCTGTGGTAGGGTATTCCCTTTTGTTCCCTCTCTCCAATTGGGTATTGTGGTTTGCAATAGGGGTGTTGAGTGGCCATTGTGTTCAGTCTCTAGTCTACTTTCAGCACGCATTACCCTTCTCCCATGTGGCCTCCAACCACATTTTACTTGGTGTTCCCTTCTCTCTCTGAGCTGCCGTTTCCCCTAGCTTGTGAGGCTGGCCTCCAAGCTGTGGAGCAAACCTCCTGATAGTTATTTCTACTATTCTTGGGTGTTAGTCTCCTACTCTGCTATTTTATATTCCACAGATGAGTACAATCTTTCTATGTCTGTCTCTCTCTTTCTGATTCATTTCACTTAGCATGATACTTTCCATGCTGATCCATGTTGATCCATGGCTAATAGTTCTATTAGCCCTCTCTCTTACATTTCTTCCTTCAGAGCTAGTGTTTCCTTGCTGAGTTTTGTTCTTGTTGATCTATCCAGAGGTGATAAGGCGGTGTTGAAGTCTCCGATTACTATTGTGTTGCTAGTGATGTCCTCCTTAAAGTCTGTTAGCAGTTGTGTTAAGTATTTAGCTAGTTGCTTGGTTTTAAGTCTCTGGCTGTTTGCTGTTGGTGGGATTACACGCCCCTGGGGGCAGCCCCTGGGTGTGACCACCTAGCTACTGGAAAATGGGAAATCTGGGCAGAAGAGGCCCGGGTCCCACATGCCTGGGTTCCTCTGCCGGTACCATCATGCGTGAGCCTCGTTCGGACATGTGGAGAGGGGCCTTGAGCATGGCTGTGGCTAGGCTCTGGAGGTCTTCGGCCCAGGAGCTCTGCTCGGAGCGGAGAGGGAAGCTGGAGCCTACCCCCTTCGAGGGGCCTGGGGAAGACAGCCAGGAACGTGGGCAAGAGACTCTCTGCGTGGCTCTCTTCCAGGAGCTTGGTTTTAAGAGTCTCTTGCCTTGCAGGAAACTCTGAGAGTTTCCTGCCCACATGGGAGAGCCTTGCAAACTCCCCATGGTGTACTCATATGCAAAAACCAGTAACAATGCTGAGTCTTATTCCTGTGACCCTGAAAGAGCCTCCAATGTGGCATCGTTGGGAAGGACAAGTAAAGAGAGACTTCTAAAATCTCAGGGCTATGACGAATGGAGATGTTACTGAGACTGCTCGAGAAATTCGATGATCAATGGGATGATGATGATGATGATGATGATGAGCTGGTCACTCATTAGTTGCGTAGATGTTTAAGAGTGTGATTTCTTCCTGTTGTACATATCCCTTGATAAATAGAAAATGACTTTCATTGTCCCTTCTAATCTTTTTCAACCTGAAATCCATGTTGTCCGATACTAGTATGTCACCCCAGCTTTTTTTGAGGGAGTTGTTTGCTTGCAGGATTGTTTTCCATCCTTTCACTTTGAGTCTGTTTTTGCTCTGACTATTCAGGTGTGTTTCTTGTAGGCAGCAGAATGTTGGATTTGGTTTCTGAATCTATTTTGCCACTTTGTGTCTCTTGATTGGTGCGTTTAGACCATTGACATTGAGAGAGATTATTATCATGGAGTTTTGTATCCTCTTTCTGTAGGGTTTGTTGTTCTTGTTGGGTTTTTCCTTGTCTTACAGTAGCCCCTTTAGTCCTTCTTTTTAGTTTGGTTTTGAGTCTACGAAGTTCCTTAGCTGTTGTTTATCTGTGACATATTGTATTGCTCCTTTGAGTTTGAGTGAGAATTTAGTCAGATAAAGTATTCTTGGTGAGGCGTTCATTTCATTGAGTTTTTTCACTGTATCTCACCAACGTATTCGGGCTTGGAGGGTTTCCTCTGATAGGTCTGCTGTAAATCTAAGGGGTGCTTCTTTGTATGTGATTTCCTTCTTTTACCTTAATGCTTGCAGTATTGTGTCTATTCACTGCATCCATCGTTCTATGATATGCCTTGGAGTCTTTTTATTAGGGTCTCTTTTAGCTGGTACCCTTCGGGCTTCTTGGATCTGGATGTGTGCATTCTCCAGCTCTGGCAATTTCTTAGCAATGATGTTTTTAACTGCGGTTTTTTCATTGGGGTTACTTCCCTGTGCTTCTGGAACTCCAATGATTCTTATGTTGTTCCTCTTGAGTCATTCCCTAGGACTCTGATTTGCCCTAGAGCTATTTTGAGGTCTTTTGCCATTATTTGTTGTTGCCTTTAAGCTTTCTGCAGCTCATCTTCAAGCTCACTGATTCTGTCTATGGCTGCAGCCATTCTACTGTTGAGCCCACCTACTGAGTTTTTTTTATTTCATCTACCGATTCCTTTATTTGTGTCACTTCTGTTTGTAGGTTTGAAATTTCTGCTCTCATTTCTTCCTGTATTTTCTTGGTGGAACGTTCCATTGTTTCTTTCATATCCTCTCTTAATTTATTGGATGTCTGTTCCATGTTACTTTGAGTTCATTAAACATCTTCAACATTTCCTCTCTGAATTCTTTATCCGAAAGATCGTATTTGTGGGTAGCCCTGTTGGGGCTTCTGGAATCTTTTCTTCATCCTCTCTTTGTGGTGGGGATTTTCGCTGTTTCTTCAAAACTGTTATGGAACTATAGAGGTGGAAACTTCCAGTTCTCTATCCCTATTCCCTCTTGCTGCAAGAGGGGATTCTGGATGAGCTAAGTCGATGATGGTAACCTTTTCCCCCTTCTAGGGTACTTCCTTACTCTCAGGTGCTCCTCCTGGTTTATGTGGGGCCTCTAGTGAAGACTTCAGGCTATGCTCTCTTTATAAAGGGCTGGTACAGCTTCTTGTGTTCATTGACAGTTTTTGCGAAATTAGAATAGGCTAATGAGGGGCTGGAGTGATAGCACAGCGGGCAGGGCGTTTGCCTTGCACGCGGCCGACCCGGGTTCAAATCCCAGCATCCCATATGGTCCCCTGAGCACCGCCAGGGTAATTCCTGAGTGCAGAGCCAGGAGTAACCCCTGTGTATCGCCGGGTGTGACCCAAAAAGCAAAAAAAAAAAAAAAAAAATAGAATAGGCTAATGGGCTATCGGCATATAGTGATTAAGATGGCCAGGGAGTTCTTTGAAGAAATAGGTTACACAGATTTTGACCTAAGTCTGCAGAGCAGGGAATGGGGAAAATAACTGCTGAGACACTAGGAACCCCACAGGAGGCCACACCCTTTTTGTTGAGGCCACGCCCCTGACGTCGAGGCCACGCCCCCAGCAACCTACTGGGTTGTGTGGCTTGGGGCCAGAAACCCGGGTGCTGGGGTGGGGTGGTCCGGGGGAGGGGCCTGGGGGGGGCTGCAGGGGCACTGCGGGGGTCTGGCGCGACAGCTCCGTTGGGAGGGGGTCGGGGGAGCTAAGATTTTCTCTAATTTTTTAAACCTTAACTTTGTTGAAGAAGGGACATGGCAGGAGAGAAAACAATGGCAGCAGCTTAGCAAATTATTCTGGTCTCCATAGTCTCTGAACCTTGGCAGCTGGATTCAGAATTTGATCAGATAAGATTTGATTCATTGGTATTTTTATTTCATCACGAGTCATGTCATAGTATTTTCTCTCTTTCTCTTTTTTTTCTTATCTGCTGTTGATGCTAAGAGCCTATACCTATTAATTTATTGTAAGTTTCAGACAGTGATCTTGTTCTATCAGTTTTTTCAGCTATTACATGCTTTTTACTTGTGTTCATGTAGCAGAATTGCTCCATACAGGAAAGTTAAGACAACAGCTCGTCTTCTTTAGTTAATAACTCCCAAGTTAATGAGTTGATTTGCATGATCCTTAGATGATGACCTACCAGTGTTTTCAAAGGCATCAATATGAAAAATAGATTAATACCATGTGTGAATCCCTACAGTCCTATGATGAGTATCTCCTTTAGCACATCATCATCCCAGGGTCTGTTTTCCAAATAAATATCGAAATGGCATCGATGACATGCTTTTGTGAGTACTTCATTAGAAGTGACCACTTGAGATTGATAGGGGTCAAACAAGTATAAGACTCAGATAATCGTTAAATAAAAAGCAAATTGCACAATCAAGACTTTGGTTGAATTCAGGAAAGAAAAATACCTGCTAATTAATAAATACTAAAACTGTCCTTGAGACTGAACACTATCATAGTCCTCCCTCCCATCCCCATCCTCACAAAGGTGGCAACCATCTTTTTCAACATTTGCATCTCAACATACTACAGTTAAGAAGTTCAGACTGCCATAGTAACATTGTTTCAGCATGCAATTCCCCCAGAATATTAATATGACACAGTATCTCTTTTCTAAAGAAAATCCCAGTAGTTTTAATTTTAAAAGGAATTACTGGTAAATAATAAATGGATGAGTCATAAAAGGAATTTTTAAACACCACTTCAAAATTTTTGCTGATGGATTTTTAGATAGCTAAAATTAAAAATATGATATTGGGATATATGCCAACATCTGCTTTGTAGGGAGTAAAAATTATCAAAGATACATAAAAATGCAATGTATGTGATGGCTAATTAGTATGGAAAGGCCAAATTCCTTTGATCACTTTTAGGTTTGGGGGTAAAACTTGAGCTATCATCCACAAAATATAAGAAATCAGATGGGGGTTGATATTGGATGTGATATCAGCACTTAGTGGATCTTTATGTTTCTCAGGTGACAAAATTGAGGACCAGAGCAAGAAGGCCACTTCTGGTCACCCAGGCAGCAGGAAGTATGGTCAGCAACAGAATATCTGTCTCTTGATATCAGAACTGTTTTCCCAGCAACATGTTTCTCTTATAGTTGTTCTCCAGCCCATGGGGAACACAGGCTGAAGTCCACCCAGATAGAAATGAGGCCACAGGAGCTCAAAAGACATTAAGATTCAAATATTTAAAGCATTATGTCATCCCACTAAAATATGCCTATGGGCTACCTAGTAGTTTCTTCTTGATACTCTAAAGCTGTATTTTTCACTGCCTATATATATATATTTACATATATATGTATATATATTTGAATGCAAAATTGGTGCATGTAGTTCATTAATAGGATTACCATTTCAATTAGAGATTAATCATTTATACCTTGGAATAAACTATAAAAGCTTTCTTTTTTCTTTTTCTTTTTTTAAACAGAACACCAGTATTTCTAAGTGACTACCAACCTCTGAAAGTGTCTGTTTTTATTATTATTTTAATTGACAGCTTTAGAGGCATTTTCGAAAGTATGTTTAAAACCAGCCACTCAATTGGCAGTTTTTCACTTTGCTGCACGGCCATGTGGCACCTGGCCAAACCATAAAGCCATAAAGCTTCATGCTTTATTATTTTTTTGGCCACACCTGATGATGCTTAGGGTCTACTCCCAGCTCTGTGGTTGGGGGTCGCTTCCAGCAGTGCTCAGGGGACCATGCAGTGTGGGTAATCGAACCTGGATTTCCTTCATGCAAAGCTCGCTCTTAGCCCTTTGAGCTATTTCTCTGACCCAGCTTTATGTTTTTGATGCTGGAAAGAAAAAAAAAGGCTTTGATGGTAGAGAAACTGCCTAGAGAAAGCAAATGATGCTTTCTAGAGAAAAAAATTTGCTAAGTTGAATTTTCTATTCAAACAATTCAAACGTCCAGAGAAGAAGAATAATTATCAACATTCACGATTTATTTAATCTTCACATCAAAAATTTCAATCTGTTTAAATCTATTTCCACTATGAGTTGTCATGTCCATGTTAAAAATAGTCATGCTTTGTGTTTTTCGACATCAAGAGTTTTTTCCCCATAAGGCTTTAATTCCAGAATAAGCAGTAAGGGAGAGAGAGGCAGAATTGTATTGATCAGCATTTATTATTTACTTATGTACAAAATTCTGGTGACACAAGCATTATGCTAAAAATGTTAAGGCATTTACTCTTTTAGGGGGAGATGATAGGAACTCTCAGGATAAAATCCAGCGATGGATGAGTGAATTAGTGGTGCCACATGTGTACTATGGTTATTGATAAATTGAAAGAAAACTTTAATCAGGAACAAGCAAGCAGTTTTGAACAGGAGAAAGAAATTTGCTGTGTGTTGGGTGGGGGAAAGGTACTTAACAAAAGCATAGTCAAGGGAAGTTCTTTGGCGTGTCAGGGATGACAAGGGAATGGAATCTCTATGCAGTGTCATGTTCTGTAGAGGTACCATATGCTTGGGAACTTTTCACACATGGCTTTATCTGAAATAAGCTTCCACGTGAGTGTTAAGACGGTTCTCATTTCACTGAGTCAAGGGATGGAGGGAGGCTCAAAGGTGGTGAATGAAAAAATCCGGTCCTGATGTTTCTGAGTCCAAGGCAAATGTTCTGTGCAGGAAACTGCACCTGCCCTTTGAATAACTTTGAGCTGGAGGTGTTGAGCCTTTGTTTTGGCAATCTCCTCGCCCGCGCTGTGGGAACAGAGTCACCCTCAGCCTAGATCTGGGAACTACAGGACACACTAGATTCAAGTCTGGATACGTGACATTGGAGGGACATTCTTGGTCGCCTCTTCTCACAGGCAGAGGAGGAGCTGACATCACAGTCTCCCCTGCGTTGTGGGGAGTCTTCGGGACCCAGTGAATGAGCGGGACTGCAGGAGGCAGGCTTTGCAGTCTGAAAGGTGTGTGTTTGGGGGAGGAGGTGACTCCCCCTCATGGTGGGAAGATGTGCATGGCTGCTCTGAGTAATTCTGAGGGCTGGCAGGGAACTGAAGCCTACTATTCAGGGCGAGGAGGAACTGCATTTGGTCTGTTGGATACAGCATTGTTGGTCCAGGTTAGACTATTCACTGGGAGAGCTTGATTGAGGTTAGGCCACGGACACTTCCGGTTTCAGATGACCTATATGTTCATTTTAGTCATTTCCCACACCCAAAATTTATTTTTATAACTTTTCACGTTGTTCAAAATGAAGTGACTCTTTGGCTTTTATTCATGATTGTGATATGGTAGCTTATGTTTTTGGTACTTATCATTCTCTCATTTTCTCATTTATTTTTATATACTTTTAAATTATTGCTTATTACCAAAAAACGGTTAGCTTCCAAAAGGTAGGGGTTGTTTTTTTCTCGTTTATTTTCATATACTTTTAAATTATTGGTTATTACTAATAAAGGTTAGCTTTCAAAAGATAAGGTTTCTCTTTTCTTTTTAAAAAATAATCTCCTGTATTCCCCATGCTTATTATGACGGTATCAGCCACATAAGTGGTGTTTAATAAATTTTTTCAACTAGAACTAACAGTCAGTTATACATGAGAGATCCAAAAATATTTTTGACTCTTAAGGCCTTCCTCAATGCAATGAGTATACCAAGAATATATTTATGGACCTCTTCTCTACGTTTCTGTTCTTAGAATATAGTTTCTATCATCAAATGACTTAAAGTTTTGAGAGCTGACAAAGTACTGCAGAACACAATGCTAATACTTGTGAAAAAAGTAAGCAGAGGCTTTGTAGGTGAGGTTGAATATGAGTGCTCAGAGAGGAAGCAACACTCATTTCTCAATTCTGCTAAAGAAAATCCTTAGCTTCACAACTCCCCAGATCTGTATTTTTAACACGGAGATAATTTTTGGAGATGGGTATTTAAAATAAAGAATACAATCATAAAGTCATTTAGATTCTTAAAAAAATCATTTTGTCCACCTGCAACAGGAACTAGAAAATGAGAAACAAACAAAAACCCAAAACCAAGTGATAAACTGTGACTCTGGCTGTGTATCTATCTATATACTGGGGTTTCTCCCATTTCACGAATTTTATCTGTGGAACTTTATTGATCTACCAGAATGGGTGTTAAGGGGTAGAAGCCTTGCTGAATGCCCACCTCTCATCCCGGAGAGTTGAAAATATCGTTCCCATCTGTCTCTGTGCATTTTCCAGAGGTCTGTGTTGACAAATAGAACATGGAGCCTGAGATTCTGTTCCGTATAATTCCAGTTCCTTTATGACCTGTTTATGCCCTTCAGCAATACAGACGAGCTCAGAGCCATCACCCAAAGGTGGGTTTATGTTCTCGTATGTATCCCTGGTTTCTCCTGTTTGAAAATTTAAGCAGGAAATTTATAGGATTTAAGACAAAGTGCCCTAGAGGGAGCCTTAACAGCCTTCGGAGTGCGTTAGAAACATATTGAGGCTGTGTTCCTTCTGTTTGAAGGCGATCTTGGGATTTTACTGTTTTGTAAATGAAAGAAAGAGATTAATATCCTAAATGTATCCCGGATTCAGTAAAGGTGAGAGCGATTGCTGCAAAGAAGTCCATCTGACGAGAGGTTCTTATAAGAATCTGAAATGTGAGCTATAACTGTTTTTCCCTCAAGTTCAAAGTGGGCTATTTATGTTTCTAATTGAATTTGGATCCACTCATTTTGCAAGTTTTGAGCTTGACATATATTAATGGCACATACATGCTTATATGTGTATGTATATTTATATATTTAAAATCCTTTAAAACATCAATTGCTAAGGACAGGAAGGTTTGGTTTATTTTTCTGAATTTGAGATCTATTTTTGTAAAATAAACCGAGTTTTAGTTGTCTTTGCCCTTTAGTAAGAAGTGTGTAAAGAGAGACTGATTAGATGGGGTGGAATTTGAAGGTATGAAACTGATCTTGTGGTTTCCAAAGTGCCATAGACATTTTTTTGTGTGTATTTTTTCAAGTTACAAGTTAAAATTTGAGATCATATTTTTCTTTTTTTTTGGGGGGGGGATTCTCTAACCCTTCCTAATTTTACCCCTATTTCTTTTCATATTTTTTTACCTGATCTTATGTTGGTGAATAGATAGGGATTAATTTTGAGACTCTCAAAGTGAAATTCGTCAGTTACTTGCTTTGTTTTTTTCCATATAAAATAACTATTCTGTCTTTTATGGATGACTTCCTTCAGCAAAGTTCCTTATATCTAATTTCTGTTTATTTAAAATGTTTTTTTCTTTGAAACCCCAATTAACTGATAACTCGGGTTTTATTTGGGGGCTATATGATTTTGGTCCCCATCATTATTCTTTTATGCCCCCTAATGGCAGCCTGAGGAAATTTCTCTTGGACACAATTTCTAGAAATTGACATACAAAATAGGAGCATACCCAGAGACTTAAAGACAAGTAACTCTCACATGCCAGGTATTATGTTATGAAAAAAATGATCACTTATTAAATGTTGAAATTAAACCTTCTGGCTGGATTGCAAACTTTTCCTGGAATTTTAAAAAATCTGGGCAATGATTTTAGAAACTGCTTCTACTTATATAAAAAATATGAAGTGATTTTGTTTGGACAATAAAAATTTTTCAAATTTTTCTATTTACTATGGATTTGGTAAACACACAAGGGTGTATTTACATGTAGACATATCTTTACAGACTGACTTTGCATTTATTTTTACTTTTCAGTGAGAATGACGAATGGGAAAACTTAAACTTGTTCCTTTGGAGGATTATGGCATTTCATTCCATGGTGTCATAATAAATGTAGTCTGTGGTATGAATATCCCAACACTTTGACTATTTTATTCTTGTCTGTTTAGAAGCTTGACACAGGCTGGAGATTCCAGAGTCCTACCAGGTGATTTACATTCAAGGTTAAAACTGCAAGGAAAAATTTCACTACTTAGCAAAACTGTGCTCATCTAAGCTGGTTTCAACTATGTATTATATGCAGATTTATTTTAATGAGATTCTCTTTTTGCTCTCCATGTTTGCCATTCTTTCTCTTATTTCTCCCCAGCCCCATCCTGTTGCCTTAAGTACCCAGTTAACAACTGTCCAATTTTAGTCCTGTTGCATAAAAGCACCTTTAGTTCTTTATGGTGGCCAGAATCAGACTGTTCGTTCACATTAGCCAACTGATTGCAAAGGAACTTCCCCCTTCTCTGTGTCTTGCTTTATGAGCCTTGCTTTGTTGCTCCCAAAAATTACTATTTGCTCAAATTTCTGTTCAACATTCGTCTAATATTAATTTGGACTTTTTTTTTCTCTTTTGGGTCACACCCGGTGATGCACAGGGTAACTCCTGGCTCATGCACTCAGGAATTACTCCTGGTGGTGCTCAGGGGACCATATGGGATGCTGGGAATCGAACCCAGGTCGGCTGTGTGCAAGGAAAACGCCCTATCCGCTGTGCTATCACTCCAGCCCCACTTCTAATATTAATTTGAAATAATGCTTATGAGCATACATGTCAATTATATATCCTTAAAAAAGATGTGTTGTATTCACATAAAAAATGTCAAAGTGCAGAGCCACAAATAGGTCCTGAGCAATGCCAGGTGTGGCCCCTTAACATAAACCAACAAAAAATGTCCAAGTTGTGAGATAGCATACCAAATAATAGAATATTCGAATATTTAGAATGAGACAAATTAGGCTGGATCACAGGAACACTTTGAGCCAGCAACGGTGATACCATTGTGGTTCCTGTTTATTGAACACCTGAAACTTTCACCCCTGGTGTTCGCTTTCATTCTGCAGGGTAGTAGAGAGTAGCCACTCCAGTGTAACTGCATGCAAACAGGGAACACTTTTCTAAGGATGAAGATGATATCAGGAGGCCCAATGGGTTTTCTGAAGAATGTGGGAAAGGCCAGGAGATGCAGTGAAATATGACCTTTCTTTTCTCCCTTCCCAGATTCCTGATTTCTTGAATGATCTTTAAGTTGATATTTATTGTTTAGAATAAGCAAGTGCAGCAGTAGAACTTAATGAATGAGTAATCCATGCTTAAAGCTGGGCAAGGCCCAAGTGTGAGATGTTCAGTGATTCAAATAATTTTGTCCATCGTTAGAGAAAGAGACAGTAGCCAGTACTGTCTACTTAAGTAAAAATCGATTGTTGAGCTCAAGAAAATTCCTTTACAGAAGTGAGGGGAGCAAAAATCAAAAAAAGAAGAAAAAAGAAAATCCCTTACAAAGAAGGGTATTTTGTCTTTATTAATATCTTGAATTTTTATTATTATTTATTTTTGATTTATTTGCTTTTTCCTTTTTGGGTCACACCTGCGGATGCTCAGGGCTTAGTCCTGTCTCTGCACTCAGGAATTACTCCTGGCGATACTTGGGGGACCCTATGGGATGACAGGAATTAAACCTAGATTGCCACACGCAAGGTAAATGCTCTCCCCGCTGTACTGTCATTCTGGCCCCCTTATTTTTTATTTTTAAGGGTTACTAATTCAGGTCTGCTAATACAGAATAAAATTGCATGTTTTATGTGAATCTGGCTCTTTAGACAGCCCTTGGTAGTAACAGGCATTAAATATAAAACACTATTCTCCATCATCATGTTAATGTTAAGCAATGAAATCCATTACTCGTATTTCTTTTAACAACTTTGAACCAATGACTATTATTTTACAAAAGTAAAATTCCAGTATCCTTTTTTTTCTTGTTCACCCAACACTAGACACACTTACATTTCATGCTACTGAATGGAACAAAAAATGAAGTTACTCTGCTGACTCTGGTTTGATCCCCAGAACCTGGGCAATGGCAGGCATGGAGCCTGAGCACAGAGCCAGGAGTAAGCCCTGAGCACCACCAGGTGTAGCCCCCAGACCAAACCAACCAAAAAAAACCACGATTTCTTCACTCAACGCTCTCAGTTTTGTACTGATTTGAAACATGTGGGCAGATAGAAATGTTTTTTTTTTTTTTTGCTTTTTGGGTCACATCCAGCAATGCTCAGGGGTTAGTCCTGGCTTTGCACTCAGGAATTACTCCTGGGGTGCTTGGGGGACCATATGGGATGCCGGGGATTGAACCCTGGTCGGCCACATGCAAGGCAAACGCCCTACCCGCTGTGCTATCACTCCAGCCCCAATAGAAATCTTTTTGGAACAAAACTATTTTGGGATACTATTGGTTAATTACTCTGCATATGCTTTATGGGCATGGATATTCTTTTATGAATGTGCTACTATACCATGCTTGCCACCAACTACCGTTTTTCTCCACCATAGGGTCTGACCATTTTTTTTTTTGAGAACCATCAAGGAAGGAAACCCTGGGAAAGATTGAGGGTGAGAAACATTATAAACAATACTTTTCTTTGTTTTGTCTCTGGGCCGTACCCAGTGATGCTCAGGGGTTACTCCTGACTTTCCACATAGGAATCACTCTTGAATGATGCTTGGGGGAGCATAGGGTATGCCAGGGATCGAACTTGGGTTGACCACGTGCAAGCTAATGCCCTATTGGCCGTGCTACCACTCTGGCCCCATGAAGAATATGTTCAATGAATCATTTTATATAACACAATAATATCAGCTTGGTTGGGCTCTGTTTCTCCCCATCCATTGCCAAATGAGAAGCTGAGGCAGTGTAGCAATGGCACACAGCCAATATGGGACAGAACCAGCTGTGCTAGTCCTCCAGAGTCATTTGAAAGTGACATCCAGTGTCCACATTGCTTGGAAGGTGGTCACTAAATCTAGCACAAAGTAAGAGGGAAACAGAAAAAGGCATGTGGTCAGGAAAAAATCTAGACCACCTAAAACCTTACCTTTGCGTGATATGTGGATCATAGTTTCGTTCCTTTCCACTCACGATTATGGAAGTCTATTTTAATTTTATTTTTAATTATAATTCAGGCAATACATTTATCATTAAAAAGTTTATGGCATGAGTGTACTGCATTCCCCAACCACCAAAGTGCCCACAGCTCTATGTCATCACTGTTGCCATCTATGTCATCATCCGTGTTGCCTTCTTTTATTTTTTCAACTATTTATTAGATTAACAATCCTCAAGTGACACAGAATTAACAAAATCCATGGTTATTGCCTTCTCTGGCTGAATCCTGGGACACCCTAAATGAGAGTGAAATCATTTCAAAAAGGTTTAATGTTGCTTTTGGTTGATTACCAGATTATCACACCCTTCCTTCTCCCGAGTTTCAGTAAGTGACATTTCTCTTCATTTTATGTCTGGAAAGAGGAGTAATAGATCACTTACTGCTCTCCACTCTAAGCATGCAGCTGTTTCATCGATTCCTTCTGGAGAAGTTGCTGACTTCAATAGGTGATAGAAGAATAAAGGAATTTGGCTCTTCGCATTCCTTCAGGGCCGAGCCAGATAGATCTCCTTGCTCCTCCAGCAATGCAGACCCCTAAGCATTTTTCATAATGCATCTGGTTTCTCTATCTGATTCATTCTCTTATCTTCAAACACCTTGCAGCATCCCACCCCCTGACCCCCACTCCCCTCAGTTTGCTGACTCAGCAAGTTAACGAGACGAAAAAATTTCATGTTTTATACTGTGAAGGCCATGGGGGTCTTTTCCACAAGCAATGAATCTAATAAATTATGACATTTTACTGTTTTCTGATGCTATTTAATGGCTTTAAAACTTAGAACAGAAGGCTGGAGCAATAGCACAGCAATTAGGGTGTTTGCCTTGCACGTTGCTGACCCGGGTTCGATTCTCAGCATCCCATATGGTCCCCTGAGCACTGCCAGGGCTAAAGCATAGTGGGTAGGGCATTTGCCTTGCACGCGGCCAACCTGGGTTCAATTCCTAGCATCCCATATGGTCCCCCAAGCACCTCCAGGAGTAATTCTTGAGTGCAGAGTCAGGAGTAACCCCGGTGCATCACCAGGTGTGACCCAAAAACCAATAAATAAATAAATAAATAAATAAACAAACAAACAAATAAATAAATAAATAAGTTAGAACAGAAACTTAGTCTTAGGGGCAGAAAAGTGTGCATCTGAGAGAGTGAAATTTTAAGTTTTCATTTGAAATTTAAAGACGGGGACTGGAGCAATAGCACAGTGGGTAGGGCACTTGCCTTGCACACAGCCGACCTGGGTTCAACTCCCAGCATCCCATATGGTCCCCTGAGCACCTCCAGGAGTAATTTTTGAGTGCATGAGCCAGGAGTAATCCCTGTGCATCGCTGAGTGTGACCCAAAAAACAAAAAAAAAATAACAACAACAAAAAAAGAAATTTAAAGATGGAGTTCAATTACATTCTCAGCTGCTTTGAGGAACATCATGATTGTCTTTGATATGTGACTTTTGGGGGAAAGCAAGAACAATGAAGGCAGAGTATGTGGCCCTTGTTTCTGGCGTTGATCCTCCAAAAGATTGTTGAGAGAGATTATTAGTTCTAGTTCTCGGGATTTTTGTTACTCTCCAATAAAATTGTTTGTGAAAACACTATAAATCAGAGTTCTGTGAAGTATAAAGTTCATTCTACCACCCCTAGTTTGTCCCCCTCCATTAATCTATAATCTGATTTTGGGAATTCGTTAAAGTTTTATAATTTCTGGAAGAGTTCACTAAACCTTGTCAGCACGATGCACAATATTTAGGAGGTTTTTCAAACTTCCACTTTTGGAAAAATGTCTGTTTTAAGCTGGCCTTTGGGTGAGGTCCTAGCATGGCTACAAATACTGTGTGACTTTAGCAAGGGTACTAATAAATTCTGTTCTTTTCTGTGTGTGCCATTTGGTGAATACCTTAGGGTAGACCCTCCCAAAGTGATATCTCCTTGTTTCTTCAAAATTATAATATGGTAAGGCAAGTAGGTTAGCTGCTTCAGATGTTCAAAGAACAACCCCAAAGCATTGTATTGCATTAATGATGCTATAGTACTGTTTGGATACCTCTGTCATGGAAAGAATCTGAAGTCACAGAGTAAAATAAATATAGAGATTTGATGTTAGCCAGCCTAGAATAAGCTATATTATAGTTGGACTTTCTAAACTTTTTGTATTCATGATCTGAGAAAATTTTAATGTAGCCCGACTATATAAAATATAAAGATTGAATATTTTCTGATAGTCATAGATTTATTTTAAAATGACCTACCATATTCCCTTATGTGACTGCACAGAGAAGTATATGCTCCAAAGTCAGAACTGCGATTTGGGAAGAAAAGATACAGAGAGCAAGAGAATTAGCTTAGCTAATTAGATTACTGCTTTAAATGAGCACAGTGAGGATCACATGTGAGATAAGACTATAAAGTTGCGTTGTGATTATTTGAAAAAAAATTCTGTGAATGTCATGTGGAGCATTGAAGGAAGACTTTGGATTAATCAACTGTGTTAATCCCGACTTGTGTTGAAAGCAAACTTACTTGCTCAAAGTCAATTCCTGCGAGCATTCTGTTCTGAAAATCTGAATTGGATTTTCACTTCAAATGAGTGAAAAATGAGTGGATAGGACAGTGTTGCTTCAAAAGACTTGAGGAGAGTCCATTTCCCAGACCTTAAATTTTGTAGAGCTTGAAATCTTGCATTCATTGGCTCTTGATTCCATCATTGTTTCCTCTGCCTTTGGGTTTACACTGGACTGGCCCAGATATTCCAGAGTAATCTACCAACGGTCCTCAACCGTATCACCATTGCAAAGTCCCTTTGTCTTCATCATCTCAGTATATCATCTGCATAACTGAAGACTTTAATGTGCTTCTTTTCACTAATTGTGTCCTCTCACACTGTCCTTCAAAGTCATTATAGCTTAGGGAAGATGGTAACTATAGTGTTTGTGTTCATAGCTTCGGGGTACATAGTTACTGCATCTCACCACCAAGAAGTGCCCAAGACACTGCATCACTGTGCTGGTGTTACTTTTGCCTTTACAGGTAGTAAATTTGTAAGTTTCACTAATGGTCCTATGTACTAATTGCTTTGAGTTGTTAAAGTATATTTTATTATTATTATTATTATTATTATTATCATTATTATTTTGCTTTTTGAGTCTCACCCAGCGATGCACAGGGGTTACTCCTGGTTCTGCACTCAGGAATTATGCCTGGCAGTGCTCGGGGGACCATTTGGGATGCCGGGAATCAAACCCGGGTTTGCCGTGTGCAAGGCAAAATGCCCTACCCACTGTTCTATCACTCCCGCCCCTAAAGTATATTTTAAAGTAACATGGATTCATCACTCAAATCTGTGGACATATTTGGGAGTGGGAATGATTTGACCTGATGTACCAGTATCATTAGTATTTAGTTGTATTCTTTTAAAAAATTATTTATCATTGGTTATAACACTATAGAATTTATAGGGGTATTGAGTTGCACCTCTATATGCCTGTAAGGCATACTATACCCATCAGCAAAGTTCTAGTGCCACCCCGCATTCAAAAAGAGATTCTTCTACCCATTCCTTCTTAATCTACTTTTCTCTTTACTAATGAGTTTTTCACCCAGGGTAGGAGGTTTTGGTTTTTTTTTCTAGTTTTCTTGGTTTGGTAATTCACATATTCACATTCCACATCTCACTGAAACCACTGAGCAATAGTCTTTCACTTCTTTATCTATTTCATTTAATAACAATCTCTTTAAGATTTATCCATGCTGTCCCAGTGACTCGATGTCATCTCTTTGAATTGCAAAGTAGTATTCCACTAAGTATTACATTCAGATAACCATAGTTGTGTGAATTTATTTCTGGGCTTTTCATTCCACTGAACTTTGAGCATGTTTTTGTTCTAATGCCAAACATTTTGTTATTGCTTTGTGATATAGCTTAACGTTATGAAAGTAGTGCTTCCATTTTTTCTTCTTTTCTTTCAGAATTAATTTTGCATTTCAGTGCTTCTTGTGGCTCCCTACAGAATTTAGAATGGATGTGTCCCCCTTGAAAAACTGTCATTGGTATTTTGGCAGGGATGCATTGAATCTATACATTGCTTTAGGCAAGATGAACATTTTAATAGTGTTTATTCTTTCAATCCATGGACAGAACTTCTCTTTCCACTTGTGTCATTTGTTTCTTTTAGAAATCACAAGAATAGTAATAGATTCCTGAAGAGAAAGGCAGTGGTTTGAAAGATGGTGTGTAGGCTCGTGCTTCCTTTGCATGTGGCCATTGATCCCAGCACCACCTAGGGTCCCCCCATACCACTAGGAGTGTTTCCTGAACACAGGGCCAGGGGCAAGCCCGGAGCACCACTGGGTGTGCCTCGCCCCCAAAAGAGAGAAATTGCTATGTTTTTGCTATGCCTATTTCTGTAAAATGTAAAAAACTATTTTTATAATAAATAAAATACTCTAAATGTTATTTTTGAGTTTAACAAGAGATAAAGTGGGTGGTTAAGAAAAAGTGGTTAAGGAGCTGGAGCAATAACACAGCAGGTAGGGCGTTTGCCTTGCACGCGGCTGACCTTGGTTCGATTCTCAGCATCCCATATGGTCCCCCGAGCACAGCCAGGGCAAAGCCAGGAGTAACCACTATGCACCGCTGGGTGTGACCCAAAAAGCAAAGCAAAAAAAAAGGTGGTTAAGAAAGAATCTTGTGACATTGTGAGAGATACTGATATTCTGGTGATAGGTGTGGTGTTAGAATGTCCGATGCCTGGAACCTTGCTGTTAACAATATCATATACATGGTGAGTAAATAAAAACAGCTCACTATTAAAGAATGTACATACGTGTGCATGAACATTCTTATGCATAATTATAATCTCATTCAATATTCTCTTCCAAAAGTGTTTCAATTTTACCAGGTGTATTATAATCTGTTGATGGCAGTTTAATCAATGAGCAACGGGATGACAGTGACAGTGATACAGTGATATACAATTACATATTATATAATTCACATGTCAAATTATACATAAATCACATATAATTCATATAAAATTTAATATATAAATAAAATATAAATATAATTATTATATTATATATAGTATTACTGTCACTATCGTCCCTTTGTTCATCAATTTGCTCGAGTGGGCACTAGTAATGTCTCCATTGTGAGACTTGTTACTGTTTTTTTTTTTTTTTTTTTTTAGTTTTTATTAAATCACCATGTGGAAAGTTACAAAGTTCTCAGGTTTATATGTCAGTTATACAATATTCAAACACCCATCCCTTCACCACTGTCCAAATTCCACCACCAGAAACCCCAGTTTACCCCCCGCCCCCACCCCCTACCCCCTACTGTATAACTAATGAATTTCACTTCATTTTTTCTTTACCTTGATTACATTCCATAATTCAACACAAAACTCACTATAGTTGACATAACTCTCTCTCTCTCTTTTTTTTTCTCTTTTTCCTTTTCCATTTTTTTTTTTTTTAATTTTTCCCCCTCATCCCCCTTCCTGCGCCTCATAGTATGGTGTACTCCACGCCACGTTGGCCAGCGTGGGGCTTTTGCTTAGCTCATAGTCCAGAGGTGGCTGTTACATTAAGAACCTTCAATATTTCAACAAAAACTTACTGTTATTATTTGGAGTTTCCCCCCCCAAGTCTGACCTGTTCAAATGGAACCCTTTCACATTGATGACAATTATAAATGTTAAGTCAAGGTTTTGGATTTCTGTATAAAGTCCTGGGAAAATTCTGCCAGAAACCAATTCCTAAAGCTGTCTCTGGTTCCCGCTTGTTCCACATCCACCGGCTCTGCAGGGGCATGGGCGCCCGGGCCGAAAACCCGGCCGGCCGGAGCCGAGCACGGGCCCGACTAGGGCTGGCTCTGTATCCTGCGGCTGTTTCAAGTTCAAAGCACACATTTTTTTTTTTTTTTTCCGCGCCACCAAGTTCGTACCTTCTCAACGGACCCACAAAATGTCGGACACCACGCCTTCTCCCGGAGGGGAGAGAGACCAAGAAGGAAGGTTCTTTCCTCCGTTAGCCGGCGTGGGGCAAAGGCTTAATTCACAGTCTCCATACATGGGTGCAGGCACTTGCTGGAACCCCAATTCCTAAAGCTGTCTCTGGTTCCCGCTTGTTCCACATCCACTGGCTCTGCAGGGGCATGGGCGCCCGGGCCGAAAACCCGGCCGGCCGGAGCCCTTGTTACTGTTTTTGATATATCAAATACACCTGGGGTAGCTTGTCAGGCTCTGCCGTGCGGGCAGGATACTCTCAGCAGCTTGCTGGGCTCTCCGAGAGGGAGAGAGGAATTGAACCCAGGTTGGCCGCATGCAAGGCAAACTCCTTACCCACTGTGCTATCGCTCCAGCCCATAGTACATATAATATATATTATATCATATATATGTCTTCCCCAGGGCCCCTTGGAGGGGATGGGCTCCACCTCTTCTCCCTGACCTGAGCAGCGCTCCCGTGGCCCAAGACCTCCAGATCCTAGCTCAAGGCCCCTCTCCACACTTTCGGACGAGCCTTACGCATGAAGGAACCGGCAGAGGAACCCAGGTGTGTGGGACCCAGGGCTGAGACCTCTAAGCCTGCTCGGATCGGGACTGAACCTCTTCCGCCCAGATTCCCCATTTTCCAGTAGCTAGGCAGTCACACCCAGAGACTTAAACCAAGCTCCAGGAAGTGCGCGGCTGAGAAGCGGCTGATCGACATCTTATAGCCTACTTCTCCTTCTGGGAGAAGCTGGCTAGCTACCGAGAATTTCCTGCCCACATGGGAGAGCCTTGCAAACTCCCCATGGTGTATTCATATGCCAAAACCAGTAACAGTGCTGGGTCTCATTCCCCTGACTCTGAAAGAGCCTCCAATGTGGCATCATTGGGAAGGACGAGTAGAGAGAGGCTCCTAAAATATCAGGACTAGGACTAATGGAGACGTTACTGAGACCGCTGGAGAAATTCGATGATCAATGGGATGATGATGATGATGATGATGATATAATATTTGTTATATAGTATATGTAATACACTATATATAATAATAGTATAATATTTTATACTATAAATAGGAATATAATAATTGGTATAATAATAGTATAATAATATTGTCATTAGTATAATAATACTGCAATAATAAGAAAAAATGGTGTCATTCTAGTACTGTAATGACAAATTGAAAGGTGACTACTAAAATAGATATGTGTGTACATGTGTATTTATCTTATAGATTCTACTTTAGTGTTGTTTGTTTTGTTTTGGGCCACACCCATGATGCTTAGGCTCTTCAATCAGGGGATACAGGCGTTGCTGGGAGGACCATATGGGATGCCAAAGGAATCAAACCCAGATTAGCTGTGTGCATGGCAAACTTCTTCCTTGCTGTACTATCTCTCAATGCCTAGATTCCATTTTAAAGTAAACTTGAAAGACTTTACAATTCAGACAAAAATAGTCTTATGCCAACCGGCTAACCAGAGAGGACAAAAAGAAATCACTATTGTCCTCTATAACATACACAAAATGCAATTCAGTCACACCTGGAAAATTAAATTATAAGAACTGGTAAATTATTAAATAATTTTGTAGGGAGAAAAACAATTATAAGCAGATCACAGTTAAAAAACACACAGAAGTAATCCATTTACTTATTAATCAGAACAACAGAGAATGATTGACTCAAGACTTTTCATTCTAGGGATTCTCTCTCTCTCTCTCTCTCTCTCTCTCTCTTTTTAGAACATCATGTGGTTGTAAGCTGGGCTTTATCCCTATGACCTTTTTTCTTTTACAGAGTTGAATATGCACAATATGCTCTTGAACTGGAAAGAAGAGAGGAAGGACGCTGAAAAAGAAAAAAGAAGAAGGAAAGAGCATCATAACATGATGGTCAGCTTCTGGAAGAAGAGACCAGTGTGTTCTGGGAGGTTTGGAGTGAGTGTGCCTGAGATAGCTGTCATGTATAAATTTGATGTATCGGACAAAAGAACTTCAAGGCCTGGCATATGGAGTAAAAATATTCATCTCAAACCACAAGGACCACAGATTTCTTATGATATGCATTATCTCAGGGTATATGGATGCAACACATCAACACTTAAGATATTTCTTTGAACTTGCACCATCAACCAAGTGATCCAATCTCTTACGGACGCCATTGGGCATGTTCCCTTTTATAGAGTTTTTCATCTTTATTTTTCACACTGTTCACAGAGGAGGAAACATGGTGGTAGATGGAACAACTTCCCTACAAAGCCCATTTCTTCTTGGAGATGTAGATCTATTCTTTTTCTTCATAGACTTAACTGTGATGGGAGGAACGAAGTCTTTGAGGTCTTACTGAAGTAGTGAGTTCCCAGTTTGCTATTTCCTTTAAAACTATGTGAATATGATATATCAAATGCAACCCAAGGCCAGAGTCTCATCTCAATGGAATCTGTGGTTTTAGATTCATGAAACTTATTTTGGTAAGACTTGGCGTTTCCCACAGCTGTGCCGGAGACTTCCCATGGCAAGGATCTTTACAGCATTGCAGACAGCTTAGCAAACACATCTGCTTAATTTATTGCTAGGGTCAGTTCTGTCAGCAAAGGAAAGAATTAGGATAAACTTATTAGACTATAGTTATATGCTAATAAATCAAGACAGTCGTTTTAAAGGCTGAATCTTGAAAACATAAAGGAAATATGAATAAATGTAATGATGCTAGGTTTAATCAATGTTTCATAGGGAGGAACATAAGGAAATATATCATTTACAAAATGATTCTTTAATTGTGACCACTACCAGATTAACAGACATTTTATTGTATTATGTCATGTTTTCAGAAAAACTTTGAAGGACTTATAAATATGATGTGTAATGATAAATAGGATTATAGCAAAATATTTGTATTTAAGAATTGATAGAATCAGATTAATAGAATACCAAGGATTTCAGTCATTAATACTTAATATAATGTCTTATATGGACCTATGTTCTTTCAGTTGCTGAACCTCATAGATTATTATAGATAAGCATTAGGAAACTGGGGGTATGGTTCAAGCAGTGTAGTACTGGTCTTCTGAGTATGTGACGCCTTGGGTTTGTTCCCTGGGTTTGATTCCTATGCTACCCTAATCCCTACATCTCTGATAGGGGATCAGAGCCTTGGCGATCCTTGAGCACTAACAGACCTGTTCCCCATCAGGAGCGGAAGCACTAGAAATCCCACATGTGGCCCCTTAACAAAACTAAACTTCTGTTTTAGATGTTTTATGACTGCTGATATCACAGAATTAGATGGCTGAACAATTGTTAATAAAATTATAGGCATATACTAGTTGATCTCTAACTTTCCTCTCTCCTCTAAACTTAGACAACCCCAATCAATGATCATTGAGTTCCTGGAAATCTTGCACATCTTAGCTTTGTCATCAACAAAAGAAAATAAAAGCTAAAAATGTCTTGAACTTCAGGGAGGTGAGGTCATTTATGGTCTATAGTTCATTTAGAATTTTTTGGGGGGAGTTATTCCTAATGCCATAGTAGAATTCTGAGAGACACGGAAACCCATATTTTAACATTCATGAAGCTGGGATCAGACTTGCATGCAGTGGCATGCCATAATTCAATCCTCAACAGTATTTCCCTTACAGGTACATAAAATAATGGTTCAACTTCCTCCCTGTGGAGTCATAAGGGTTGACAAAATTCAGAATAGGTTACAAACTTTCTGAGGATTCCTAGTCTCTGCTCTATTAAAACTTTCATTCTAACTATAAACAAGTTCTAAACTGCTTGTGATCATTTTATGTGTGATGGCTCACACCATAAAACTCATGGTGCTTATGTAGAATCAATATTATTTCCTTTTCTATGAAGACAGAGTCATTTCTGTTATAAATAGTCTTGTCTGACCCAGCACGATAAGACAGTGGGTAGGGCACTTACCTTGCACACAGCTGACCTGGGTTCCATTGGCACCCATATTTTTTCCCCGAGCTCTCCAGGAGAGATCCTTGAGTACAGAGCCAAGAGTGAGCCCTAAGCAACACTAGGTGTGGCCTCCCCCCAAACATACAAAAAATAAGCTTCTTGGTAAATTTGGATCAGGAAAATATAATAATTTTACACTTCAATAACTTTAGTGACTTACATTATATTCTATACTGATGAAGTCATAGGACTGGATGAGAGAACTGTACATATTTTCCTTAATGAATTATTACCATTATGAAATTCACATTTTTCTGCTCTTGTCCTTGGTTTTGGCTCTCTCTTTTTTGATTTCCCATTGGTTGACAGTATTTAGTTTAGGGGAGGGTATTTGGATTATACCCTGTTGGTCCTCACTACTTCTTCTCTCTCTGCACTTAGCAATCACTCCTGGCGGGACTAAGGGAACCACCTGTGGCACCAGGGATTGAATCTGGGTCAACTGTAGGCAAGGCAAGTGCCTTATCTGAGGCTCTGTCACTGGGGACCTGGTTGACAATATTATGAAGTTTCGGAGAGTCGGTTTCACTCCCCTATGTTTACAACCATTTTTCGGTTTTGGTTTTTGGGACGCAGCTGTGCTCAGGATTTACTCCTGGCTCTGCACTTAAGGATAACTCCTGGTGGGCTCAGGGAACCATTTGGGGTGGTTGGGATTGAACCTGGGTTGGCAGCATGCAAGGCAAGCCCCTTACCACGTACTATCACTCTGGTGCCACTTCTACTTCCCTGTGTTTAATACTAACCAGGTCCACCACCAAAGTCCCAAAAATTCCAGTGACATCCCACCACCAAAAAGACTTTTCTACTCATTCCTCTCACCCACCTCCCCTTTAACTCAGCCACCATAGTTTCACTAAGACTAGGAGTTATTCTGTTTTTGCTTCCTTGCCAGTTTGCTGATTTGGTAATTAATATTACACATATTAATAAAATCATCAACAACTCTCCTTTACTTCCTGATTTCATTTAACATAATCACCTCAAAGTCCACCCGTGTTGTTCCAGGAGATATGCTTTATGTATGTTTTTTTTCTTTTTCTAATGGTAGACTCGTAGTCCATTGAGTACATACAACACTGATTTTTTTGTTTGGTTGAGCACCCAGAGGTGCTCAGTTGTAGTTTCCAGCAGTACTGGAGGTCCTAGTGGGGTCAAGGGTCAGACTCAAGGCTTCGGCACCCCAACATTCTCTTCATTCCTTTCATCTCTCTCCCTGGGGCCAGCCACAGTTCTTTAGCAATCTATGAAGAGCATGTTTGGTTTTCTATTGGACCATTTGGAATAATGTTACTATAAATAAAGCATACAAACATCCTTTGAATTAGTATTTCCATCTTCTTCACATATATGGCAGTAGTGGTACTGCTAGGTGATGTGTAATTTATTTTTTAAGGGATCTCATACATTTTCCACAGCAGTTGAACCAATTTATCTTTCCTCCAGCAACAGTGTGCCAGAATTCCTTTTTATCCACATTCTTGTCACATTTTCTCCCAATCTTTTTGACACACAACCAGTGGTGTGAGATGATATCTCATTGTGACTTTAATTTGTAATTCTCTAACAAGTTATGTGTCTATCTTCCCCAAACTGCATGATTCTTTATATGAATGAATTTAATCCTCCCCTGACTTATAAAGGGTGTTTGCAATTTATACCATTCATTTGTTTTAATCTGTAAAATATTGTTACTACTTAACACTACTTTTTTGATCTTTTGAAATCATGAGTTTGTCATTTTTACTATGGATTTGTAGCACATTTCTCATCTCATTATATCATGAGATAGACTAGATGCTAAGTTGAGACTAATACTAGCACTAATAATAATACTAGTCACTAAAGATGAGATTAGTACTGAATTGTAACTATTTTTTATTATCAAAAGAAATAGAGCTTGGAAACTAAAGTACTTGTTCTGTGCTGGTTACAGCAAGAGCCCTTCTACCTGGCAGAGTCAAGATGGTTTGCTTTTATTGAAAATACTGGGGAGGCAAATGGAAAATGAAACAGAGAAAAGATGAAAGAAAAATAGAGAGGAAGTAGAAGGTTGAGTGGTACCTAAAGCAGTCATAACTTAGCACTTAGAGAAGGGGAGAAAAAATAGTCAAAACAGTCAGAAAAGTCACTAATTTGTTCGTATGATCTTGGTTTTTATTTTTGAAGAAAATATGAGACAAGTGGAAAGCAAACTGTCTTGATAAAGTTGATAACTAAGTTTATATTAACCCCCATTTACCCATGAATATTTAATTTTATCTGAATTATAGATATATATTCGTATTTACTTTTCTGCTAAACTGTACTTTGCATTCAAACTATTTTTACTATTTAATCCCATACTTTTATTCACTATAATGCTAATTAATTTAACAGTTATTCTTTGAGTGCTAACTCTACACTAGCATTTATTACTGATACTGAATTAAACAAGCCTTTCATAAGGTTTTATGAAGTGGAAACCTAGCTTTATTAACCATTTCCACATTGTTAAGAATTTGGGAATGTTCCAATTTTCCCTTGAGAAAACTTCTTTGATCTCTCTCATTCTCTCTCTCTCTGTCTCTGTCTCTCTCACACACATGCATATATATATCTGCATCTCTCTTTACTCTTCTGTCCCTCCATTAATATTATATTCTTAAGATAAATATTCAGAAGTGGAATTGGTTTCTAAAGAATGAGCATTTTTTTTGTAAACATGTGGACTCTTGATTTACAACTCAGTATTTCAGTGATTCAACATGAAAATAATTATTTGCTCTCAAAGAAATATGAAAAGCATGTAAAATGTTCGGCCATTAATATTAAAGACAGAGATAGAGATATTTCAGAATTATGTAGGGACTGATTATAAGTAATATATGTGAATTATTTATATTATTTTAACAACTAATTGTGCTCCAGGCCCTCTCATTAAAATCATAGCTTTAAGTGTTACAAAAGAAATGAAAGGATATGAGTTTCACACATAGATGGCTAGAAATAATTAGATAACAATGATCAAATAAAACTGTAACATGATTTTCAGAATGCTACTTAATCAAAATCATGACAGGACAGAAATGAAGGAATACTCACCGACAACCTAAACTTTGAACAAACCCTAGAAGACGTTCTCTTAGAACAAATTAAAAAATTGCTGCAGGATGTAACAGATGATCTAAGAAGTACTTTGCTTTCTGAACAGCATCATAAAAAGATAATTCTTGTGTCCATTGTGATGCGAGAGGGATTTAGGAACATAATTCACACCCACCCACCTGCTCACTGGTGAAAGATTAAAATCCTCATAAACAAGCACTTCTATGTGAACATCAGACACTCCTTAGAAATGCTTCTGATGAGACTATCTCTTTCTTATATAACCATCTCTAAGGCTTTGTAGGTTTTTTTTCTAACCCATTCCCATGAGGCATGAGCGTATCAGTTTACCTCTTTCAGGGAACAACTAAAAATGAATGAAATGCCTGTTCAGTGCAGCGGTTCTAATCTTTCAGTACACCAAAAGTCAGGGCCAGAGGGATATAACAGGGGTTAGCACACACCTTACATGTGGCTGACCACGGTTAACTCTCTGGCGCCACATGGTCCCCCGAGTATTGCAAATGCAGCTGAGGTTTTGAGCACCTAGGGGTGGCCTCAATAACTCTTGGCATGGTCGGGGTGCAAGCAGAACTGCGTTTGTGGGTTCTTACTTGAACCCGCACCCAGGTTGGAGAAGAATAGCTGGGAGAAGCACCAAGTGGGAGTCCCCTTCAAAATAAAATTGATAATTAGGCTATTATAAATGAACTGCAAGTGGTAGCTTTCATTCAAAAACCAACCTATAATCAACTATTTAAATATTAGAGATATTGACCATAAGTTGTTTTAGAGTACTTTCCCTCTAATATTGCAAATTGGTCTGTTTTATTCTGTGTTCAAATAAGAAAAAAAAAGATTGTGTTTGGTATATCCACCCAAATGT
The DNA here is from genome assembly GCF_027595985.1 of Sorex araneus. Classification (NCBI taxonomy): domain Eukaryota; kingdom Metazoa; phylum Chordata; class Mammalia; order Eulipotyphla; family Soricidae; genus Sorex; species Sorex araneus. The sequence goes on along the minus strand of NC_073303.1, from coordinate 271,009,403 downwards.
TTTTATTTAATTCTATGATACGGACTCCTAAATAAACTAGATTTTTTGATAGAATTTTTTTATGTGACTATCAGTAGGATTATTTTCCTGGTTTCTTTTTTCAGTTGGTTTGCATATAGAAATGCAATAAATTCACACACATATATTCGCTTACCACTTCACTTTATTCAGAGATTTTGTTTTTAGGCTATACTCAGAGGTGCTCAGGAATTACTCCTCGCCCTGTACTCAGGAATCATTCCTGTTTGTGCTTAAAGGACATTATATGGTGCCATTGAATGAATATACATCACTTGCATGCAAAGCAAGCACCTAACCTACTGTACTGCCTCTCTGGTTTCCTGTATTATTATTATTTCTAATAACTTTAATGGGATCTATGGGATCTTGTCTATATATTGGCATGTCATTTGAAACTGGTGATTGTTTTACTTCTTCTTTTCCATTTGTGCTATTTATTACAGACTGGTAACAAGAGAAAAATCAAGAGAAAATTTGTACAGGAGAAAATGGTGGCAAAGTCATAGAGGACGGAGTCAGAAATAGGCAAGCTGACAAATAAAGGGAATTGTAAAGATGTGTATTTAAGGTGGTCAAATTATTAAACTCTGGGTCACACCCCACTCCCCACATTGTGTCACTTAACAATCTGGAAAGTCATGAAAAATTTGAGTAAAAGTTTTCTGAATGTGTACTGACACACATTAATTCAAAATATACTGCAGAATGAGCCGAAAGTATTTCTAGCAATGCTGGCCTGTATTGTACGTCTTGGGTGCAGTACAGGGAGAAGATTAAGCCCTGGTCAAATCTAGTATGTTTGATTATATCATTAGAAATTTACTGTCAGAAATTTTACAGCCATTACCTTAAAGTTGATTTATTTTTCTGTTTTTTTTGGGTCATATTCAGAGTGCTCAGGGGTTACTCCTCCCTCTGAACTCAGGAATTACATCCTGACAATGCTCAGGGGACCATATGGGATACTGGGGATTAAACCTGGGTCGGCTACATGCAAGGCAAACCTCTATCCGCTGTATTATTACTCTGGCCCCAAAGCCTTAAAGTTGAAACTTCAATATAATCCTAGTTAAATCCAATGGAAATGTTCTAAAATGTTGAGTTTTTGTGTATAATTCCATAGATAACTGGGGAGTTGGGTATCACAGAAACAGTAGCAAGACCTTAGTATATCGAAGCATCTGGAACAAAAACTATCTTCTGTAATTTTTTCTGTTTTATCAGAACTTATTCACTACTTTCACTACTTCTTCATGAGAAGTCTTTGTGTGTGTTTCAGTGGTTTGGCAGGAAGTATTGATGATATATTTATTGTGTAGTAAGGAGACACTGATATTGATAATTGTAGTCTCAGAGTCACATTACAGTATGGAAAGGTATTTTCACTTAAAAGTATCATGCTAAATGTATCTTTGTTGGCCATAGAGTTATATCAGATAAAAACTCACAAGAGGGGTCCATCAAATGAAAAGTTTGAAGGGAGCTCTCATTTGCAAACGGTGCTATTACTCAGGTAGACTGGAAGGATGTAAACAATATCCCAATTGGAAAGGAGGTCAAACTCACCATTTGCAAATGACAGATGCCCAAAGGAAGGCAGCAAAAGATTGGAAAATGGAAATTTTGTTTGGCTTTGGATACTATAAAGACAGACCTCAGAGCCCAACAATTTGGAGCAGGCAAGGTTAAGGTAAACTTCTATTTTGTCCCTACTACTAAAATTTCCTCCTAACTGACTTTTTTTTTTTTTTTTGCTTTCTGGGTCACACCCGGCATTGCACAGGGGTTACTCCTGGCTCATGCACTCAGGAATTACTCCTGGCGGTGCTCACGGGACCATATGGGATGCTGGGAATCAAACCCGGGTTGGCCGTGTGCAAGGCAAATGCCCTACCCGCTGTGCTGTTGCTCCAGTCCCCGTAACTTTGACTTTTAATTTTGCTTTCTCCACTCATTCTCCTCCAGGCATTCAAAAACCCACTACTGATCCTGTTTAAATCCTTCCAGTTCCTACTTAATAATGAGCACAGTATAATGATCTGTCGTCACTGTCACACTCTGTCTTTCTCCATGATCCCTCTTTAATTTTTGTCCTATGGCCTTCAGACTTACTGAGTCTCCCCGGATGTATTCTGCTCAGGATGCCGTACGTGGCCACCTCCTCTTGGAAACAGTTAAAGATAACCGGGTGCAATTTGTAGAGTCCTCAATACACAGTCTCACCTAACAAATTCATACATTACCTACCCTGTCACACCTATTCCAAGAGCAGGACTGTTCCCCACAAGAAATAATTCAGTTGACAATATCATAAAATTCTCTGGTTCTTTCCACTTTCCCTCTATTACTTTGCTCAAAGCATTTGTAATATTCAGAAATACTTTTTATCGGGGGAGTGGGAGAAGCACTGTAGCCATCATTTCTTGAGGATCTCTGCTCTGAACGTAGCTGCCACCCCAACATATTTTCCCCCTCACTGACGGATTGGTTTGCATAACTTTCTTCATCCCCTAAAAGATCTACTCACTCATACTCTTATAGTTATTCTGTGTAATTTTAATTTATCTTGAATTTTTGTAATCTTTCACTACTGTGTCATTTTTTTACATCGAGTTGTGACTATGTACAATTTATGTAAAGCATTGTAACAAAGAGGAACCTGGACTGATAGCACAGTGGGAAATACACTTGTCTCACACATGAACCCCCATCTTTGAACCCCGACACCACAGATGATGCTTTGAGTACTGCCAAGAGTGATACTTGAGCACAGAGGCAAGACAAAGCCTTGAGCACCACAGGGTGTGGCCCCTGAAATAAATAATCAAACAAATAAACTCTCATTTTGGGTTGTAGAACCGAGTGCAAACCATATTTAATTCTAGAGCTTCTCTTTCTCTGCCACCATTTTTTCCCCATTTCATTCTTATCCCTGCCATTATTAAAACATCCTGAAATGCAGTACTCTTTTGGAAGGGAATGCAATTTTATTTTAATATGTAATGTTACCAATAAGAAAGGATGTAACAAGAAATGTTCATGAGAATGAAACTCAAAGAGAATTCTTAAAAGTTCAAGTTTTGCCAATTTTCTCTATTATTAGCTTCACCAATAGGCAGGAGTGTGAGGGAGATTATTTGGACATGCAGCAGGTATTTCAATTACTCCATAACAGAATCAATTGCTCTTCTTTGTTGAAGAAATAAAAACAGCATTTTTTGATTTGAAATTTTCTGATAAGAATGTAAATAGCTGTATTTTTGTTACAGAAACTTTAATTTTTGAAAACAATTAATATCAAAGATACTTTTCTTTTCAAAATCAAGGGTTTATAGTGCATTTGTAGTCATACAATTTTTCTGTATTATTGGGAAACAGACTTTATTCTTATTAAAACAGCAGGGGGAAAATAAAAAGTCTCAATTTAAGTAAGGTGCTGTTAAAGTTGATGTAGTTAGAGATGCATATGAGCTTTCAATGTAAACTTTGCATTCAGGGGTCTTGAAGATGATGGTAAAATCTAATTAGGTAAAAAGTTTTAATAAAGAAGCTAATTTTACATATTTTTGAGGAAAATATTAAAATTATAAGAAAGGATATATATATAACTTTTACCTTTAGTGAACACTTTCAAAGATTCTTTTTATTCAAGTAGTAATAAACTGAATATTTTAAAATTCCATTTTATAATCTTTAGATCAAATACATTTTATAATCTTGGACCTATACATTTTTATCTAGCTCCACCATTAAAATTATGCTCAGAGAACTTTTCCTGTATCTCTCTCTCTTTAAAAAATTTTATTGAATCACTGTGAGGTAGTTACAAGCTTTCATATTTGGGTTACAATCACACAATGATCAAACACCCATCCCTCCACCAGTGCACATTCCCCACCACCAAATCCCTGGTATACCACCCCCATTTCCCACCCTACGCCTGCCTCCATGGCAGACAATATTCCCCATACTCTTCTCTACTTTTGGGAATTATGGCTTGCAACACAGACACTGAGAGGTCATCATGTTTGGTCCATTAACTACTTCTGGCACACATCTCCCATCCCAACTAATTCCTCCAGCCATCATTTTCTTAGTGATTCCTTCTCTATTCCATCTGCCTTCTCCCCTCCACTCATGAAGCAGGCTTCCAGCTATGGGACAATCCTCATGGCTCTTGTATCTACTGTCCTTGGGGGTCAGCCTCATGTGATGTTATTCTATACTCCACAAATGAGTGCAATCCTTCTATGTCTGTCCCTCTCTTTCTGACTCATTTCACTTAGCATGATACTCTCCATGTCTGTCCACTTATAAGCAAATTTCATGACATCATCTCTCCAAACAGCTGCATAGTATTCCATTGTGTAGATGTACCAAAGTTTCTTTAACCAGTCATCTGTTCTAGGGCACTTGAGTTGTTTGCAGATTTTAGCTATTGTGAACAGTGCTGCAATGAACATATAGGTACAGCTGTCATTTCTACTGTGCTTTTTTGCATCCTCATTCCCCTGTATCTCTTATAGTGATTTGTAGGTTACTCCTTCTAGTCAGTCCCTTGATGAATTAAAACTTGGAGCTGAGTATGTCATTAATCAGCTTGAAACCTTTTAAGGCTTTCTTATTGGACTCACTCAAATTCCAAATCTTCACCCCCAAGATTCACCCTCTTGTCCTCATTCTGACTGGTTCCTTGTAGGGGTCTCATTCTCTAGGTATAATGATTAAACCTCATGTTATGACCATAAACTGGTCTTTTTATCTTTGTAACAAAAAAAATCTTCAATTGAGGGAGTTGGTTTACAAAGTGTGAACACCACTAATGTATGGCTAAAACTCAACTTTGTAAATCAAGGTGCTTTAAAAAAAATTTCCTCCTCTCCCAAACTGTCAATATCCTTCCACCACTGTCCCTTAGACCCTTCCAGCCTCTCCTCCACATGTAATTTCTCTTCAGTGATCAGCAACTTTTTTCATTGGTTTCCCTTTGTTTCTTTACTACATATGACTGAGATCACCTGTTTTTTCTCTTTCTTTTCCTGATGAATTTTGGTGAACCTCCTCTTTTTCTACCCATAATGTATCCAAAGGTCAGATTTTATCTCTTCTTATAGGTGAGTGGTATCTCATTAGAAATATTTTGTAACTACTCTACACACTCATCTGTCATTAGACATTTAGATCACTTTCAACTCTCAAAGTTTCCTGGTATAAGGAGGTTGGCTCCATAGCTTGGAATCTGGCCTCACACGCTGGGGGAAAGTCATCCCAGATACAGAGGGGAACACCAAGTAATATGTGTTTGGAGATCCTGCGGGGGAAGGGAGATGCGTGCTGAAAGTAGACTAGAGACTGAACAGGATGACCACTCAATACCCTTATTTGGAACCACAACACCCAAAAGGAGAGATACCAAATTGGAATGCCCCGCTACAGAGGCGGGGTGGGGTGGGGGGATGGGACTGGAGGGGTGGGAGGGATATTGGGTTCATGGGTGGTGGAGAATGGACATTGGTGGAGGGATGGGCTCTTAAACATTGCATGAGGGAAAAACAAGCATGAAAATGTGTGAATCTGTAACTGTGCCCTCACTGTGACTCACTAATTAAAAAATAAATAAATTTAAAAAAAAGTTTCCTGATACAGTTCTTCTCTCCTATTATTTTGACCATGGAGGACAAACACTTTGAGTTTACTTTCTCCTTAAATTTGCTTTCTCCTTTGTCTTCAACTTTCTTCCATCACGTAGTTGCTTTGATAACCCATTTTTGTCAGACAAAACACAGTTGAAATTTTACCTTGGTTTTTTTTTCTGCTGTAAAATCTGATCATCATTCTCCTTACTCTTGTTACTCTCTCTGACTTGCTCTAACTTTGTTTCTATTCTTTTTTTTGGGGTGGTCACACCCGTCGATGCACAGGGGTTACTCCTGGCTTTGCACTCAGGAATTATTCCTGGTGGTGCTTGGGGGGCCACATGGGATGCTGGGAATCAAACCTGGGTCGGCTGCATGCAAGGCAAACACCCTACCCGCTGTGCTATCCCTCCAGCCCCTTTGTTTCTATTCTTATACCCGCCCTATAGTTACAATATCCCCTTATCCCTATTGTGCCTCTCTCTTTTCATGCTTGTTGTTTTTCTTACCAATATGTGAACTTTTTGAGAAAACTCTTTTTGGTTACCTCAGTGCCGAAAATGGAGTTTTAGCACATCATATCATACATTTAAAAAATTGAATAAGTACATCTCTTTGGATACATATTTATGCAAATCAATTCTGATTATTCACCATCAAATACATTTATACCAAATTATTACCTGGATAACTCCTACTAAATTTTCCTTCAGGAGGTCTTGTCTGACATTACAATTCTATACTTTGCTTTATAGCTCTTACTAAAGTTCATATTTCCAAGTATTTCAAACTTGAATGTTTATATACACATACTACAGACACAAAATAATGTCATCCCTGAAGTATCTATATGTAGATATACACACACACACATATGTGCATGTGACTATAGAAGGCAAAAGAAGAGAAGTCAATACATTAAGATATTGATAAAGAACTAGAAGCTTTTTCTTCTGTGTAGTTGCCCTGACTATACCAGTCTGTAGTCACCTATATAATTTGATTTAGCACTATGGATTCTACTGCTACCAAAATCACACTAATAATTGCTTCTGAGGCTAGGACATCAATACACGTATCTTTCACTCAGATATATTAAATGACTAAGTCAGAAACTGGAAGAAAAGAAAGGAATGTGACTATGTTTTGGTATTTTTACAGACTAGAAATGAAAAGGATTTAAGTAGACATCCTAAGACCTTTCTTTCTTGCTATCTTGTATGTTTTATAATTTCCTTTTGTGAAGTCAAACACATTGTGATACTTCACTGGAATTAAAACTGAGATAGAGATGTCATTATGAAACTAAGACAAATAAAATCGTTATTTCACTTTGGCCCTAATTAGTAAGGAATTACAGGTAAGCCCATACCAGAGATGTTTTTAGGATGACTTCAGGGATGAAGCTATGGGAAAATACATTGATTTGAGTTTCAACCCAGTGATACATGTATAGGAAATTGCTGTGGATGATGTAGACACTGCATGCAGGAACTCAGGAACAGGTCTCGTGAATCCTAGGTATGTCTCTCAGAGCTCCTTAAATCACCTATTTTGTCTCATGTGAGCATAATAAAATGTGTTATGACTTATTGGTGAACATTAATATGATAATGTATATAAAACAAAAAAGCTCTGTAAATTGTAAGGTATATTTAAATACTGGTCATATATATGCATATTATATATACTGCACTGTACTGTAGCACTGTCATCCCATTGTTCACCGATTTGCTCGGGCAGGCGCCAGTAACGTTTCCATTGTGACACATGTTGTTACTGTTTTTGGCATATCAAATACGCCATGGATAGCTTGCCAGGCTCTGCCATGTGGGTGGGATACTCTCAGTGGCTTGCTGGGCTCTCTGAGAGGGACAAAGCAATGAACCCGGGTCAGCCACATGCAAGGCAAACACCCTACCTGCTGTTGTATTGCTCCAGCCCTATATTTGGGGACTTGTCAGACTTGGGTATACTCCCTGTGGAATTCCGGGTTGGTGTCAGGGATACAGATGGGTTAGCAATGTGCAAGACAACTGCGTTAGCCCCTGTACTATTTCTCTGCTCCATACACACACACACATATTATAATTTTATGTGATTTTAGGTTAGATGAAACCATCTAGTCAGAAGAGACTGTTTAGAGTGAGCTGACTTAAGGACTTTGGGACTTCACAGGCACAAGGATAGTGACCAGTAACTACTGAGTAGAGATTGCACCGGGAAGGATAAAATGCAGGTGCTACAAGCAAAGGATCCATTTGTCAGATCCATAGATCCATGAAAGCTCAAGCCTTTGGACCAACCCATTACTTTGCCCAACTCAGACTCTGCATGTGTAGGCCAATGTACATCTGTGTGTGCCTTTTGCCTTCTCCGTGACATTGAAATAGTTTCATACAGATTTAATAAAACACAATTGTTTACACAGTATATACTGTAGTTCCATAAATGCAGCAGAAAATTGCATGATTTCCTCTTTCATCCTAGTGGCTTAGTATTTCACTGTGTGTACATAACACTTTCCATATCCAGCCATCTGTTCTTGGGCACTTGGGTTGTTTCCCATTATATCTATTGTTGAATAGAGCTGCAATGAATGTAGAAACACAAATGTCTTTTGGAAATAGTGTTTGTGGACCTCTGGGGCAAAAGCCCAGAAGTAGAATTGCTGGGTCATATGGTAGCTCAGTTCTTTGATTTCTGAGAAGTATCCATATTGTTTTCCAAAGAGGCTGAATCAATCAACGTTCCTAACAATAGTGCACAAGTGTTCCGTTCTTCACCATCCTCACCAACATTGACTTTTTTTGATTTATCTTTATATTTGTAAATTTCACTGTCCCAAGGTGATATTATATTGCTATTTTGATTTTCATTACCATGATTATTAAATGATTGGAAGCATTTTTTAAATATACCTGTTGACCATCATGTTTCTTTTGAAGGAAATGTCACTTTATATCTTCTCCACAGACTTTTTTTTCTTTTTGGGTCACACCCAGCGATGCTCAGGGGTTACTCCTGGCTTTGCACTCAGGAATTACTCCTGGCGGTGCTTGGAGGACCATATGGGATGCCGGGGATCGAACCCGGGTCGGCCACGTGCAAGGCGAATGCCCTACCCGCTGTGCTATCGCTCTGGCCCCTTCTCCACAGATTTTGAATTGAGTTGTGTTGTAGTTGTTGTTACTATTCACAAGTTATATAAGTAATTTAAAACCTTGGGTATTAACCCTTAGTCAGGCAAATATTTTCTTCCAGTCTGTGGGGTGTCTTTTTTTTTTGTAGTTACTATTTATTTTGTGATATAAAACTTTCTTAATTTGAGGGAACATAGAACGATCTCTGTCTCTCTCTCTGTATATATCTCTCTCTGTATCTCTCTCACACATGTACAAACACACACACACTCTCTTTCTCTCTCTCTCTCACTGTCTCACTGTCTTCTCACTGAGAAGTATAGCAAATAGAATCATCACAGACGTGAAAGAATGTTCTTTGTTTTTCCCTGAGGGTACACATTAGCACTAGATTGGTCTTTGGGCCATACCCAACTCTGCATAGGGCTTATTCAGCTCTGTGCTCAGGGATCACTCTTGGTAGGGCTCAGAGGGTTACAGCACTGGGGATAGAACCCAGGTTGACAGTGTGCTAAGCAAGTGCCTTACATTTTTGTACTATCTCTCTAGACCAGCACTAGATATTGATAAGAGAGGTCACTATTTGAATTGGATGAAGTGATATTTACTCTCCCAATTCCCACTGTCAAAATGAAAAATGATCTGATCATCTGCAAAGTACTTAATGCTTACAGGCTTCCAAGAAGTGAGATAATGTGACTCAACCAATTATATATCCTTGACATAAAGTCACAGTTGATTAATGTCAATGGAATCTGACCTTCATCAAAATTCTAGGGATAGACTCCTACTATGTGACGCTATGTTCCTGCAGAGCTTCTTTTGTGGTGTTTACCACTTGAGCACTAAAGAGATCAATTCTAAAGTTTTCTGATTTCAATGCCTTTCAATCATATTTATTAAACTTTTGACTGAATGTTTTAACTTTTTTGGATTGATACATTTTTTCCCTCTCTGTCTTATCTATTTATAACCACCCTGCATATTTCTGAGGCGTTTTCAGTGCATATGTTCAGCGAAAACTCATGCATATTTCACTTAATAGGATTAATTATCAGCCTTCCACTAATTATAATTAAAGTCTCTTCAGGTAATTGTGTAAGTTAACTTTGGCAATTTACACATACAGAAGATTATTTTGTAGAATAATAGGGCATTGTGCTACACAATACAGTAAGGCTCATAAAGGGTTTGAACACAGAATAAAAGAATTCAGAGTTCTAATATCTTAAGCTCTTTATGTGTACTGCTATATATCTAATTGCAAATTGTGCTACTAAATATATTACTTTGTCTATATATAGTAATGATCCCTTAATGCAAACCTTATGACAGTAGGCATTTCTACTAAAAATTACTTCTAAAACACATAACTATTTCTCTCCCCTCTTAATAGATATTAGTATTCCAAGTTCTTGTTAAACAGCTTACGCTTTAGAAGATAAATGCCCTCAAAATTGGTAATTTATATGCAAAACAAATGAAAAAGGCTTTCCTCCAAGCATCTAGCCCTGAATGTACAAATTAAGGCTCTCCTCGATTATGAAGCTTATTTTTAAACTGTTATTTATACCTAATGGTTAGTTTATACGTTAGCACATTAGGAAGTCAGTGTTTTGAAGATGGCGCATGACACTGAAATGGCCATCTTTTGAAATGATGGGATGCTTCATTGCAGAGTCAAACCCTAATCTGCAACCAATTTGTGTCAGCTTTCTGCATAGAAAAGATCTGAAATCCCTTTCTGAAACCAGGAATCAGCTGAAGGTTCGTCTTGGTTTCACGAGCCCACTGCAATTAGGCGGCACGAGAATGTGGTCCACATGCTTTATTGCTCTTCGTAGCATGTGTTACTTTGATGTGTTAGGTTGCACGGCTCACTCTTTTCTGGGCAGCCTTCCTCCTGGGTCTTTATACTGCTTAGCAGTTGAGTCCAGACTTTGAAACACAGCCTAATTTAGAGGCGGATGCTGCAGCTGCTGCTGTCATTTCAGATGATTTTTTTTTTTTTGCTTTGATGTCAGCTTAGAATCTTGGGTGTTGTATCAGTAAAGCAGTATCTGTGATGCACAAACTAGAAAGCACACCGTTTAAGCTTTTATTCTTTCGTCTTCAAATTGAATTTCAACACCTCCTAAATGATTAAAAACATGTCGTTGGGGGAAAATATGAGATTATTTCTATTATTATTTGAGGAGAAAAATATGGGTAAAGAATTCGTGGCTGTGTTGATATTAATTTGATCTGAGGGTTGTTCAATATCTGATAAGCATTGCTAAAATGTGGAAAACGGAAATAAATGGGTCTTTCATTTCTTCGTCTTGAGCCTTCACCTTGGCGTTTGGGATTTTTTAAAATTATCTGAATCTCTGGCTCATCCTAAAAGCATTTTGAATTAAATATGGTTATTCTATTGTTTGTCTGTGCACTTTACCATAGCTGAGAGCTTGGTAAATCCTTTGGAGACAAGACCAAAAATCCCAAATCTGAAATATTGTGAATGAACTGGGTCTCTAAGATGGGAAAAACATTCCCAATCATCTGTTACTTAATATGAAGAACAGCCTTAGACCTGGAAAAAGGTGGAATTTAGGGGTTAGATGCTAGGGACAATGTAGGAACCATGTGCACATGCTTCCTCCACTGATAAAAACCAAAGGGGCATGTGTGTTCCTCTCTGCTTTCCCTGTTGACAGGAACTGTTTATCACTCAGGGATCTCAGAAGTGCACCTGCCTGGTTGTAGGAAGGTTTGCAATGAAGAGTAGGAAAGATTCAATCTGCTTACTGGCTGTGAGCAAGAAAAGACCTACTGATATGTTTTAGTGTGATATAATTTCAACTAAATCTGTGTCTACTTTATTATGGCATGTTCACAATCTGGAAAACAATTTCTAGTTATCCAAACAAAGTGTGCCAAAATCCCTTCCTCTTTTTCCTTTTGTCCATAAATTGTTGTTGTAGTCTATACTATGCATTATATAAAGAAATACTATATAGGAGAAGTTCTCTCAGCATATAATAGACATACTAAATTTTCTCTGAGGACAAGAAAACAGGTGTATTGTTAATAACAAACCCAAATTTGAAAAGTTGCTGTGTTTATCTTAGCCTTATTTTAAAATAAACAAGTCACCTATGCATACTCTTTCCAATCATAGACTAGTATGTAGATTTTTTAAGATGTATGTTATTAATTTTTATTGGGGTACCATTGGTTTATAAAACCATGTAAATTTTAGGAGTACAGCTTCATGTCTTGACAATATTATACAACTGTACCTGAAAATGTAGCAAACAAATAAAATAAAAACCACAATGATGAAAATGACTTTGATTAAAACATAGGGAGTTTCTTATCTCTACTTCTTCATCTATTAAAGATATTTAATATGGAATAATGATTTATTAGAATGTGAAATTTTTAATGTATATACACTTCTATTTATACCATCTACAAACTTATATAAAACACATTTTATTAAGTGGTTTTGTTTCATAGTAGAAAAAAATTAAATGCAGAGCCAGTAACATCTCCATTCATCCTAGCCCTGAGATTTTAGCAGCCTCTTTTTACTCGTCCTTCCCAATGGCGACACATTAGAGGCTCTTCAGGGTCAGGGGAATGAGACCCATCATTGTTACTGTATTTGGCATATGAATATGTCATGAGGAGCTTGCCAGGCTCTCCCCTGTGTGGGCAGTAAACTCTCAGTAGCTTGCCAGGTTCTCCAAGAGGGAGAACTAGGCTATCAGATGGTGCGGCAGTGTGCTTCCGGGAACTTGGTTTTATAGTCTCTGGATGTTGGCCGTTGATGACTGCTGGAATATATTTTTTTAAAAGAGAGTCAAAGAGATAGTAAAGTTGTTAGGTGCTTGCCTAGCATCAAGCCTTGACATTGTAAAATATCCCCTGAGCACTGCTAGGTGTGGCTACGAACACCCTCTCCTCCCAATTAAAGTCAATCCCATTTAAATCCTTACCTTTATCACAGACATTTTAGGTTCTCTATTTTTGAACATTTTTCTTCTTTTTTCTTCCCAAATTTCATTTTATCAGAGAGCTATGAGTTACGAAGTTATTTATAGTTGGTTTTTGACATGTTTCATCACTGATCTCATCACCAGTGTCAACTTCTCTCCACCAGTGCCCCCAGCCTACTCCTACCCCCTCTCCCACCCCAGTCTGCCGGCTTGCCATCTTGAACAGCTGTCTTTTCCATTGGGGTGTTAAAGTTTGGGTCTCATGATTACACTGTTATAATGAGATTTCTGTGGGCTTAATATTTAGCTCTATCATTCCTTAACACCACCGATGTACCTTAATCCCCTTCTCATCTATCTCTGCTTCCCTTCCTTGTTACACCGTTTCTTTTCTATTTCTTTCTCCTTCCTCTTCTCTGAAGCCAAAGGTGCTTTAGTCATCTCCCCTTTAGACCACTGCATTTCTTCATCCAGCTGCTCTAAATACCACATATAAGTGAGATCATCCTATGTTTGTCCTTCTGGCTTACTTCATTTAACAAGGTATTTTCCAATTCCATCCATGTTTCGTCCAGTTGCATGATTTCACCGTTCCTTATAGCTGTGTAGTATTCTATAAAAAATAATGGGAGCAGTTGAGTTGGTATGGAAATGGCAAAAAAGGAACTCTCACCACTGCTGGTGGGAATATTGTCTGGTTTAACCCTTATGGGAGACAGTATCAGGGGGTTCCCAGTAAACTTAAAATTGAGTTACTATATGACCCAGCAATTTTACTAAGAGGACATACCTCAGGATAAAAAACATTCATTTAAAAGGATGTATGCACACCAATATTCATTGCAGCGTTCAGTATAATAACTAAGCTTTGGAATCAACCTAGATGTACAACAACAAATCAGTGTTGCATATATATATATATACATATATACATACATACATGTACAGAAGGTCACCTGAAGAACTCCACATCGGGACCCATGGCCTAGAATGGAATGAATAGGGTGAGAGACTGTCTGAGTTCATCATGTTGACCAAGACCATCCATGGTAACTCACAGTTCCAGAAGGCCAAATCTAAACGCTGGACATGGGAGTCTCCCGGTGGACAGTTCCACACCGAAATTGACCACATCATATTCAATCAAAGGTTTTGCCTAACCCATGTTTCTGTTGTCCCAAAATTCCAAACAGGATTGGACCACCAACGCCATGCAAAATTCTACTTCACGGAGCAGGGAGAAAGGGCTGCAAAGTTTAAGAAGAGAACTCCCAGAATGACCACCAACTGGGAGCTTTTGGGCACTACTGCAGCAATATGGGAAGATGCCGTCCTTGACAACATCAATGAGGAATACAATTGACTAGTTCACCTCCATGATTGTGTGAGGAATGCAGAGAGAGAGGGAAAAAGGCACAAAAAGTCGCCTGTCTTTGGAAACTCTTGAGCTCATTTGCCAATATGGTATGGCATGAGCCTCAGGCAATCACAAGTTAACATCCGAGCTCGCAAAGTTGTGCAGAGAAATGATAAAGGAAGACCTCAAAGAGAGAAGAGCAGCAGTGTTGGCCAATGCGGCAGAAGCCGGGAAAAGTATTCGCAACAACCATGCGAGCAAGCCAGGTTCTGAAAAGGATTCAGCACGATCGACCATATCCACACAGTGACCAAGCTCATTGAGGTTCTGTGAGAGTTCATGATGCTGCTCTAACATTCATCAATTTAAAGAAGGCCTTTGATTCTGTTGAGACTGAAGCAGTCATCGAAGCCCTAGCCAAACAGGGTGTTCAAACTCAGTACATCAGGATCCTCTGTGTGCTGTATTACAGATTCACCACCAGAATCTCACCATTCTACAAAGAAGTGATCATCGACGTAAAGAGAGGGGTTTGGCAGGGCTGCACCATTTTGCCGAAACTCTTCAGTGCCACCCTCAAGAACATCATGCTGATGATATCATTCTTATAACACCAAATATCAGCAAACAGGATGAGAACACTATTCGGGTATCCCAAAGAGGAATTGAAAGAGCTATGCTTGGAGTATCATGTTTCACTCAAGTGAGAGAAGGGATCTGGAGTTCCGACCTCCGTCGACGATCAAGAATCAGGGGCACTGTCTCGTTTGCCAAGGCATCGAAAATCAGATGGGCTGGACACGTAATGCAATTTAGAGACAACCGCTGGACTAGAGCTGTTACTGACTGGATTCCACAGGACATCAAAAGACCGCGTGGCTGCCCACCTACGAGATGGGCAGATTTCTTCATCAAAACTCTGAACAAACGGTTTGAAGCTCTTTATGTTCCTAGAGCGAGAAGATGCCACTGGGCTACACTAGCACGTGATAGGGACAAATGGAGATGTTACTGGTGCCTGCTCAAGTTTACTTGAGCTCAAAGATCAATGGGATGACAAGTGATATTAGTGATATGTATATATATACATGTATGTATATGTACACATATATAAGCATATATGAATATGTACATATCTTCATGATTTGGTATATATATACAATAAATATAATGCACAGTGACTTTTTTCCAAATAATAAATTTTATCTCTCATAAGTTTGCATTGCTAATGTTAAGTTGGCTGGTAAATGGAAGTACTATGACTTCATTATATTTTATTAAATTTTTATTTCAGAGAAATGAAAGAATCTGGCAATAATAATAGCTATGATCTTCAGCTTCCCTCAATAATATACTTATCTAAATTTTTCTTTTACATTTTTACAAGCTTAAATAAAAAATTATTGAAGTGGGACTGCTGGATCACAGGGAAATTCTGTTTTTCATTCTGAAACATTTCTTTTGAAGTACTGTGATTCACAAGGCTAGTAATAGGCTATCATACATACGACATTCCAGCACAATTATGTTTTGAATTTTAATTTCAGGAGCCGTACTTTTTTTGGGGGGGCTCAACTGACTGTCAGGCACTGGTTGCCTAGAGGAACTCTGGAGGTGCTCAGAACACCCTAAGTGGGGAAAATAACTGAACCAAGGTCAGCAGAAGCAGTCACTTGCAGGGACAATCCCTTATCTCCTGTTCTATGATTCTGGCTCTAGGAGTCATACACAGCTGTATTCAATTTGGATTATATTTGAACAGACCTGCATAGTTCAATATGGCCGCTGGTGTCACATTTGACTATCTAAATTTAGATAAAAATTTCTCGCAAGTGAGATGCAGTTTTTCCACTACACTTTCTTCTATTCTTATTATTTTGCTTTTATGGCAGTGCTTGTGGAGCATAGGTGGTTCCATCCATGTTGCAGTACATCGCATGATTTCATCATTCCTCACGGCTGCGTAGTATTTCGCCAAAAATAATGAAACAATCTGTGGAGGTGGGATGTGGTGAAAAAGAAAGTCTGATCCACTGGTGGTGGTAGGAATTGAACTGAAGTTGGCTGCATACAAAGGGAGCGCCTTAATCCCAGTACTATCTCTCTGTTACCAATATTAATTTCATCTTGAGAAAAGTAACCGTGCCACCTATGGTTACATGTGCATGTTATATGAATGATAGTCTGTTACTAGCCTTGTGAATCGCAGTGCCTCAAAAGAAATGTTTCAGAATGAAAAACAGAACTTCTTTACGAGCCAGCAGTCCCACTTTACTACATTTTTTATTTCTTAAGTTTGTAAAAGAAAAATTTAGGTAAGTATATTATTGAGGGAAACCAGAGAGCATAGCTATTATTATTGCCAAATTCTTTCATTAATCTGAAATGAAAATTTAAGAAAACATAATAAAGTCCTAGTGGACAGTGCATGTTGAGCACATTTCCTTCATCCCAAAAAGAGTGGACAGGGTGGCCACAGACATTTCTGGACAATGATTCCACATTTTATCCTTCGTTCATGTTTAGAGAAGCAAATTTCCACGCAGTATCTCAACTGTCTTCATAAATTTTGCCATTCAAGACACGTCTGAGAGACAAATCCTTTCTAGCATGTTTCATTTACCATGTGTATTTTTGGGAGGAAAGAAAGTTATTTGAATAATAGTCCATACTAAAATAAAACCCATCTCTCCTGCCTTTGTTCTTATCATATTTGATTTTTTTTCAAAACCCAGATGTTCAATATTTTTCCCCTCCTTTCAGAGAGGAACAGCGCACGGACTCTTGTACATCAGGTGTGGTGATAACCCGGAGGCCAACGCTACTCAAACGGAAGGGGGAGGTGCGGGCTCCTTAATCAGAAGAGGGTAGCAGAAACTATAAATCTCACTACGAAAATACTTCTATAAGTAAAAAAAAAAAAAAGAAATCAAACAATGGCATAAATATGGCAACCATCTCTTGGTTGATAGAGGGGATTATGCTTGCTATTTCATATGATCCTAGAAATCCCTTCAAAAGCTGTGCTTAGCTGGGGAGTGGTCCCAGGGGCTAGTGTAGGTACACTTTGCATTTGGGAGGTTCATTTGGTCCCTGGCACCCCGAGTTCTCCAAGTTCTGAGCTGGCTGTGTCTCAAAAGCTACAAAGAAAGCCACAATAAGGATCCACTTGGTTGAATATTGTACAGAAAGTAAAAATTAAGATCAAAGTTGGGATCAATTTTGATTTTTGTTTTCTGGGTCACATCCTGAACGTTTTCAGGGATTACTGCTGGCTCAGTGCTCAGGGAACCATATGTGGTACCAGGGATTGAACCGGGGTTGGCCTCGTTCAAAGAAAGTGACCTACCCATTGTACTCTCTCTCTAGAGTGAATGTTAAAAAAAATTTTCCGTAAATCATAAATTTAACAATTTCCAACATAAACATTGTAAGAAATACAGAAATCCTTAAAGCCTTAAGTATATTTTCACTTGTTTGTAAAATGCTGAATGTAGAGTGTAGATGGAACATAATGGCCATTCAATGCCTCTGTTGCAAACCACAACACCCCAAAGGAGAGAGAACAAAAGGAAATGCCCTGCCACAGAGATGGGGTGGGAGGGGGATACTGGGATCATTGTTGGTGAGAATGAGCACTGGGGGAGGGATGGGTACTTGATCATGGTATGACTGAAATGCGAACATGAAAATTTGTAAGTATGTAACTGTACCTCACAGCGATTCACTATTAAAAAGAAATAGGTAAGAAAAATACATTTATTTGTATGAGAATGTTTTACTATAAAAATTTCTCATTGAACGTATGAAAAATAAATGAGCGTCAGAATGGGTAAGAGACTTGCCTTGCATGAGGCTGATCCAGATTTGAATACCTTGAGTCGTGCATACAGTCCCCCAGACACAGCCAGGAGGCACTCCTGAGCATATAGATTATCATCTTCATAGATGATAATTTTCATTACTTCAGTTTGTTATGAAATTTTATTAGTTTGTCATGTTTGGATATTTGGGCTATTCAAATATTGTTGCTTAAATAATGCTATCATAGACAAATCATTTTCCTTAATTTCTTATCTATATCTGTCAATATTTCCTCAGTATAGGGTTCTAAAAATAGTTTCTGGAGTTATAATTTATAAGTCCTTTCTACTAATACATTTATAAAGATGTGGTGAAAATTAATTCCACTAGTAGTAAATATGAATTTTTAAATAAAACAATATTTGCATTTCATAAAAAGAATAATCCTACTTGAATAGTAACTATTTGGTATAAGCTCATGCTTGTTTCTTATTGACAATAAATTCCAAATAAGATACTTCAAAATAATTTAAAAATATACTAAACACTTCATGTATAAAATTTTACTTTGGGGGTAATTATTATTCACTAACATATAGAAATAAAAATAATTCCGTTTCTCTAGTAGTAATATAAATTTCTTAAAATTACAGAATACTCATTACATAAGCATTGTAGTTGTCTAGTAAATTTTTCTCATCTTTCTTAGCTTGATTAAGATATGACTAACAAAATTTGTATGTATTTAGGATGTGTTTGATATACATATTTAAATAATTACCAAAATCAAGCTAATTAACATATCCTTAGGCAGTTTCCCCCTTCTTGTGATTAAAACTCTTGAGGTTACTCAGCAGATTAAGATGATAAAATAAAACATTATTTTTGAATCTGGCTCATTTTGCTATTGCTCATCTTATTTATCAGAGAACTATTCTAAGTTCTGGATGCCACCACGAACCACCTATTTCAATGGTAATGCAATGGTGGGGACCAAACTAGGCCTGTAGTATATACAGCACTTTGGACCACATCCCTGAGCCTCATCTTATTTTCTTCTAAATGAACGTATGTTGATTTACTATTGGCTTACAATATCATGGAGGTTTAGGAATTGAACTTCACATTTGTGTCACATGTCCCCCACACCCACCAAAACAGTGTCACTCAGCTCATCAAGTTTGTCTTCAGCTCTTCTTTACTCATTTCCCTTGCCTGGTAAACACCATATTCTCCATAGTCTATGAATTATGTTATCTCCTTTATTTGGGGTAGGATGTTTGCCTTGCATGAGGATGACCTGAAACACCATATTCTCCATAGTCTATGAATTATGTTATCTCCTTTATTTGGGGTAGGATATTTGCCTTGCATGAGGATGACCTGGGTTTGATTACTCCGTCCATCTCGGAGAGCCCAGCAAACTACCGAGAGTATCCTGCCCTCATGGCAGAGCCTGACAAGTTACCTGTGGCATATTCAATATGTCAAAACCAGTAACAAGAAGTCTCACAATGGAGACGTTACTGTTGCCGGCTTGAGCAAATTGATGAACAACAAGATGAGAGTGCTACAGACAGTGCTATTTTGTATTTTATTCTTTTGGATGAAATTATAAATGGGATTGATTTCCTAAATCTTTAAAATTCATTGGATATAATCACGCAACAGTTTTCTGTGTATTGATCTTGTATCTTACCACTTTACTGGATCAATTGTTTCAATGGTTGTTTGTTTTTTTTTAAAGTCTTTTGGGTTTGCTATATATATTGTCAGGCCACCTGTAGGTAAGAATAATTTTAATTCATTTTCATTTTTCCAGTTTGATTCATTTTGTATACCTTTTAATTGATCAGGCTAGGACATTCAAAACTATGTTGAATAATAGTGGAGAAAAAAGACCATCTTTGTCTTCCTCCAAATGTTAGAAGACCTTTCCGTTTTTCAAAATTAAGCAAGGTATTCACTGTGGATTTGTCACATATGACATTTCTTATGTCAAAATTTTTATTCTATGAGACTTTAATAATAAGCGAATGTTGTAACTTTTCAAATGCATTTCTAACACATTGATCTAAGTTTTTTATCTTCATTCTTGTTGATGGGTTTTATACATTAATTTACATGGGTTGAGCCATCCCTGCATCCATGGCAAAAACTCCATTTGGTCAATGAATCATGCTTTAAATGTACTGTTGATTTTATAAGATTTCTTTGAACATTTTACAACATTGTCAAAGCTATTGGTTTATAGGTGTGTGTTTGTGTGTGTTTGAGTGTGTTTGTTTGTGTGTGTATGTGTGTGTGTGTGTGTGTGTGTGTGTGTGTGTGTGCTCGAGGACACTCACACTATCCTTGTCTGGTTTGAGCTTTAGTTATGTTGCCTTTATAATATGCTTGGGAGCATTCTCCCTTCTTCATTTCATTTTTTGAAAAGTTTGGAAAGGATATGTGTTCAAATTTTGAAATTTTCATAGAATTATTAACTAGGCTCACTACTTTCATTCTTATGGGGAACCTTGATTATGAATTCAATTTCTGCACTGTAGTTTTGCTCTCTTCTTTTTGTCCAGGATCAGAAGACTGTAAAATGTCCAATTTGTTTGTATATAGAGGCTCATAATCATCTCTTTTTATTCTTTATATTTCCATCACATTTCTTCCATTTGATTCTTTTTCTAGGCATTTAAAATTTTTTTCTTAACCTAATGAAGGGCTCTTTTCCTCCTCCCTTCTATTTCTTTTTCCTTTTAAAAAATCCTACTCAAGAGCATTAAAGATAGAATACAGCGATACAGTGGGTAGGGGGCTTGCTTTGTATACAGCTGACTCAGGTTGGATTCCCAGCACCCCCATATTGATCCCTGAGACCCCTAAGACTGGTCCCTGAGTGCAGAGCCAGGAGTACTTGAGTACTTGAGTACTGCCAAGTGTAGCCCCCCCAAATGAAGCAAAACAAAATTCTATCAAAAAGACAGGTCTTGGTTTTACTGATCTCCTGGATCATTAAAAAAAAATAATTAAATTTCTTTCCTTCCCATTTTTTTCATTTGAAACTTTTCTTATTTGGATAGGTCTTTACCAGGAAGAACTTCCCTCTGAATCTTGCTTTTCCTATATTGCATTGGTCTGATAGCATGCCTCATCATTTTCACCAGTCTTCAAATAATTTTTAATTTTTCCTTTGATTTCTTTATTGATCCAAGAGTTTTTCAGAAGCAAATTGTTTTGACTTCATATTGGAAAATATTCTGGTTTTCTTTATGTTTCTAGACTTCTAGACTTGTAATTAGAAATGCTGCTTTAGATAATTTCAATAATCACATATTTAGGCAAAAAAAATTTTACTATAAAAGAGGGATAATCTGGGATTTAGACAAACTTTATTCTATTTTTTAAACATATGCTCTCAGGTACTCTAAAGAAAATCCAAATGCTAAGTTTATGTGTATCAAGTTCTATTGATTTTTTTTACATCAAAAATTTGACCACATCTGTGCAATATAGGGACTAAAGCATTTCTATAATTGCATGCAAAATTTTAATTGTCAATACGATTCTTATGGATTTCATAGCAAATTCAATGCTCAGCCATATGTCATTATGACCTCGAATCTCTTCTTTCTTTTCCTGCAGAGTAGATTCGTTTAAAAAAAATACAGTGAAGCAGTTACTGAGACTAAAGATACAAACAGCTCTTTAAAAGCCCCAAATTACATTGATGTGAAGAATGAAAATAATGAAAAATGCTCATGGAATTAATTGGGTGGTGTTGGATGTTGGGGTCTCAGCAGCCTGCCTGAGACCCTGGCAAATCCCCTGCCCTTAGAAACAGGAGCAGGCTCTCTTCATAGGGGCCTACGGCCCTGTGCCCGCACTCCACCCAGAAAGCGCTCTGGTTGAGGAAATAATTGGATGAAACCTGAAAGTCACCACGTGTCTGAGCCAACATGCCCAGCCTTGAGACTCGGGAAACATAAATCACTAGCTAACATCTGTAAAGGGCCCAGCAAAGTGTATGTAACGAGTATGATAACCAGGTGTTCACAAATATCCAAGCCTCCCTGAAATTGTGTATAAATATCTTATGTGGGAGCTAATAAAATGAGAGTTGCTCGACCTCCACCTCTCCCCACTCTGCGTGGTTCTTTCAGCTGTAAAAAACTAAGGCACACCTACGGGCATGAGCACTCTCGGGCTCTCCGGGTAGCTCTGTCTCACTGCCCGAGTTTGGTGCTCTGGAACCGCTGTGTATAGGCTGGATCGGGATGGCCGTTGGCCAAGGACAGGCGAAGGAAGAACGAGGACCAAGCTGGTTGCTGATTAGTTACCGTTTATTCAATCTTCCAGATTTCCCATCTCCCGCACTCCCAGTTCAGGCCTCTCTCTGGATCTACTGCAGCCTCTCTGGATTCTCCTGTCTATTTCCTCCCTCTTTCTCTCTCCCCCTTGCCCCTAGGCTACACACAGCCAGGTAGCAAAATCAACATAAGAAAGCCCTTCCTAAGGGCAGGGCATTCCAAAGCCTTTCCTGACTCTTAAGGTGTTTTTCTCCTTTCCTCAGCCCAAACACTCATTAATATCTTAATACTAGTTATTTTTGTATGGACATAGCAAGAGATACATTGAGGCTTGCAAGGCAGCTCTCCTGGCAACATCTTGCCAAAGACTCAGACTACAGCACTCAGGCCAGATTAATCATTCCTAACCCTAGCAAGGTCTGAATCTAGTTATCACTGTTTGGATCATGACAACATTTGTCCATGACCAAGCTCTTAATTTATAGTTAAGCATTAGGCACTTTGGCCAGGCCCATCTCGATGCCAGGGTAGCACACAACTCACCGCTTGCCCTGGGTCCGTCTCGTCCCTCGTCGGGACCCTGATTTTGGGGGTGCTAGGAAGTAAGGGCAGCTGAGGCTTAAGTTGAGAGAACAGATGCCCAGGAGGAAAATATCCTGTAGAGTCAAATGACTCCCAGGTTACAAAAGCATAGCATTTCCTAAGTCTTCCTGTATCCATACAAAAAGGACATGGCCCTTAATAAACTATGCAAAGGACTCAAGGAGAAGAGAAAAACAATATTTACAAGTCAACAGAACACAAAGAAAGAAGCTACAAATAAGCAAAGAGGAATGGGAGCACTGTGACGGGAGTAACCCAATAAACCTAAACTACCTGAGACTATGTTATCCTACAGTGGGGTGTCCGCGGTGTGTAGAGGGGCTGGGTAGAGGCTTATCCACCTCCCACTCCCTCTCCCATAGGGAGTAAGTGTGGCTGCTTGGGGATCATACTCCAGTTTCTCGGGGTAGACTGGTAAGGACCCTGACAATTGGATAAGTGGAAAAGTGGATTGTGTACGGAAAAATCCTGACAATACCTGGGACCTGGGAGATAGTTCAGGAGTAAAAGTGAATGCCTTGGGTACAGCTGATCTCGGTTTGATCCAGTACCAGTGGTCCCTGAGACATGTTCTAGAGAAGCCCTAGCATCATCATGAACTATTTATGGAACTACACATTGAACACCCTCACGTTGAATTACTAACCTAGTTGACTGAAAATTGCCAGAAGGGACCTTCCAAAACAAATCCAAGAGCAAAACTCCCTTTACATATAAAATTTATTGGTGCCACACTGTAGAAAACTAAAGCACGCCGAGGGGTGAGTGCACTCTCGGGCTCTCCGGGAGGCTCTGTCTCACTGCCCACGTTCGGTGCTCTGGAACTGCTGTGTGTGGCTGTTGGTCAAGGGCAGGCGATGGGAGGAAGAAGGCCAAACTGGTTGCTGGATCAGTTTATTTTGTTCTCTCTCTGATTTTCTCCCGGTTCTGGATCTTTCTCTGGATCTTCTTCTCTCTCCCCTGTCTTCTTCTGTCTCCCTCTCTGCCGCACAGTCTCAGTTTATACAGCAAATTACATAGGGCAGTAATACAATGGTGGGTTTAACATCAACAAATCAACAAAGAAGGGTAAGACCATTTCTTGAGGAGATTAACAAAATCTCATCTAAGGAAATCTCATCTAAGGAGATCCACTCAAGGGTGTGATTCCAAACAAGGGTGTATCAGGTTGTGAGCTAGTAATCTGCTTAAATAGTTATAGTAAATCTACTTCTAATATTTCTAGCAATGTCATTCTATAAGAAATAAAGTTTGGTTCTTCTTGAGGACATCTCACTATACATTCCAGACCATACTCCTCAGGCCAGGTTAATCTTCCTAACCCCAGCAGGGTCCTAGTCTTGTCATTACCTTTGGATCATGATAGCATTGTTCATGATCATGCCCTAAACTTATAGTTGAGTATTGTGGTGCTTTGGCCTGGCCCATTTTGATGCCAGGGTAGCTCACAGCTTGCCCTGGGTCCATTCCGTCCCTCGTCAGGGCCCTGCTTTTGGGGTACTAGGAGAGCAGATGCCCAGGAGTAAATATTATTGGAGTCAATCAGCTCCCAAGTTACAAAGCATAATATTAACTGTCTTCCTGTGTCCATACAGAAAGGACATTGCTCTAAGGTAAAGTAAGTTCCCTAAGGCAAGGCTAAAAGGACAAACCCCATGTTATCCTCCACCACACTATCATCAGTAGACTCATAGTAGTACAAATATCACGAGTTTCTGTTTTCAATAATAAAGCGGTTAGCTTTTAAAATCTCCAAAACATTTAAAAATTTTCACTGTTCTTGATGTCAGTAAATCTGAATTTCAGCAACAAGTAGCTGGCAAAGTACTAGAAAATGAAATGAATTAGCAGATTAAATTTAGCATATGCTTCCCTTAAAGTTTAAGTAGGATGTGTCTGTTATGAATCTATAGTTACAAATAGGCTTGAATACATGACAGTTATCAACTAAATTCATTCCAGATAATCAAAAGTTCATTTAAGCTAGTTATCTGTAAAGGTTAAAGAACAATCTTTTTTTCAATTTGACTCGGGAATTCTGTGGTAAAGGTAATGGGTTTCATAAAATGAATTTAAAAAGAAAAATGTAGCGAGTGACGCCGAAGTAGAAAGTAGGTAAGCAAAAAATAATGATGCTCACCTATTTGTTTATTGCTTACATTTTAGTTCCTGTGACTCTCCTACATTCTTCTTGCCTGACTTTTGTTAGAAAAGGTCAGATTTTGAGTAATTGGATGAAAGTATAATTAAAGCTAATTAACAACTAGTGCAAGCAAGACTGCGCAATTATAGAAATGATTTTTACAGTGATAAACTATGGCAGAAAGTTAGAGTATTGTAGCTCCTAAAACACATTTTCTCCTCTGCATTTTTAAAATTGCTTCCATGAGATAGAGTCAAGAACAGGTGTAAAATTATGCATAGATTTGACAATGTTGACAATGTTTAAAATTATTACTTCACCCCCCAATTAACCCAACCTATCTACTCTTACCGAATTTAAATGGACTATGAAGTTCACTTTACAAATGATTCACAAAAACTGCTGCTTTTTTTTTATAAAAAACCTATAAAAGTCTTTTAGAAAAGGTTCTTTTCTAAAGTATTTCTGTTTCATATTTTATAACCATAATGAGGCCCAAATTTAAAATATAATACTATTAAATATGTTGAAGAAAATGAATTATTGACAATTTTATATTCCCCCACAACTTGACATGTACCTGAAATAATACTCTATTCTCCCCAATAAATGTTTGTTGAAACAAAAATTATCTTACAGTTCCTGGGCAAAATATTTTATCAACCACTTCTATAAATGGCTGTGAAGAATACTTTAAGGATTACCAGATGTGAACTTGATCTCTATGCTATGATCCTCTGCATAAGGCAGAGCTTGAATGTTTTCAGAACATCTTTTAGATTAGCCTTCTCCCTAAAAATAACACAATCTGTTCAACTCAACAGACGATAGCAAAGATACAGGCCCTAACCACTAACTACCTGGCTACAGTATGTATTCATATTCAAGGGTTAGAACAATCACTACCGTAAATGACATGATCGTGGCATAAAAATTATTTCTATCTATTGTAACCTACCCGAGGTGCTTTGGGGGCGATAGTCATTCCCAGGCTGATGACCAGATAATTTTTTTTCTTTTGCTTTTTTTAAAAAAAATCTTTTCGGTCACACCCGGTGATGCTCAGGGGTTACTCCTGGCTCTGCACTCTGAAATTACTCCTGGCGGTGCTCAGGGGACCATATGGGATGCCAGAGATTGAACCCTGGCTGGCTGTGTGCAAGGCAAATGCCCTATCTGCTGTACTATCGCTCCGGCCCCAGCCAGACAACTTTTATTGAGATTAAACAGGGCAAATATAGGGAAAGAGGGGCTGCTATATAGTGGGGGACAGTGATGAAGACAATGTGGGGAAAATATAACATGGGCAAGGAGAATTGGGAGTGACCCTGGGGAGTTGATGTGCCTTGTAAGCAATGCAATGGGTGTGTCAAACAAGCTGGCAAGTAACGTAAATAACATAAACTCTCCGCAGAGGAGGAGTGTGGTAACAGAGGGGCAATATTAACCACAGCTGTGACAAACTATGGGGAGACGGCATCCTTTTTGGTGTCTCTGAAGCCCTCCTGCCTCAAGGAGAATCCCTGAATATTCACTCAATAGGGTGGAACCACTCCAGGAGCCTGGGAAAGGGTGGCAGGAGGGACTCCAACAATACAGCACCTTTATTCAACGACAGCATAGGGAGGACGAAGCATCCATTGCTCTAGAGCTAACTCTAAGAGTAAGTTTCATTTCCATGTGGGTTTTAAATGATGATTTATTAAGGAACGTGAGTTTGTCTTATTTTAATCTCCCAGGGACTTCTCTAAGTCTCCTTGACTTCTAGTACATGAGATAATATCCGATTCCTTCACGCGTCTGTACTATCCACTCTCACCAAGACATAATCCAAGTTACAAATGGTGCTCATTGGGGCCAGAGCTATAGTATAGTCGATGGGGCACTTGCCTTGCACACTGCCCACTGGGTTTGGTCCCTGGCACCCCACATGGTCCTCTGAGCCCACCAGTAGTGATCCCTGGGCTCAAATCCAAGAGGAAGTGCTGAGTACTGCTTGATGTGGCTCCAAATTCAAACCAACCCAACCCATTGTCATCCTGTTGCTCATCGATTTGCCCAAGCGGGCACCAGTAACATCTCTATTTTGAGACTTGTTACTGTTTTTGGCGTATCAAATATGCCACGGCATTGGTAGCTTGCCAGGCTCTGCTGTGTGGGTGAAATACTCTCGGTAGCTTGCCGGGCTCTCTGAGAGGGGCGGAGGAATCGAACGCAGGTCAGCTGCGTGCAAGGCAAACTCCCTATCGCTGTGCTATCGCTCCAAACGCCTTCTTAGTGCAGTAGGCAGCGTGTCAATCTCAAAACCAACCCAAATAAACAAAAATAGTGCTTGCTTAGTAAATATAGATTAAAGTAAATTCAGATAAATATGCAACACCAGAGAGAGTACAGCAGGTAAGGCATTTACCTTGCACTAGACTGACCCAGGTTTGACCCCTTGCATCCTACGTGGCCCCCTGAGTCAGCCAGGAGTGATTCTTGAGGTACACAGTTGGGAGTAACCCCTGAGCACCACCGGGTATAGCCCTCGAGTGGAAAAAAAATGTAAAAAATAAATACGCCTTTAAAAGTTCTCTTTTTGTCACTCTTAGATACCCTTAGTACACTTCTACTTAAATTAGATCAATTGAACCTCTAATTATTATATATAAAAATCAAGTTGCCACTGTCAAAAAATCTGGAATCTATAGAATCCTGTTGCTACTTGCTTAAAATATTTGATAGGTTAATTTCCAATCTCTGTTTTAAGTAGCTCTTTGTATTAAGCTGACTTATTTTTGATACACATGTGCCAAATATATGTGCCTCTTTTTATTGAGCAAATAAAAACATAAAAGGATAAAGACATTTGCCTTAAATTATTCTTAATAATGACGTAAAACTATAAACTTAAGAGTCATCTTGAGCCTCATTGACTGACTTCAGAGTAACAAAACAGGAAAAGATCCTTTAAAATGTGTTTTAAAGGACATTATTTTTCTGGATGTTTTTTATATTTTCAGTTCTATATTTCAGATAGAACTATCTGAAATATAGATTCAAATATCTATATTTCAGATATATAATGGATTATTTCTCTGAAGTCAGCTAAAATTTGAAAATTAAAAAGACACTGCTATATTCACTGGGTTATGATTTAGGGTGATTTTCACTTTCTCAGAAGCTTCCTGAGATCTTTATAGGTAAATGCACTTGATACTTACACTTAAGGATTAGGACATTATCGCAATAACTGGTTTTCATTAGGAATAACAGAGAATGTGGGTCAGAAAGGCAAATTTATGATAATTCAGTCTCCAGTCACCTTTTATTTAAATGAAAATTTTCTACCAAAATACCTTGTCAGTACGTATCACATGTATATGAGTGTGTATTTGTGTCTGCCTATTTAGAAGCATTTTCTATTGAAGGCCAACAAAATGAATGTGTCCTGTGGCATATCATATACTAACTTATAGGATATAAAATATAAATGATGAATATTCTTTTAAATATTGACAGTGAAAAGTAATCAGTGTGTCCCCTCATCAAAGAGTTTTAAGACAAATGGTATTTTTTTTCTAAAATAACTTCTAGGCACATTTGTGCGTATGTTTCTGTCACTCCAACATTTGTTATGCTAGAGGCATGAGTTTAACATACTTCATTGAAGACAAATTCACCCAGCTCTATCAAGCACTTTAAATGGAAAGGGATTTTTCTAGGTAAGTTACTAATTCAAATTGGAAGCTGCTTGATCTTTTCAAGTTTTTCTTAGAAATTTTTAATTTTTTCTTCGAGAACTGAAAACTAAGGTGTCTAACATAAACTTTTAAGTGAAGGAAATTAAAAGCTATTAGCGACTTTTACATTATACCGTCTAAGAAGTTCTTTCCACTGGATGTTACTTAACCTTTCACTCCTCAATATGCCTGCGTTTGTCTGAGCTAACAATAAACCATTGGCCATTATTAATAACGAAGACCGTCAAAGAGTTTGCTTAAAGCCCGATTAAAGCATTTTGGATGACCTCTATAAAGTTCTAGAATGTCAAGGATTATGCATGTTGACAGTGAGTGAGGTGAACTAACCAGAGATAAAAAGGATTTTTGATCCTAGGAAAAAAAGACATCCAGGCAGAATTTAGCCATAAAATATATTTTAGCAGCTACTTAACATTGAAGAGACTTATAAATCGTTCCTCTCCTCACAGTATACCTCTGAAGACAAATCATTCACAGAGGGTAAATGTGATCTGGAGAAATCACATGAAACTTGCCATCTTTTCTATCAATTTAAAATTCTGGGATACTTTTTATTTTAAATTGCCAAAAATAGATACAAGAGGATCTTTAAGAAATGATTAATAAATATATAACCATCAAAGAATAATTCTTATGAAGGAAAAAATCTAGAGCCCAACAAAAGAGTTCTTAAGAACGAGGTCTGGTTTGGATGATAGAAATAAGAAAGTTCTTTAGAGGTGAACACATTTTCGGAGGAAGAAATAGCAGTCTTGAGTGCCAAGTTAAAAAGAGCTTGCAGAATTTTATAAACACAGAGGCCAAGTAGCAGGAAAATAGAGGTTATAATAATGCAAAATTAGAGAAGCATGTCTGTAGCACTGCACTGTTCATCAATGTGCTTGAGTGGGCACCAGTAACGTCTCCATTGTGGGACTTGTTGTTACTGTTTTTGGCGTATTGAATATGCCACGGGTAGCTTGCCAGGCTCTGCCTGCGGGTGGGATATTCTCGGTAGCTTGCTGAGCTCTCCCAGAGGGATGGAGGAATCTAATCCCGGTCGGCCGTGTGCAAGGCAAATGCCCTACCTGCTGTACTACTGCTCCAGCCCAAGCAGGTACGTATATTAGTTTTATAAACTATATATAGGATTCAAATACTATCTTAAACATAATGAAAAACTTTATAAAGGGTCTTATAAAAAACATTGGCATGTTCCAACAAACATAAAAATATGATTGTTTGGTAAAAATCTGACAGGGTACAAGAGGGATATGAAAGATTAAAATGGGGGACCCCTGGATTAGTCTCATTAGAGATGACAGTGACTTTGACTAAGGTGTCATGGTGAGTAGAAGTGAGAAGACTGAGACACATCTCCGGGACTGGGGATGAGAAGAGTGTTGAAGAAAAGGAAAGAATTTTTCAAAAATGCTTGGATTCACGTATGGTAAATCCAAAGTGAATGAAACAAGATGAATGGACCAATTCCTTTAAATAGAAAGTCAAACTATATGGAATTCCTATTTTTAAAGTTCAAGTTTGGCACTGGTGTCTCTATTTCTCCCCACAATGTTGTCAGTTTTTGATTCTCTGTTAGAAACATATGTCCTTGTTCAATGTTCTTGGATAAGTTAATAAAAAATGACTCCTTGAAACAAATACTTTTTAAAGACATAGTTTATTTCAGTAGTTTTCAACTGCCATCTAGCAGGCTTAAAAAGGTGAAAATCACTGATCTATTTCACCTCCTAATAAGAACATCCTTTTAAGCTACTTTATTGGTTTTTTTTTGTTTTTTGTTTTTTGTTTTTACTTTTTAGAATGTTTTCCTCTTGTATAGTTGGGACAGTGGCCCTGTGTAGGTCTACTGTAAACAAATGAGTAGGTGATGCTCATATATCTTCTAATCTCATCTCAGTGATGATCTTATCTACATTTAATTTAAGCTGTGGATATAGCAGAATTCATGCCTGCTACTTTGCTATTTGCTTTCTATATGTGTGGCCATTTTTGTTATATTTTCCCACTACTGCTTTGTTTTGTGTAAAATAGTATTGTTACTATTTTAACTGCCTCTATTTTTTTTTATTTAAAGAATTTTATTTTATTGAATCACCATGTGGAAAATTACAATGCTTTCAGGCTTAAGTCTCAGTTACACAATGCTGAAACAACCATCCCCTCACCAGTGCCCATATCCCACCACCAAAAAAAAAATAAATAAATAAAACAGTACACCTCCCATCCCACCCCCCTGCACCCCCCCTCCTTGTAACTGATACATTTCACTTTACTTTCTATTCACTTTGGTTACATTCAATATTTCAACACAAACCTCACTATTATTGTTAGGAGTACCCCACTAGAGTCAGACCTGTTGTGAAGAGATAAGGGGTCACTAGGCTGCGGTAGCGGCTGCGCGGTTTTGGATTTCTGTACTTTAGCAACTAAGTCCAGGGAGATTTCTTCCAGATATTGGATCATTGCAAGCTCATAAACCCCATCTGTGGTCGTCATAATATGGCGGTCACCACGCCCTTCACCCCCGGCAAGGAAGAGGAGAGAGAGAGAAATACCTTTCCCCTCCTGGGCGGGCATGGAGCCCCGGCTTAGTTCTCTTAACTGCCTCTATTTATGGGGACGAACCAACAGTGATGGGAGACTGTCTGGCACTTGATACTCTGAGGCTACGTGAGGATCAAACTCAGGGTCCCCTACATGCCAGCAGTGAGATTCTCCACCACTTGAACGATATCCTTGGACTCTCCTTGATTTTTATTATATTTTTCTCTGTGATTATATTGGTATTATAATTTAAAATGGAGTGTAGATTGACACTAAGCAAATTTTATTTGTACACAAATACTTTGCTCAAATAGAAATCAGTTATGTCCTATTGTCTTTTTGCTATAGTTGTCCTACACGTTCATTTATTATCGAATAAGTTTAACGACAAGTCTTATAATTGTTGCTTTATTAATTTTCCATTAAATTATATCAGTGTCTTATTGTTTAAATTTTGCTTTTATTCTTATTTATTGGCAATATTTATTTTTATCATGTGAGTTTAAGTTACTATCTAGTATATACTCTTTTCAGCCTTAAGAATTCTCTTTGGTAATTACTACAGAGACTGAATGCCAGATCTATTTTTTTCTGACAATGTTCTAGCGTTTTTAATTTTTGAAGGGTAGTTTTGATGGATACAAAATTTTTGACTTAGACTTTTCTGCACTCCATGTTTCTTATTAAAAATTAGATTTAATTTTATTGTTGTGTATTTATATATAAAAGCATCTTTTTCATTTGACTGTTATCCATGGAGTTATGTCTAAATATTATTTTTAGTTTAAGAAAGCTAATGAACTTCATATGTATTAATATAATTTTTAATCAAATTAGATGTTTTAATAATTGTTCTAATATTTGTGTTTTCTTTAGGAAATTTCCATCATGTCTGTTGGAATGTATTTGCTGTCTATAATCCTACTTAATTTAAAAAAATGTATTTCTTCTGAGTGATGAGGTGGAAGATTGGTTAAGGTGATGGACTCTTAAAAAACTCTTCTTTTGTTGTCCAAACTCTGTTCTTGAGACTCTCTAATTTTTTGTTTAAACTATATTCCCTATGTTACTTGGGGTATTATTGATATATCCTTCAATTTAACAGGCAAATAATATTTTTTATAGCCAAACTATGTCTCTCTAGGTACATTAGTTTGGTTGACAAATGCTTTGAACTACTGGTATCAAAACTTCTCTATATTACTCAGATTTTACTATTATAAGGATTTTTGTTATATTGTTATTTTTGTATCTATTCAGAGACTTATCTGAGTTTTTTTGGTGTGGCTAACCACCAACTTAAAAAATTATTTATTATTTTTGCAGAAAACGAACTCTTCCCAAAATGTGATGGAACATGCTAATGAATACTAACCTCTGCAGGTTAGTCGAGAGACAGCCGTGCACCCATCTGAAATACTGAGATTCAGAACTGTTTGCAAAACTCTGCTGTGACAACGGAAAGATTGACAAATTAGGTCAATACCATTGTATTTTGAAACCTTCACTGCATATTTTTGTCTTTTGCAAAGTGGGTATCTGAATGATGGGGGAGGGTACATTTCACATGTTGGTACTGCAGTCTGGATTAAATAAGCCACAACCAAGTGTGACTTCTTGGTCATATGTGCTGGTGTTAAACCAAGAAGATAGGTTTATCATTTGCTTTACATTTGCTCAGGGCTTCGGCTGAAGTGGGATGTGATTGGGGCTTTCGTCTTCCCTGGGTAGGTTGCCTAGTTTTGCAGTATTTCAGTTTTCAACTTCAATTTGGTGATTTTGTTCTTCATGAACAAGTTAAATTTCTATGTTTTCTTTTTTTAAAATTTTTTAAAATTTTATTTAATCACCATGAGATAGTTACAAGCTTTCATGTGTGGGTTACAATATCACAGTGATCAAACACCCTTCCCTCCACCAGTGCACATTCTCCACCACCAATATACCGGGTATACCCCCCTTCCCCACCCTCCCCCTGCCTCTAAGGCAGACAATATTCCCCATACTCTCTCTCTACTTTTGGGCATTACAGCTTGCAACACAGACACTGAGAGGTCATCATGTTTGGTCCATTATCTACTTTCAGCGTGCATCTCCCATCCCAACTGGTTCCTCCAGCCATCATCTTCTTAGTGATCCCTTCTCTATTCCATCTGCCTTCTCCCCTCCACTCATGAAGCAGTCTTCCAGCTATGGGGCAATCCCCCTGGCCCTTGTATCTACCGTCCTTGGGTGTCAGCCTCATGTGATGCTACCCCACACTCCACAAATGAGTGCAGTCCCTCTATGTCTGCCCCTCTCTTTCTGACTCATTTCACTTAGCATGATACTCTCCATGTTTATCCATGTATAGCCAAATTTCATGACTTCATCTCTCCTAACAGCTGCATAGTATTCCACTGTGTAGATGTACCAAAGTTTCTTTACCCAGTCATCTGTTTTAGGGCACTCGGGTTGTTTCCATATTCTGGCTATTTTGAACAGTGCTGTAATGAATATATAGGTACAGATGTCATTTCTACTGTTCTCTTTTGCATCCTCGGGATATATTCCCAGAAGTGGTATTGCGGGGTCATATGGAAGCTCAATTTCTAGTTTTTGAAGGACTGTCCATACTGTTTGCCAGAAAGTCTGAACCACTCAGCATTCCCACCAACAGTGAAGGAGCGTCCCCTTTTCCTCACATCCAGACCAGCATTGATTGCTTTTGTTCTTTTGAATGTGTGCCAGTCTCTGTGGTGTGAGATGATATCTCATAGTTGTTTTGATTTGCATCTCCCTGATGATGTCCCTTTAAATTTCTTCCCACCTTTCTTTTTGGCTTCAGCTGTAACAATTTTAGAGAGCTATAATATTTCTCAGTGTGGTATTGTTTTTATCACCCATATGGGGGAAGTACTTTTCTTCCTCCTGATCTTGCTTGTGTAAGTAGTAATCTAAATTTAATCAAAAATCCATAATACCTTGGTAACAGAGATTTTCTATGGAGCTGGAATTTAGAGTCTACTTACTGCTTTTAGAGATAATGTTTCCTGCAGACTTCCTGTAACTCTGTCAATCTATTCTTGTCTCTCTTGGGCCACCAGTCTGTGGAATAGTGGCACTGAGGAGGATATACTGAGGTTAAAAGGTTACTACTCTACACTATTTCTCTTGTATTCTTTTGGTTTGTGTCCAGATCATTCCATGTGCTACCATGGTGAAGGCGGGTTAACTGGACATTGGCAGTTGTATTCATCACGTGTACTACACCCCAGTAATAGGAAACCACGGGCTATGCATGGTCAGAGAAAGATGCTCTTAGAAACCGGATGACCCAGAAGGTCCTGTAGGATTGGAAGGGACTGAATATGGTGTGCTCTGCTCGAAGGAGGAACTGACGGGTGTGAAGAACCTTACTGGTTGTTAAGAAGGTTGAAGCTGCTTGGTTGAAGGGGCTATCTGGGCCTTGCAGGACAATCTCCAGAGGTGTGCGGCTTGTTTAGAAAGAGGTGTGCAAAGAATTCCTGCAATGGCTGAACATCACGAATAACTTTTTCAATGTAACCTGGACTGGATTTGTTATTGCTGCAAAACAAACTATTTTTTTTTTAATTTATAAACTAGGGTTATTGAGTTCATTTTCCACCACGCTTAAGCCATATTTACTAAGGTGCTATCTATGTTTTCTCTGCCTGCCCCACCTGGCTTATTTTTTCTGCTGTAAGTTCTTAGGTCTCTGTCATTCTTACTACAGAACACTTCTATCAATTGTTTTCTTTGTGTTTCACTTGTGTTTGCATTGTGTTTTCTATGCAGTTATTTCTCCTAAATAGCTTCTGATCTCATATGCCATATTCTGGGGGGGGGGGGTTCCTCTTTGACTAGTTTTTGGAGTGGACTTATTTGCATGAGAAACCTGTTTGTAAAAACTAAGTTGGTATTTTTAATGACCTATTCTGTTATTAAACAGAATCAGTGTGACAAACTTAAGATTCTATCTTTGGGCTGGAGTCAGTACTTCTCATAGGAGTGTTGGATTCCATTTTTTGTCACTATTGAGAAACAAACCTAAGATGACAGTACCTAGATTTCCATTGTGCTATTTATATCTGTGTGAAGATGAGATCATCCATGTAGCTGGGTATATAAGTTATAATAAGTTGTATCAATGAAATTCTAGCATAAGCCGTATGCCAGCTACTCACTAAGTTTGATTTAGAACTTTTGACTTTTCATTTTACGAATAAAGTATAGGTAGTATAAAGCAGATAGTGAATACTTGAATAATTTGCTATGATATAGAAACTTAAATATCATAACCAGTTTTAACTATAATGGTAAGATTTTAATATGTAATCTGAGAATGAATATTCCAGAAAGGATACCACTCTGTGTATCACAGAAAACATCCTACAATCATTGACTCACATAAAATAAACTGTCTAAAGCTACTACGCTGTGAAAAAAATCTTTGGTCAAAGGATGAGAAATCCAGCTGTTTTGATTGGTACCATAGATCTGGAATAAAAGCACAATGTTCTTAAAGAAAAAAAGAAAAAACCTCCAAAGTGATTTTTGTCTCCAAGCAAGAGGAAGACATAGCCCCAGCAAAACTTAGAAATGCGATTTCATTTTCACAGAACGGTAGAAATACCAGAGCAGCGTATTTCCTCATCCTTGCTTTGTCCCAGATGGCTGAGTTCCCAGTGACCCACCAGAGGATGACATGCAGACCCAGAGCCTTTGCATGTCATTTGGACAAGACATAATGTCCGAGGTTGTTTGTGTACGCCTTTCCCCTCTACCTCCAGCCTGCCTCACTATTGGTGGTCTGCCCCGTGCAGCACAGATGTTTCTCTCCCTCTCTCTTCGCTGCTTGCTTTATTTTCAAGTAGCCTGGGAGAGCATGTGTTTCCATGTAAGCCTGTTCCTTCCTTCTCCCCACACCTTATTGTGCTACATAAACAATCTTCATCTGCCCCCTCAGATCTGGGGCGCACGAGACTTTCACAGATGTCTACTTCTTTCTCCGTGTGTTTGCTTCTGGTGAACCCGTCTCCAGATAACGTCTCCCCCTTCCTCCTCTGTTCCAAATGACTCAGAATGCAGATTCCTTCCCTCCTTTCAACTCCGTTTCCTTCTGTGACCCCAGCATGTTTTCGTCCCCTTTCTTCTAAGTCTCTCTTTGTACTCGCTCTCCAGATGGGCTCAGGGATGAGCAATTCCTGCTCCTCATTTGATTCTCCTTACAATTGTTTGCTTTTTGCAGAAACAGGAAGAGGCCAACTTCACACGTGAAATATTTCGCATGCATGGCCACCCATGTTCTTTCTGATTTCTTTTTCTGTCATTTGATGTCCCCCTCCCATCCCTTAGTTTAATAACTTAAATTTGAAATTTTAATCATAATTTAAAATTTAATAATTTTAAGCATGTTTAATAATTTTCCAGTGTTGCTAGTTTGTTACAAAGACCCGCATCACAAATCTTTGCATCTAAACCTATTACCTGTGATTATGGATCAAACATAAGTATAACATTTACTTTAATTTTGATTGATGTTTTCTTCGGTAAAGAGAATGTTCTGGATGCCTGCATAAGGACAAGAAGATAGATAAGCTCTCCCTTTTTAAATCTAGTATGAGAGATAGATAATCAGCAAGTACAGGACGGATTAAGATATTTGGGAGGGAAGTCAAATGAGATACAATCCAATGATAACTGCATAATAATCAGAGCCTTGATACAAAGATCAGGATGATGAGAATCTCAGGGAGGAAAGCAGTGAAAAATCCTCTGGAAGGATTGATTTTGGTTAGAACATAGCAGCAGGTGACAGGGTCTTGATGATATTGAAAGGCCATCTAAAGACCTGGCACCTGAATTTCAAAAGCTGCAAAAATCCCATTGAACCTTTCAATAAAAAATAAAACAACAACAAAACATACATATTTATGGGGCCCAAGGGACCATATTCAGCTCTGGGGATAGAACTGAGGCAAGTGCTTTACCTCCTTTATTATCTCTCGGATTCTCAATACTCTTTTTTTAAAATTTAAATAGCATTGAATGCTATGTTTCAGGCATGAATCATTATGAATCAACACCTGAACTCTCTTGTTCCCCTCCCTATGATAAATACATTTCTCCTAATTTACCCACACCCTGTCTGGTAATGCTAATTTGGACAAGTAGTAAAAAAGTTATTTTTGTTTATTTATAAGCTGTGACTTGTGCCTACTTGTGGAATGAGTTACTTGTGGAATGGGCCACTTTTTTTTTGTTATGTTTTAATTATTTTTAATTATTTATTTTATTTTATTTTATTTTATTGCTTTTTGGGTCACACCCGGTGATGCACAGGGGTTACCCCTGGCTCTGCACTCAGGAATTACTCCTGGCGGTGCTCAGGGAACCATATGGGATGCTGGGAATCAAATCCGGGTCGGCCGAGTGCAAGGCAAATGTCCTACCCGCTGTGCTATTGCTTCAGCCCCCAATTATTTTTAATTTTTTAAGGTGTTCTAAGATGTTGTTTTACAGTTTTCTAGTTGTTGATGTGAAAATTTACAAATAAATAAGAAGACCTTTTTTATTTTTAATCAATTAGCTGGTATCTAAAATGTTGGTAATGACCAAGTCTTGCCACCAACGAAATAATTCTTGTTCTTCCTTTTCAAAGTCCTCATCATCACTGATACCTGATGAAGTTTCTTTAAGTTTCACAAGGGTAAATGATGGAGTAGAGAGAATGACTTTTTCTTCCGGTTCCATTTTCATGGTTTTCTTTGTAGGTGTTTTATACGCTTTTCTCATTTTCTCAACTTTTGTTTGTGCTTGCTTAGATCTCCGGCCCAAATATTTAACTTCTTTGGCTTCTTGTCTTGCAGGCAGTTGTACATGAATTGTTGGTTGACAGATCCTCACATCAGTAATAATCTGTAGTTGCTGCTGGTGCATTTCTTCTGACTGTGGTTTCTGTTTCAGAAATTTCATTTCTTTTTGGAAACGTTTTGAAACTGTTCCAGATTGCACAAAATCAATTATGTCATATATCATCATTGTCTTGGGGATGTTTTTGAGGTTTAATCTACGCCAATGGTTATTTCTGCCACCACAAGATGCAGGAATATTATCTAAAAGACTGGAATACTGCATGTAATCTTTCATTGTGATAACATCTATCTCATCGCTGACTTTAAATTTCTGGTGAAAACGCTCATCTTCCATCATTTGATTGTAGAATTTGTTTCTCCCCATAAGTCTGTAAGAATCAGCTACTGCCTCAGTCGAGGACTTCAGTATATTCCTTCCACAGAAATACTTGTATCCATGGCCATCAGTATGCAGAAAAATTTTAAAGACAATGTAAGGTGGAAACGTTTCCCCACCAAATCGGAATCGGACTTTGCACTTCATGCTAGGATCTTTCACAAGCTCACCTTCTGCGGGGCTCACTTTCTTCAGTATCTCGTGAGCCACATAATGCTCCACGGCACACACTGTGTGTTTCAGAAGTTGAAATATTCCTCTGTCCGCGTAAGCCAGCCACGCCCTCTGTATTATTCGTGCCTTCTCGTTGTGGGTGGCTGAGAGCTTGGAGGGTATGCCTCTAGGCCATTCTGTGCTTGGTTTTTTCCTCCAGACCACATTAGATGAATTGGGGAGGGAAGAAAGTGACCTCATAAAGTGATTATTCATCTTCCAAACTTTTTTACGAGGAAGAGCCAGCTTCAGTGGGCAACCTCCGCATGGCCGTTAGGAGTGGCCAGCCGGTAAATTGATCAAGCGCCTCTGCGTGGCCAGGGTGACGTCAGGATTCTGGTCCTCGGTGTTGCCCAATAATAGTAGCTCAGGAGCTGCGGACGCCTGGTACCTCCGCTCCCCTCCGCCTTCAGTGTGGAGCCTCGGAATGGGTTTGTCTTTGAGATTTAAAAAAAAATGTGTTTAGGGAGTACGTCCAGGAATTTGGCATCCTTCGGGATGTCAAGTCAGCAAAAAGAGCTGGGGAATCACCAGTGTACGTACATCAGCATCCAGAAGACTAAATTAAATCACAGAGTATGATTACACCATGTTCAGGGATGGTGCTCCTTTCACTTATATATAGGTGATGAAGAGACATCGGAGAATAATCAAAAACAAAGAACAATGTGCGGGTTGTAGCATCATAAATATTAAATGCTCATTTAAGCACAGTGAAGTGCAATTTTTGGGTATGCATGGTTATTTTTGATAATAGTGCACTAACATAGGATACAGAAATTCTCCTGTGCTCCTTTTAGGGTAAATTTTCCAAATTTTTTCTGACTTCTGTCACTGTGGTTCTCTTATTTAGAGTTTCCTGTAAATGACATTGTTTGAGGTATTAAATTCCAATCGAAAACATATAAAAAATTGTGACTGTATCAAACTTAAAAGCATCCTATTAAGAGGTGAAAGATTTTAAGAGACAGTTATAATCCAAAAGCATACAGATGGCTAACAGGCACATGGAAAACTGTACATCAACTCAGATTATTTAAATGCAAATCAAAATGATAAGATACCATCTACATGTGAAAATTGTTATTATCTAAAGACTAAGTATCAAAGAGGATGTAAGAAGAAGGAAATTCTATACACTATTATTAAGAATGCAAACTGGTGGCCTCATTTGGGTTGGCAGAGTGGAGATTCTACAGACAATTCCATTTTCCCACTTCTGGGTATTTATACAAAGACACTAATTCTAAGACATAGTCACACCCCACATTTATTGTGGCATGATTTACTATAGCCAAGAATTGGAAGACAACCCATGTTCACCAATAGAAGACTGGATAATCACTATCTCATTTATCTAAACAACTAATACTTTTTTATCAAAATAGGAAATGATGTCATTTGCAACAACACTGATAGACTTAAGAGGGTATTATGCTCACAAATAAGTCATAAAGATACAAACACCATATAACATCGCCCAGTGATAGCCACAGAAAGAAAGCAAATAAAATAATCTAGAAGCTACTGTTACATTGAAAAGATCAAATTAGTGGTAACATAAATAGTGCCATGTATGTGAAATAAAAAATAAAAAAAAGCTAAGTCAGATATATAAGCAGAAAAAACTCTGCAGGTAACCACTGAAAACAAAAGATAGAATTCCATACAGAGATGGAGCCTCTAAGAAGAAAACAAAAACACTAATCAGGTGTTATAACAGTGATGTTATGTTATGTGATAACAGTGTTATAAGATGAAAAAATAGCAGCTTTTATGATGACGGGAGATAACCATCTTTTTCGTTTTTTTTCCCTTTGTCAAGCAGCGTGGTGATTACTAAACAGGCGTGAACTCGGTGGCGTGGGACGAGGGGGGAAAAAAATAGAAAAGTTATGTAAGAAACAGCGGGACTTAATATCTCTACATTCTCAGCAATGGAGAACTATCAAATGCTCCCTTGACAGTAGGACTGTCTTTTCTTTTTTGGGGGGAAACCCTAGCAACAATAGTGAGTTATGTGTTGAAACATGGAATGTAACCAAGTTAAGATAAAGCGTAAACGAAGTGAAACTTATCACTTACAAGGGCGGGGACTGGGGGGTCGGGAGGAGGCGGGAGGTATAATGGGGTGGTTGGTGATGGAATATGGGCACTGGTGAAGGGAAGGGTGTTTGAGTATTGTATAACTGACATAATCCTGAGAACTATGTAACCCTCCACATGGTGATTCAATAAAATTTAAATAAAAAAAAATAGCAGCTTTTAGAGTTGTGAGGGGTTTATCAAAATCAACTGCACTTGACACTAATTCATGCAAATCATCAAAATTATTTTATGATATGGAAACTTACTAAGAATGCCTTGCAAAGTTGTATATCAAATATCATTTTTATATACTAAATAATTTTTATCAAATTGCCATTTTGTATTATAGCTATCAAGCTTTGTCATGATATTTATTTCAGTCATTATTTATTATCCTTGTTCCTTACCCAGATGATAAGCTCCATGAAGGCAAAGACTATAGTCTTGTTCACCACTGCAAACTTTGAAATATACTGTGTGCAATAGATATCTAATAAATTAATATGTGATATAAAATAATTAAAGAGCTGGCAGTTATTTTGAAAGCTAAAGGTATACATTTCTAGTGCTTATTGATGGAGATAAAATTCTCTGGAATATATTTAATTAAATTAATTAATTAATTAATTTTGCTTTTTTGAGGTCACACCCGACAATACACAGGGGTTACTACTGGCTCATGTACTCAGGAATTACTCCTGGTAGTGCTCAGGGGACCATATGAGATGCTGGGAATCGAACCTGGGTCGGCCGTGTGCAAGGCAAATGCCCTACCCGCTGTACTATGGCTCCAGCCCCCTGGAATATATTTTAAATCCCAGTCTTTCCTCCACCCATTCCATCTCACTGTCATTGTAAGGCAACCTTACCTGCCTCAGACTCGGTGTTATTTGCCTAGAGTGGGGGAAAAGTTGGCTCTACTGCACTCACAATTCCTATTTCTAATTCCAATTCTCCTTTTTGTCATTTTAGAAGATCGTTCATGTTTTCTGCAGTGTCAATATCTACCTAAAAATTCTTCTATTATCACTGTGTCCTAACTTGCAGTCAAGAGGCAATGAACCCCTGGGGGTACCTTGTGTAAAATGTAGTGAATGTTAAAGGCCTTCAGAATTTCATCAACATGGTGCTGGGGAAGTAAATAACCACTTTGAAAAATTTATGTTTTGTTCTGTTAGGCATTCAACACAGTATTTTGTTGATTTTCTTTTCTTGATGATAATGCTTCTGCTTGTCACATGATTGGCTAGTAGCTAAATGGTTGGCACCTGTAGGATACCCTTTCTTTTCTCTCCACTCCCCAACTCACAGCTTCAGGAAGGTAACCGATAACTCCCCCAAACATGACATTTAACCTTAAGGTTGGTTCCACATGCACCCACCTCGGTCTTCTGAAAACCTCCAAGTCCTGTCACCCCGGTACCCAGGTGACTGAGAATCCACTGAGGGACTTACACATGATTACAGCCTATTTCTTTCTCAGCAGACATTCACGTCCTTCTGTTAAAGGTTTTATTTGTGGTCCTTTTAAAGGTACTCATCAATTTCACTTTCACTGTTTTAATGGGGTGGTGGTTTATTGGTTTTATCCCAGGGCTGAAAAAATCTGAAACTTAGAAGGGATAAACGATGTTAATGAGTCTTAACAATACCACCTTAGAAAAGTGCTTTCCAGATATTAATGGGCACCCACTTTTTCAAACAGGTTTCAATTTAGCGTATCTCCCTGGGGGCTGGGATTCTGAATTTCAATCAGCTCCCATAGGCTGTTTGCTGGACAGTGTGACACTTTTTTTTTTTTTGCATGGAAAGATACTGGGAGAAGTTGTTCCGAATCCTGTAAAAAGTCTGTGTCATTTCCTAGGGGGCT
The DNA here is from genome assembly GCF_027595985.1 of Sorex araneus. Classification (NCBI taxonomy): domain Eukaryota; kingdom Metazoa; phylum Chordata; class Mammalia; order Eulipotyphla; family Soricidae; genus Sorex; species Sorex araneus. The sequence goes on along the minus strand of NC_073303.1, from coordinate 270,966,694 downwards.
GCTTCTCAAATTTGCTTGCACATTAAATTCATATTGAAAAATAAAACCCTGCTGCTCACGCCTCACCAAGTTTCCAATTATAAAAGAATATCAGAATTAGAACTCGTTCCTGGTAGTGTTTCAAGCTCTCTAGTCTCTTCGAATCTGCTCGAAGGGAATACAGCTTTTAATCTGACTGAGCCTATTGTACAGTTTTGTAAAACTGTTTTAATATACGACTTTGTTCAATTTCTTATTTAATTTTGCACTTTATTTCAGATTTTTCCTCATTAAAAGTTCCAGTTTCTCAATTTCTTTGTATGGCCTTTGTAATTTTAACTGCTACTTCCCTAATAAGTAAAAATAAAAGTGATATATCATGTATTAATGGTTTTGTTTTATTAATAAATTATATCTACTTTCTCTGCTTATAGTCACTTTTTTTTTCATTTCAGCAGCTGGCCAACTTTTTGGAAATGGGTAGTGAAAACATTATAAATTGGTGCATTATTTTTTTGGGTTTCAATGCACATCTATCTTTCTTGCTACAAATAGCATCAAATGGACAACGGATTAACACAACAATAACTGCTGATGCCCTTACTCTTAAAGCACAATGAGATAAGGCTTCAACTGCCTTCAGCTGCCTCAGAGTTGGTCTTATTTTCCTGCAGTGGGGAGAAGTTGACTCAACTTTACCCACAATTCCCATCTCTAACCCTAATTTTCCTTGTGGTGGCTCCCATCGGCAGGAAGTCAGGATAACGTCTCAGGGACAGCCTTGAGCAAAGTGAATTTGCTCATCCCCAAGGATCAGACCAGACAACTTGGCTTTATCAGTGCAATATTTTCAGCAGAGACATGGATCTACCTGTCATTTTATCAGCTGATTGAATTTACTGGAAGTTATCGTGAAATTGTTCAACATCTCAGGGTAAAGAAGCACAATGGAATACTATGCAGCTGTCAGAAAAAAGGAGGTCATGAATTTTGTATTTAAGTGGATCGGCATGAAAAGTTTCATACTGAGTGAAATGAGTCAGAAAGAGAGAGACAGACATAGAAAGATTGCACTCATCTATGGTATATAGAATAACAGAGTGGGAGACTAACACCAAAGAACTGTAGAAATAAGTACCAGGAGGTTGACTCCATGGCTTGGAGGCTAGCCTCACATTCTGGGGAAAGGACAACTCAGAGAAGGGATCACCAACTATAATGTAATCGAAGGCCATGTGGGAGAAGGGAGTTGCGGGCTGAATGAGGGCTAGAGACTGAGCACAGTGGCCACTCAACACCTTTATTGCAAACCACAACAGCTAATTAGAGAGAGAGAACAGAAGGGAATGCCCTGCCACAGTGGCAGGGTGAGGTGGGAGGAGATGGGATTGGGGAGGGTGGGAGGGATGCTGGGTTTACTGGTGGTGGAGAATGGGCACTGGTGAAGGGATGGGTTCCTGAACTTTGTATGAGGGAAGCATAAGCACAAAAGTGTATAAATCTGTAAATGTGCCCTCACGGTGATTCACTAATTAAAAATAAATAAATAAATTTATAAAAAAAAATTACCCCTCCCCCCCCCCAAAAAAAAGAAGCATGGTGTTGGGGGAAGCCACTATAGCTTTGAGTTAAAAATTTAAAACTTTAGGTAGGACAGAAAAACAGCTACTAGAACATTTATCTATTAAAAAATTATCATACAAGTATGCACCCAGCAATGCTCAAGCATCACACCTGGCTCCTCACTGAGGAATCACTCCTGGTGGTGTTTGCGGGAACTTGTGGGATGCTGGGGATTAAATCATGTTAGGCCATGGGCATGCTACACTCCAGCCCCATCCCCATAAAATAATTTCTGAAGTGCTAGATAAGTGCAACTGTGTTAGACCAAATAAGCACTGTAGCACTGTCATCCCATTGTTCATCGATTTGCTTGAGTGGGCACCAGTAACATCTCCATTGTGAGACTTGTTACTGGTTTTGGCATATCAAATACACCATAGTAGAGGTAGTCCGGCAAGGCAAACGCCCTACCTGTTGTGCTATCGTGCCAGACATTTAAATAAGTTTAAATTATATGAACAGAAATTTGTAGAAGAAGGGAGATTGGCTTTTTGTTATTGTTGTTTGATTTTTTTTTAGAATGCAAGAATCTAGTTGAAGTTTTGTTTTGTGTCTCTGTGTCACATCCAGAGGTGCTCAGAGATCACTGCTGCACTACTTGAGGAACCAAGTGCCTTAACTCCTGTATTTTCCCCTCCAGGCCCTCAGTTAGATTTGGAAGGAAGTCCTAAAGAGGGGCATTATGCTTTGTCCATGTTTTTGATTATTTAAAAAATATAGCTTCAGCTTTAATAGGTTGATATATATAGCAAATATTATTGTGAAAAGTCATCTTATGTCTTTGGCTTTCTAAAGTCAGAACATTTTAATTCTATTGAGCTGAAAAAAAATGGGAGAATGAGTAGGCCTGGAGAGATTAAACAGGGGTGAGTCATTTGCCTTGCACATGGCTACTGCAATTTTTTTTTTCTTTTTGGGTCACATCTGGCAGTGCACAGAAGTTATTCCTGGCTCTGCACTCAGGAATTACTCCTGGCGGTGCTCGGGGGACCATATGGAATGCTGGGAATCGAACTCAGGTCGGCCGAGTGCAAGGCAAACGCCCTACCGGCCGTGCTATCACTCCAGTCCTGGCTGCTGCAATTTTGATTCAACCCCAGTCCATGTATGGACACTTGAGCAACACTGAGAGTCACTCCTGAGCATTTAGCTAGGAGTAGCCAAGAATAAGCCCTGAGTACCACAAACAACAACAACTAGAAAATTACTAGATGGATTGGGATGTAAGTGGGGATAAAACTTGGAAATAAAACTTGTGACGATATTCGCAGCAGTGTTTCTTAACCGGGGGATCAGTTTAGAATTATGCCTGGAGCTTATGAAGATCATCCAATTAAAACCCTATTTTGGCTGTTCTTCTCCAACAGAGCTGAGAAAAGCCTCAGAGATGATTCTGATGAATAACATAAGATTTTGGAAAGCTGGATCAGAGAAAACTCAACAGCTTGCTTGGGTTAGCTTTCTATTCCTATTCAGGACTATCGTCCCCGCTTCGATGGATTTGCAGAAGAATATCCCGGGCTCACTTGGATATTAGCACAGCGAAAGCAACCAAACACAAAAATTAGTTTGACAGTTTAATCCTATGTTTCTCCAACCTGACTATAAAAATCCTTTTGAGAATGTTGTATCCGTTAACATCCTACTGATTAGTTTCCACAGAAACAAGCATGAGTAGAAGCTCATTTTAGAGGCCCTCAAAGATGACTCCAATTTTATACTTTTAACCTAACCACTCAGTGATTAACTGTAGATTCGATAGTTTCAAAGACACTTATTTTAAAACAGTCTCCTTTCCTTAATTGTATACCACTAAACATAATCTTTGAAATGCCCAAGAAGCAAAATTACTTGTCTCTCCCTAGCTAAAAAGGGTAAATCAGGGAAGCCAAAATAAAACATCCTTCAAGGAATACAGGTAGAACTAAATAGCTTTAGAACTAAATAAAGAGCTTGAGTTTCCTTCTTTCCTTTTAAATCTAGCTGACTTAAAACAATTTGTATCGCACATGTTTCTGGTTTATTTAGTGGAGTAAAAATGTGTGACTTTTAAAATAGATGCATATGTTGTAAAGGATGAAAAGTCAGAGGCCAGGAGTAGGATGCTTCTGAAGTATCAGTAAAGCAATGTGGATGCGGCTTAGATACTGAGCCACGCTCCCCAGACAGCAATGGTCTCACAACTGTCTGCGAGCAATACTTGCTCTCTCATCCTTGATGCAGTATCATGTAGTAGTTCAAAGAAATAGTTTTTGAAGTTTCTGCTCTGGTCAGAAGGTATCATGTGGCTCTCTTCTATACGTACATCTCTGGGTCTTCTTGGACTTGCTTGTTTTTTTTTATTTTGATGGTACCCAGTTTTGCACTGATGTTTGAAGGCTACGGTTTTCTAGGTGCCTGTGAATAAAGGCAATGCCCTATTTCCCGCTGTCCTACAACTTCAATAAAAGAGGTAGAACTTCAAAGCCCTGGTGCCATAGTACAGAGTTCTTCCTTTTAGAGGCCATGAAATTCTGGTGAATCATTTAACTTTTTGTTGTTTTGATTTTTTTGTCTTTGCTATTAGAGCTTTAACTTTTAAACAAAACTTCCAAGAAAGTTATAGATTTTCAAAAGCTCATTATTGTTGGATATATTATAAATCATGAGACTATAGGTACACATGTTGAACATGTCCACTTTACTAACATAGTACATATTCTATTGGGGTGGCATATTTCCCAGTCATTTGAAATTTTACATTTACTAATGCCCAGCCATTTATTACTGGGTTGACTGAACCAGTCAACTCTTGTTCTACTTGTTCTACTCTTGAAAATAAAACCTAAACTTTTTCCAATATATTTACTTTTATGGTTTTAAATAGTTTCAAATCATCCCTCCATATGTATGTAATATCACTATGCACAAGTGTGCATTTATACACACATATCTATGTACATATATGTAAGATTAACGTACTATATTTGGAATCTATTATAACTAAGAATTATAGAAGAAAACAATGGAAGCCAGTCTAGAAATTGCCAGTTATCTTAAAGCACCTGAAGGTTTCTTTTAGCATTTTGTTGGTTTCAAAATCCAATTATCCTGAAATATTTCCATTAACCAAATGTACCCTTCCAATACTGTAGGAGTGATGAACCATGATTGCTAATTCATCACCATTTTTCTTATCTATACATTATTGTTTACATTAAGAGTGATATCTCTGGCAATCAATTTTAATGGGCAGGTATTAACTTTGCTCGGTGGCTTGCCTCTAATGACAGTGATGAAGAGGCCTGCAACTGAATGCTCCTAAATTAATCTGCCAGTTTGACCCAGTAACCAACATGCATACTAAAACACTGATGTGAATTGAAAATAAAATAACTACACTTGACAGATATAATAGTTTAAGTGATTTCAAATTAACCACATCCCACTGACCGCAAGTGAAGAATATGTGCCTTCTGTATAATGAAAGGCGCTCTGGGGCTCATTATACAGAGTGGAGGAAGTAAATCCAGAGTAGAGTAATTGATGCTGGGGAAAGGAGAGTGACAGCTTCTTAATGATTCTCAAACTTATACATAAAGATATCATAAGCACTCCATGCCATTTTCCTATTCAAGGTCAAAACACTATAAACTTAAACTCTATCATGTTATAATTTTAGACCAGGATATAGCTCTTAAAAATGAACCTAAAGTTGTTCCTTTGAGAAAACAATAAATAACAAATACATTTTATGTGAAAAACATAAATGCAAACACATCTGGCCTTCCATTTCCTCAAAAATTCGGGAATCTGAATTGTTAAATCTCCTTAGTTTAATGTTAGTTTGTAGGAAGAATATAAAGCAATCTTATTAACACATGTATCATAATATATTCTGGTTTTAGGACATTAGATATTGTCACTAAGATAGTTTTTGAAAACGTGGCAATATTAAAACATTACAAAATTAAGACAAAATAAGTTTTGCTTTTGAAATAAAATCAATTTGGCAAAAAGTTGAGACAAAATAAAGGCATGCTTTTGGAATAAAATATGTTTTTCCAAATACACATACACACATATATGTAATATAGATATAGGTATACATATATGTACATATATATATAAAATGACTGGCACTGATGACTCAGTGGTGAATAAGAAACAGATAGGTACTAGACTCTTATTATTTTACGTGGGACATATAGTTCTTTAGAGGGAAATTATAGAATTTTATCAAAATATATGGGATGGGAATTCCTCAGATCACTGAGGAAGCTAGAGAAAATTTTAATAGAAAATTAACACACAACAAGAGATTAAAGACCTGCATGAGCAATAGCCCCTTGCAAGAAGATGGACATGGGGAGAGTATTTTAGGAAAAGAGAGTAACATAGGAGAAGACTGGACAGCAAGGGAGCATAATACATGATACGGGAAACATGCTTGTACAGTAGACAAATATGAGAAATAAATCTGAAGGAATAATAAGGAGCCAGCTATCAAAGCATGATAAACTGGAGTCGTTCTATGAGCTCGGTAAACAAACAAACAAAAAAATAGGCTGGGGATTATAGATGTAAGAATGTAGCCTAATGATATTCGAGATAACCTTCTAGTCTGATCATGAGGAAGCAATAGGAATTAAACATACCCTCCTCTCTAAAACAACTAAAAGCTGCACTACACTTACATATATGTGCAGGCCAATATTCAAGAAATAATTAACTTTTAGGTATCGGAGAGACCTGAGACAAGGAAGTAGAAAGAGATGCTCTATATTTACGCTGACTTTCTGCCTGGGGTCTCTCTTCAAGACAATGGTACAGAAAAGTGGATCTAAATATAAATATTTAGTTTTGATGAGTAGCAAACATGAGAATAATGTACCGGGTTCCAGAGTTTTCAGGAATTTGTGAGTTAACTGTGCGGTAAGCATACTGGGAGACTGTGCAGGCAAGAATTTGGACATTCTGAAAGTACCCTTGTGTCACTGTCATTGTCACTGTCATCCTGTTGCTCATCGATTTGCTTGAGCGGGCACAGTAACACCTCCATTTCGAGACTTGTTGTTACTATTTTTGGCATATTGAATACACCACGGGTAGCTTGCCAGGCTCTGCCGTGTGGGCGAGATACTCTTGGTAGTTTGCCAGGCTCTCTGAGAGGGGTGGAGAGAATAGAACCCGGGTCGGCCACGTGCAAGGCAAACGCCCTACCTGCTGTGCTATCGCTCCAGCCCACAAAGAAATATATTTAATTCCCTTAAGAAATATAAGGGAATTAAAATCGTTATGCTATTTTCAAGAATATATTGAAGCATTTACCCCAAAGCTTCTGGAGAAGCCTCCAGCCTCTCATGATCACTTTGATTTTAGTCATGTGAGACAAGGAGAAGGAGAGAAGAATCCTATTATCTCACAGTTTAAAAGATCAGCCTCAGTTCATCAGTGGGAGTTGGTAGAAGCCATGAAGTTTCCATGGATTTGTGATAGGTTAACAGAAAATTATTACAAAGAACTTTCATAAGCACAATCTTTCTGTTTCCTCTGGAGAATGAGCATGATGTTCTTTGTTTTGAGGCATATTAATGTAGGTACTTAGCTGAGTGGTCAGGAAGTATTATTTGAGTTTGTGTTGATTTAGTAAACTATTCCCTAAAAACTAACTAGGGGACAAAGAGCTAGTACCCCAGTTAAGGTGCTTGCTTTTCATGTAGACCTCTTATGTTTGATCTCAGTACCACATACAGTCCTCTGAACCCAACTTGTGCTGATCCCTAAGTGCAGAGCCAGGAGTAAGCCCCAAATATGCCGAGTGTGGCCAAAAATCAGACAAAGTCCAGGCCTAGCGCCGAGCACCCTGAAATCTCATCTCAATGTTACCTGTATTCTCAGGGAATACAAGGAAAAAAGTAATTGACACAATCCGCTTTAATGTTTGGGGTGTCCGTGTACTTCTTCCTTTCCAACCTTTCATTTGGACGAAGACTTAAGGACTATCTGAGCATAGTCTTGAAATGAGTCCAGTTCTTTCTCAACTGACCAAGAAAACAGATTTGTCACATCCCATACTTGGATTTAGCAGCAGGAAGGACAAATCCTAGCGAACTTCTAAGAAAAGCTCCTAATGTACAACTTCTTGGAATGAAGTTGTGCATTAGGAGCTTTGAGTGAGAACATCTGCCTCTGTATTTGGGGTTCATCTCTTCCTCAGGAAGATGAATACCAGGGTGCAACCCACCTCAGACTTCCAGTTTTATACACCGAGTGGCAAGTACAGGTTCATCGTAACTGCAAAGAAAGTAACTTAGGGACTTTTCCTATCAACATTTTGCTTAAGACCAATGGTCGTGTCTGTGAACAAAGATATACAAGGAAGTGTGAGTCAGAACAGCAGTCTCGTCTATTTGTTTGCATTTAATTTAGGGAAATAAGCGTGTGCTTTTCTCTGGCTTGTTCTTCCCAAGAATTCAAGTGTAACGATTTACATGAAGGGCAAACACGGCTGAATAAATTTGGGCTTCTAGAGTTAAACTATTACATTAGGGCTCGTGATTGAGTTCACACTATGTCTCTAATGCAAGCACACATTTCAATGTCACTGTCTGCCACCTTACAATAACAGAAAACATCTGTATAATGGCCTATAACATTACGCCGTGGATTACAATTAGAAATGTGCTGAAGTGGTGGATTGGGGCTTTATTTATGGTCCATGAAACAAAAGATTCTATGAGTGTCTCATGAAAACTTAATAGTTCGAGGAAATAAAATAAATATTTGAGTGCAACAATTACATTTTAAATGATATTATCGCTGGAGAAACTTAGAACAGTCAAGAAGTTGAAATATTAGTGTTAAAAAGAAGCCCATTATTGGTTAGCTGGAAGTCCTTTTTATTGGAGAGGCAAAGAATGACAGGGAATTATGAAAAACACATCAGGCCTTCTAGGTTAATATAATTTCTATAATTGAGTAAAATTTCTCTTAATGGCTCATAAAATCTTGTCTCTGAAGGTTATAGTGAGAGTGAATAAATTTCAAAACTTTGACTTTTTAAAAAAAGAGCAGAAAAGGATTATTTTTTTTGTCTACTTGCCAGAAACACTGGCAAATTTGAGCTGTGGCAATACAGGAACTGTGTCTAATAAGTCATTGAGGTTATCCCACCTCAAATCTCCATGTGTGAGTGCAAATAATTACAGTTCATGAACAACATGTACTTCATTTCCAGATTACAGGTAATTGTATACACATTTAAATTTGTTTATTTTGCATGCATAATCTCATATTCATGAAGATAATTTAATCATTTATACCTGATGTGTGGGAAAAATTATGGTGCCTAATCATGCACCCAGATTTCGGGAAGTTTTACCCTGCTGTGGGAAAAATCTGTCATATCATGGAGTTTTCAGATAACTCTTAGAAACTTTGAAAATCAGAACAACAGCAAGGGCAGTTACCTTTTACATAATGTATCACCAGTATATTTGAAAATCTCAAAGATTTTACATTTGAAAAACTTTGTGGATTTCTGTTACCATGCACACAGAAATGTATTCTGCTTAATGTACAAAAGGTCAGATTTCTAAAATTGTACAATATTTTTCTATTTTTGTTGCATTATAAAAATCAAAATTATTAATTTTTGATTGAAGTTCCATACTGTTAAAGCACATTTGATGCATGTTGTTTTAAAACCATAAAAAATCAAAAATAAATGTTCTGTTCTTTTACTGAGATTAGAAGTAAATGCACAGTTATTTATAAACAGGCATTGTATCGAAATCCAAGCCTTTTTAACTGCTCTGTATTCATGGTAGTTGTTCAAAACGTATTTCCACATAGGGTGGACATGCTCTGTGTTTTAGTATTGCTGGTGTGTTTTTCAGAATGTGTTTAGACTTCCTACAAATGAACTAACAAAACACAGAAATTCTAGTAGTCCCTCGATTAGACATGCTTCATTTTTCCACATGATTATCCCACATAGCCACGGAATAGTTTGAAGCTGTCAATCCACAGGCATTGGAAAGGGGTGAGAGTCGGGTACTATGAGGCTAGTGAGGGCCACCCTGTCCATTTGCCTGCAATGTGCTATTGCAACATAGGCAAGCATCATGCTACTAGAGTCCTGATTTCACAGGGATTAGAGAGCCTAGCCAAGGTAACTGGGTTTAGATCTGATTCAAGAGGAAGGGACTTTCTGCTTGCTAAATTCTAAAGGGATGTTGTTTCACAAGTAGTAGATTTTAACTAGCCCCTATAATAACTTGGATTTTCATCTTCATTCTTCCAATGACATGGGTTTTGAAACTTCTTTGAACCTTTTAGGATTTGATCATCATTTAAGGACATGTGGTTTTTATTTTATTTTATTTTTTTTTATTTCATTTTATTTTTTTTGCTTTTTGGATCACACTTGGCAATGCTCAGGACTTACTCCTGGCTCTGCACTCAGGAATCACTCCTGGCAGTGCTTGGGGGATTATATGGGATGCTGGGAATTGAACCCAGGTTGGCTGCGTGCAAGGCAAACTCCCTACCTGCTGTGCTATCACTACAGCCCAGGACGTGTGAGTTTTAAATTGTGAAAACTTCTCAAGGGCTCTCTTTCTGACTTGGGAGAGTAAAGATAAAGGGATGGGTGTAGAGAGTGGAAAGCTAGACAATTAAAGAAGGAAGACCAAAAGAAAAAAGAGGAGAGGGAACAGAAGGGGACTGGGGAAGAAGAGAAAGAGAGAAAATTGGAATCATTTGATTACTTCAAGATGAGCATATGGGGATTACATGTTGCAAATATTGCATCATCATTACAAATTTAAAATGCATCAAAATCTGTAGCAAAAATAATTCTTTTTATATGTGGAAAGTGTAGCTAGTCACTGTCCACAGCATGGATGTGGCAGTGGTCTTGGGAAAGATCTTCTGAGACAATGCTTCTCAACCCAGAGTCCTGTGCCCACCCCCAGATATTCCAAGTGGGCCATGGGCAAAAATTGCATAACTAGAGTATCACTGTATCAGACCAGGGAGTCAACTAGAAAATCTGTGAGAGGGACACAAAGAGGAAAGAAAGTTGGAAGGTGATGGTAGTTGGACAAAGGCTGAGAAACACTGATCTCAGAGACTGTCCGCCCAGAGCTTAAGGAAAGTTTCTTCTGTTTTGTTGTGGAATAAAAGCAGACTGACTATGAAATGAAAATACCATTTTAAGACACAGAATCAAACTGTTTCAGACAGTGCTTTGTGGACTTTGCAATGGTGTTTTTCATACCCCGAAGACACCAATCCTTACTTTTCGGTGTCAGTTTCTATCAGAAACAGTAAGATGTGTCCCAGACTCAGGGTAACGATGTCATCTTTTGCATGCTCATCAAAATATCTGGGGCAGAATAGACACACATGTTTTATTTATTTATTTATTTATTTATTTATTTTTGCTTTTTGGGTCACACCCAGCTATGCTCAGGGGTTACTCCTGGCTCTGCACTCAGGAATTACTCCTGGAGGTACTTGGGGGACCATATGGGATGCTGGGAATCGAACCCAGGTTGGCCATGTGCAAGGCAAATGCCCTACCCGCTGTGCTTTCACTCCAGCCCCCCCCCCTGCTGACACACATGTTTTAAATAACAAAACAAAAAACTAAGCACTTAACTGACATGCAACTTTGAAAGTATAAGGTCCATTGAGTTGCTCTAAAATGCAACCTGCCCCTTTTCTTTTTACTCGCATTGTGATTTGTTTTTGTTACCCTAATAATGTTTGTATATGGTAAACCGTATGGAGGTGGTTATAGTAAGGAGGTGATTTGTTTTTGTTACCCTATTAATGTTTGTATATGGTAAATCGTATGGAGGTGGTTATAGTAAGGAGATGATTTGTTTTTGTTACCCTATTAATGTTTGTATATGGTAAATCGTATGGAGGTGGTTATAGTAAGGAGATGATTTGTTTTTGTTACCCTATTAATGTTTGTATATGGTAAATCGTATGGAGGTGGTTATAGTAAGGAGATGATTTGTTTTTGTTACCCTATTAATGTTTGTATATGGTAAATCGTATGGAGGTGGTTATAGTAAGGAGATGATTTGTTTTTGTTACCCTATTAATGTTTGTATATGGTAAATCGTATGGAGGTGGTTATAGTAAGGAGAGTTCTAAGGCTCCTCCCCCAGGGTTCTAGGAGGAAGTGCAGGACTGGGGGGTGCCACACGGTGGCCAGGATTAACCCAGGCTCTCAGACATCCAAGAAATGTGCTCTACCATTGGTACCACATTCCCAGGTCCCACAAATAAATGTGTAGAGTCTTGAGACTCAGAACACAGAACAATGGTTAGCAGAGCGGGTGCAGGGAGGTGTCTGGTGGGCATCAAGAAAGGGACATTGGTGTGTTAGTGGTGGGTGTGGTATGGTAACAGGTATCTTGAGGAGACATAAATTTATAACTCAAAAATATAGTGATGCAAGCTGTTGTCTTAAACAAATACAATTTAAGAGTAATGCATGTTTTAGGACTCTTTGGTTTATTGCTCTTCTCTAGTTTGAATACATATCCCTGAGTTTTTCATTTGTGCTGTGGGGGTTTTAATTTGTTTCTAACTGACTTGGTCACCGGAATCAGATAAGAGAGAACAGTGTGATACTATGCGGGCTGGCCTGCCTATTATTTTAGTTTTGTGATGCAAAGAGATTGTTTTCCCCAAGTATACTATTTATTACATTTGTTCTCCAAAATTTTGATTGTCAACAGTTTCATCTCTATGTTCATTACATAGAGATTAGTAGTGCATTCACTACTCCATACACTCTTAGGAAGTGAGTTAATAAATGATATATAGGGAGTGAGTTAATAAACAACATATCCAAATATAAGAGTCAAAAAGCAGCATAGTACATGGCTTGATGAAGTAAATGGAAAACACAGGCAGGGAGTTTAATAACACAAATAAAAACTAATTTCTTGTCTGGCCGACTTCAACTGTAAGTGTGGAAAGGTCGGATTGCAGCTGAACCTCAGCAAGATGATGCTCATGAAAAATGAACTAGTCCCTGATGCTCCATTTTCTCTCAATGGAACGAACATCTCCGAATGCAGCAGCTATGTGAGCTGGGTTGAGAACTCAACATGAGGAGCGACTTGGCGCCAGAACTTCACAGGAGGAAGAGAGCAGTGTGGAATGTATTCAAGAGTGTCGAAGAGGTGGTTAAGAGGACGAACAACCTCCAACTCTAGGCACATCTTTTAGATTCCACCGTTCTTCCTGCACTAACATATGCCTCAAAGACTTGGGCCCTACAAAAACAGGATGAGAACGCTATTAGGGTATCCCAAAGAGGAATCGAAAGAGCTATACTAGGAGTATCACGTCTCACTCAAGTGAGAGAAGGAATCCGGAGTTCTGACCTCTGTCGACGGTCAAGAATCAGGGACGCTGTCTCGTTTGCCAAGGCATCAAAAATCAGATGGGCCGGTCATGTAATTCGATTCAGAGACGACCGCTGGACTAGAGCTGTTACCGACTGGATTTCACGGGACGTCAGAAGACCGTGTGGCCACCCACCAATGAGATGGTCAGACTTCTTCGTTAAAACCCTGAATGAATGGTTTGAGGCTCTTCCTGTTCCTGGAGAGAGCAGATATCATTGGGCTACACTAGCACGCGACAGGGACAAATGGAGACATCACTGGGGCCTGCTAGAGTCAATTGAAAATCAACAGGAAGACAAGTGGTACAAGTGATTCTTGTGTGTGGTTTAGAAAGTTTTTACAGAAAAATCAATTTTCTCAAAAATAAAGTTAGCTATAAAATTTCATGAACCTTTGAAATATGGTTTTCCCTATTACTATATAATTTACATGTCAAAGTTTTTCCTTCAAATTTGTAAGTAATTTGACTCTAGTGGTACATTGAATACCTTTTAAAGTATGAGATAATTATAAATACACAATGTAAAGAACATAATGTATTAAGTTATAAGCATTATGCTTTCAAATGGAAGCTTGAAGTGGATCAACAACTATTAAATATGATATTGATATGGATGCCTTGGTTATTTTTGTGCAATTTATCTGCTATAGCATTACCATATTTTCTTTTAGACTTATATCAATTTATAGAATATTTTCCAAATATCCCAAAGTTTTCAAAGTTTCTCATGCCTATATCATTAATTTCTATGATCATTTAAAAATAATGATTTTTACTTATATATTCATTCACATTAATAGGGTTATATTAACTCTTATTTAAAGATTGTTGCATAGTGATCTCTTTCATAAAGCTGCCTAACATTTACCCACCAAGAGCTAGTTGGCTTCAATAGTCTTTTGACATACTAATTATTGTATTTTGCAATTCATTGCTTTATATAGCAAAAGATTCTCTGATTGACTTCAGGGTCTACATCTTCTGTCATAGCCTGGACCGAGCCATTTTTCTAAGATCCTACTTTTATTGAGTCTGAGGAACAAAACTCACATGAAAATGTAGCTAGCTTTGTTCATTATTCTGAGTTCTGAGTTTGCTGCCAGTTTCCAGTAGTAAAAGTTTCAAAAGTCTATTTATCTACATATTTTTATCACCAAGTGTAATTTTATTTCCACATCTTGGTATTCAAATTGCACATTCATACTGCTACCTTGCTACCTCTCACTTTCATTTATTGGAGCAGAATTTATTCTCATTATCTACATTTTCATATTTTTATCACCAATAGAAAAATATCTGGCCTTTCCTCTTCCTACTATATTGTTCCTAAGTCCAATTCTTAAAACCAGAGAGCAATTTTATAATGGCTGCATGTACAGCTGAGTGCTAGACAGTAAATGCTAACCCAACACTAATCTTAATTTTCTGATGTTAATCTTTTGTGCTGTTCACGAGCACAGAAGTTGGAAAAGTGGCACAATTCTTATCTTACAGTACTAAATGTGTAGAAAATGTTTATTCATACTTTTTATTGCCAAGAATTTTTTCTGTAAAGGTGCATTTGATTTATAAAATCTATGCATATCTTTTTCATGGGTGTTGAAGTCTATTTCTTTCATTTTGTTAGGCAATGACAATTGCTACATGACTATCATTAAAAGCATTAGTGATGCTTCTATGGTCCTACATAAGAAATAACCAGATAGTATTCAAAGCTTCTGATTACCCATGGGCAATTACTGTACATCTGAATGTCCGCATAGCCTATGTGTCTTTCTCTATTACTGCCTATAATTTTTTTAAAGCCTAATTTAGATTAAAGTTTTATTAGGCTGGAGGCAGAGGGGGAGGGGTGTCTTAATATTATTCAAACTTGAAAGCTATGGATTTCACAATCTATTAATCTCAGGCAGGTGCTCTTCCCTTACATTCAAATAAAAGCTAATCATTCGCTAATGTAGAGAACGTGACAATGGTCACTGCTTGGACTCCATCTATTAAGATATAATATGGCCCTAGTATATCTTCTACACAAAACACAACCCATGGCCCTTTCCTAGGAAATCATGTCTATACATGATCTCATCTCAGCTGTTCTTCACAATGGCTGGGCTAAAATTCAGAGTAATAAGTGTCTATATCCACCAAAGTACACATTCTTTCCTTCAGTCAGACTCCAACGTGCTCTCTCACTGTGCTCTGTAAGTTGTGCATTTCTAATTAATGATGAATGGAAATCAAAATAGCCAACATATATACTACAATGTACTTAAACCTGTCTCCTACAGGGCCACCCAAGCAAGACAGGGACAGCATTCTTGAGAAGACTCATATTTGTGGCATTCAACTTCCTTAGAGCAGTGTCCACTGCATACAGGCAGACAATTGTTCATGACTGCTGGGTAAAATTTGGGAAACCAATTGTGTGACGAGGGGAAAGGAAGAAACTGTGGGTGCAAGGACTGGAGTGGTTCAGGGGCCGAGAGGAGAAAATCAACTACATTTCTGGACTTGTATTTTTCTCAGGCAGCACAAATTCAATCTACCCCAAACTGGACCTGCCTCCTGTCTTCCTTGGGCCTGTTTGCCCTTTAGTGATTTACTCTGGATAATTATGGCATCTGCCCAGTGGTTGATGTTTTCCAGGAAACCAGGAGCCATTTCAGTCAATGGTTCCATTCTATTACCTCCCCAATTTTCACATACATCATTCAGGCCAATGACATGATTCGAAATAGAACAATAGAACCTTACTTGACTCCTTTATGAGCAGATGATCATAGCATTAGACAGTGAAACATAATAAAACATATATACTTAACAGTGTTTACATAATTATACAGATATTACAAATAAACTTTTTTGATATAGCACATTTAATATGGTCATGCATATTCTTTTTTCAAATATTCTTTAATAATATACCACTATAACGTTATCCAAAGGTTGTAGGGGTATAAAAAATACAGAGAACATTTACTTTAATTGTTGAATGTGATTAAAATTATAGGATAGAATTACAGCTTTATGAGTACTATTTTGAAGTTTTCATCAATATAAATTTTAATAAATATCAGTTACAAGCTAGTTTAGGCTAATAAAAGTGAAAATTACCTCTCACTCATTAGCTCTGTTTCTATAAATCTCTTCCTGCCTCCCCAGAACCTTTCGTTTTTTCCTGGTAATACATAGTTTAGCTCATTACTACAAAATTCAACTAATTTCATTAGTTCAAATGAAAATGTTTTTCCATATTTTGAAAAAGAAATGATAAGAGGATCATAATGCTTTTTGCAGTGTCTTTTAAGCCACTGAAGTGATTTGTATGATCAGTAAAAATGCCAGTCGAATTTAGGTCAGTACACCTGTATCGGTCAACAAATGCACGCACACTTTGATATAGAGCAAAAACTGCAGAAAAATGAACTTATTAGTACAGCAAATAAATGACCTTCTTAGTGCAGTGGGTAGGAATTAAGTAATTATAATAAAAGTAACAAAATCACCTCAAGAGAGGTGAACATTTACAGAATTATCAGACTTGGAGAGTTCTGACCGAAGCTAACATGGCACGAGTAATAGGAAAGGGAAGTGATAAATATCAATAACATCCTTATAACCGCTTCCAGGTGGCATGAGTCCCTGGGAAAGAATTCAGCTGATGGTTTGTTGGTATCTCTAGGGCCTTCCTGTAGGAAAGACCTTAATTTTGCAATATTAGAAGTGAGAAAGTGGGTTCCATATAAATGAAGTCATCTGAAGACTCATCAGAAATATGATGATAGTCTTTTTAAATGAAAGAACATGCCATGTTTGTGTGTATGTAAGTGTCCTTGGAGGAATGTAGATTACTAATAAAACATTTTTTTTATTTTTGGATTTTGGGTCACACTTGGGGTGCTCTGGGCTCACTCCTGACTCTGCTCAGGTAACAGTCCTGGCACGGTTCAGGGTACCATATGGTTTGCCGGGGATTGAATTTGGCCAAATGCAAAAAGAGCACACTACCTGCTGTATTATCTCTCTGGCCCCCAAAAGAGTAGATTCTAAAGAGGAAGTTACCAAAGAAGGAGTTAAACCGCATAGGGCAACTTGGGAATTTTACTCAAATATCAGGTAGGCTTATAGTGTTGAAAAAGCCGTGAATTTAAGTGAGGGGAAAAACAGGAAAATTCTAAAAGTTGGGAAGTAGAGTTTTTATTTAATGTTGTGGATATGAAGGGAACTGTTGCAAATTTGGGATTTTGTTCTGGGCATATGGTTTTGGAAACTTGCACTGGCCACTGTGGATAGGGCAGAAATAATAAGAGTAAATAAATAGAAGTGAAAGGTCAATTGTGAGACACCTGTCATGATACAGGGACAGTGAAAATGAGGATATCCAACATGGTAATAGAGATAATAACTGGAGAAAATGAGATTTGTAAGACTAGTAACAAATGAGAACACAATGACAGGGAAAGCAAGGAAGAAATGGGGATGATGTAATGTGATAACGATAACATAAGACATTGTAAAGTTGAGGGCCCTGACAATTCTCCAGACGAAGACATATAGCAGATAATAAAACTGCAGAACTATACGAGCAGAGGCAAAAGCAGTGAGTATGGCCTAAAAGTTATCAGCACATAATTAATCATTGAAGCTAGAGGTTCTCAAACATTTTTGATCACTAGTAACTTATTTTAGTACTTGCCTCATCTCATATCTATGAAATATAAATTACTGAGGGTGATGTTGGAGTTAGTAAAGTCTTTCGCATTGTTTTCCTAAGATATATTCTAATGTTTCTTATCTGTCCTTCCCTTTTGACTTATTTTTGGAAAGAGCTATCTGGTCCAAAGAAAATCCAAACAAACAACAGATAGGTGATATATAACCTTGCACCTTAAATTATTATTAATCTATTATTGATATTAAGCTCTCCTCATCTCCCTCTCTATACACATATTAACACTCTTCTATTTTTTGTCAAGCCATCCAAAAGAATACATTGGGATATGTCATTCTCAAGTGCTTCAATAGTATAATTCCCAAGGAAGAAACTTCCCAATAACCATGGAACCAAAATCTATCACATTTAATATATAATCCAATTACATATATTATATAAAACTTGTAATGTATAATCCAAATACATATCCTCACCTGACAACAACCCTCATTTCTCCCTATTACATAGAAATAGGTTTTTTTATAACTACGGGACAATTTATTATTATTATTCACTGTCTCTGTCATCCCGTTGCTCATCGATTTGCTTGAGCGGGCACCAGTAACGTCTCTCATTAAGAGACTTATTGTTACTGTTTTTGGTAAATCCAATACACAAGGGTAGCTTGCCAGGCTCTGCCGCGCCACCTAGATATTCTTGGTAGCTTGCCAGGCTCTCCGAGAGGGGCGGAGGAGTCAAACTCAGGTCGGCTGCATGAAAGGCGAATGCCCAACTGCTGTGCTATTGCTCCAGCCCATTATTATTATTATTATTATTATTATTATTATTATTATTATTATTATTATTTTGCTTTTTGGGTCACACCCAGTGATGCACAGGGGTTACTCCTGGCTTTGCACTCAGGAATTACTCCTGGCGGTGCTCAGAGGACTATATGGGATGCTGGGAATCGAACTCAGGTTGGCCGCATGCAAGGCGAATGTACTATCACTCCAGCCCCGATAATGTATTATTTTGCATAGGGAAATCCCTCCTTTGACTTGCTGGACCTAGTGTGATCACCCAGGGCATAAGTATCTTCAAAGATCTATTCTATTGCAGTGGTTTTCAATCATTTTATCCCCTGAGCAGCAACTATCCACACTGTTTCAAATAAGGCAGTGTTAGGGATAATGTATTAGAAATGATGTACTACATTTTTCCTATACTAGATACAATATAAAGAGTCATCTCCTCCCACTATTCTTTATTATACGGACCTCTTTGAGCAACCTAAGACAGTTGTCATTTGTGCCGGATGAGTCTGACTCAAGCATGCCACTTTCAAGATAGAACGTATCTGGCTACACAGGATTTACGAGTCTTAAATTTGAAAAGAAACTCTCCAGGGGATTCCAATGTGTATGGAAGGTACAAGTCACCATTTAGTCAAATGAATCAGTTAGGAAAATAGAAAAGAATGAAAAAGAACTCTGAAGGACGTCTTTGTAATTTACAGCATACTTAGGTAGGAACAAAATCACCAAGATACAATTCTTCAATGGAATTTCTTCCTTAGACTTTGCTCAAACTAGACATCTTTATCAGCGCCTCAGTGTAACTATATGGAACCTAAGTTTGTCTAGGCCTGATGGTCCTATGGATAATGATGAAACAACACTTGTAAAGATTCCAGTTTCATGGACAGCACTCCTCATGCTTTATGACACAAAACCATAAGATGAGCAATATAAAAAAAGTGGTTGAGCTTATGCATAACAGTGAGTTTGATCGTGGCATCATATGGTCTCAAGCTTCACCAGGTGTAGCCCTAGTGACCTCTAAGTACCTTCAGGGTTGAGCACCACTGGGGGTATTCCATTGAAAGTTAAAAAAGCAAAACCTGAATACTGTAAATATGCTTACACTTCATGTTTCTCTCTGCTGGTTCTTTTAGGTGCTATTTCTCTGGGTATAACTATTTCTGATTATTGATAGCTGTTGCTTTGCCAAGCATGAGAGTCATTCTTGCTGCTCTGTTAATGCTGTTCTTGGCACCCTAGATGCTTCTGCATATATGGTACCCAAGTCTGGAGTACCCATTAACCAATCTGCCTCCCAATCTATGTGACATTGATTTTGGCCAGGGATGGGCACACCAGGCAGTTTTAGGGAACTACTCCAAGTTCTGTGCTCAGGGGTTGCTCCTGGAAGTACTCGGGACCAAAGGTGCTGGGGATCAAACTCAGTCCTCTATGTGAAAAGCACTTGCTCAACCCAGTGAGATATCTCTCCGGCCCCCAACCTGTGTTATACTTTATCAAGTAGGACTTAAGTTACAAGGTTTGCAATCCTAGTATTTTATTGAATTAGAAAGACTTATTTGCATGCCTTTGACTTTCAAGAAACCAACCAGAGAAATTCTATTCCAAATCCAGAGCCACTCACATATCATTTAAAGATTAGAACTTCAATTATTTATCAACAATTTTGAAAATCAGCCTTGTAAGTATAAGACTTAGTGCATTCCACATTCAAAAGAACAAAAGCAACCAATGCTGGAGTGGATGTGGGGAAAAAGGGACACTCCTTCACAGTTGGTGGGAATGCCGACTGGGTCCAGCGTTTCTGGAAAACAATATGGACAGTCCTTCAAAAACTAGAAATTGAGCTTCCATATGACCCTGCAATATCACTTCTGGGAATATATCCCGAGGATGCAAAAGAGCACAGTATAAATGACATCTGTACCTATACATTCATTGCAGCACTGTTCACAATAGCCAGAATCTGGAAACAACCCGAGTGCCCTAAAACAGATGACTGGTTAAAGAAACTTTGTACATCTACACAATGGAATACTATGCAGCTGTTAGGAGAGATGAAGTCATGAAATTTGCTTATAAATGGATAAACATGGAGAGTGTCATGCTAAGTGAAATGAATCAGAAAGAGAGGGACAGACATAGAGGGACTGCACTCATTTGTGGAATGTATGGTAGCATCATGTGAGGCTGACACCCAAGGACTGTAGATACAAGGGCCAGGGGGAATGCCCCATAGTTGGAAGACTGCTTCATGAGCAGAGGGGAAAAGGCAGATGGACTAGAGAAGGGATCACTAAGAAAATGATGGCTGGAGGAACCAGTTGGGATGGGAGATGCATGCTGAAAGTAGATAATGGACCAAACATGATGACCTCTCAGTGTCTGTGTTGCAAGCTATAATGCCCAGAAGTAGAGAGAGCGTATGGGGAATATTATCTGCCTTAGAGGCAGGGGGAGGGTGGGAAAGGGGGTATACCCAGGATATTGGTGGTATCCACTGGGGAATGTGCACTGGTGGAGTGATGGGTGTTTGATCATTGTGAGATGTAACCCAAACTATCTCACGGTGATTCAATAAAATTTTTAAAAAATTAAAAAAAAGACTCAGTGCATCCACCACTGAAATTCTAGTGTTTTCACTCTATCAAACTGATTCCGTTTACACTCCCGACTGCTTCGAATTTCTTGATTATGATCTGATTCACACATTTCTTGCGAGTAGTGGTCTCTCACAGTTGTTATTTTTCCTTTTTGGATTACATCCAGTGATGCATACGAGTTACTCCTGGATCTGCACTCAGGAATTACCCCTGCCGGTGCTCCAAGGGCCATTTGGGATGCTGGGAATCAAACCCAGGTTGGCCACGTGCAAGGCAAACCCTTCCCCGCTGTACTATCACTCCAGCGCCTCACATAGGTTTTAAGATAGGGTTTTCTTCCTCTTTAAATGAGAATTTAATAATGATTTCTTTCTACCTTGTAGATAGATATTAGGATAATACAAATAATAACTGGGAGGTAGTGACTTAAATTACTTTGATGAGAACATGATTTTGTGGGGCAAGAAATCATGAGTCACCAGCAAGTTTTTGGTAATACCAGTAGCAACTCTCTGTACGTGTATGAGAAGCGAAGCAGTGATAGCAGTTGTAAGAGTTACCGATCCACATTATCAAGGGAAATTTGGGTTGCTGCTATAAAACAAGACTAAGAAATACTCCATTTGGAAATCATAAGATTCTCTGGAGCTCACTACTTCCCTGGATGGTCATAAAGGCCAGAACAATAAAGGTAAAACTATCAAGGATTCAGAAACTTGTGGAATTGTGGTTTGGATATCTTCTTCACATAGAGTCCCGACCAAAGGTAGCATGGCATGAGTAATAGGAAAGGGAAGTGATAAATATCAATGACATCCTTATAACCGCTTCCAGAAATGAGGATTCCAGCAGCTGTGCATCTTGTGTGTATGCGTCCACATGTGCAGGCATACGGTGATTTATTCCTCCCCCTTCTTTGTCTCAGGAGTGTTAATGGTTTGGGGACTGTTGATGTCTCAACTCTTTAATCCAGTTCCTGTGTCACCGGTTCTGATGAAGTTTACGAGGTGTCATATCTCAACTCAAGGGGCCGGATTGGAAGTTTCCTGCAGATTCCTGCAGAGTGTGCAGGGACTCTGAAGTTGGACATAGAACAAGAGAGCAGGGCAGTTTGCATGATGAATGAGTGCGTCCTTGGAGACAGAAACAAGACACTTAGGTTTCTTTGAAGACAGGGCAATGAGCATGGCTGTGCAGTAGCAGAAAAAGGTGTGGGCTCTTCCTGAGTCTGTGTTCCTTCAGTTTGCGTGCTGGGTGGCACCTCACCAGGAGGATGCCTGAATGCTTCCCAAGCTCCTATCCTGCTCCATTCATCCAGTGAAAGGCATGCAAAGAGGAGAGACATCAGCCTAATTCTCCTTAACAATGGCAGCACAGAGAGTAGGAGGAAGCTGTGTCTGTGGACAGCTTCAGAGTCTCCCTGGTGTTCTTGGTGTTGAACAAAGGAGACACATCCTACTCCCATTTCCATTCCAGGCCAGGAAGCATGGCTTCCAGCTGCTAATCTTTCGGTAAGTTAGCTACTCTTATAATGTGTCGAAATCCCAGCACTAAATTCTACTTTTGGGGTAGTGGTGGTGAGCTACAACTAGAGATGTTTACCCCAGGCTCTGCATTCAGGAATCACTTCTGATGGGACTCGGGGGACCATATGGACTGCAGGAGAGTTAACCCACGTTGGCCGTGTACAAGACAAGTGCTTTATGTGCTGTATTCATTTTAAGCCCCACTCAATTTTTCTACAAATAAGGTGACTGATTTCTTGTCTCTAACTGGAGTAGAATTAATATATAAAACTCTATGACACATGAATGCAGAATCTTTTTGTTTGTCTATTTGGGGGAATACACCAGGTGGTGCTTTGGGTTTACTCCTGATCTGTGCTTAGGGGTCAGTCCTGGGCCATATCTGGGGAACACCATAGGGTGCTTAGGATAGAATGAGGGTTGATGATCGTAAGGCAAACACCTTAAACCATGTATAATCTTTCTGGCCTTGGAATGAATTTTTTTTTCTTGTGAGCTTGGTAAAGACAATCAAAAATTACCATGAGTACAAAAGTCTGAAAGAGGGCTATTCCAAAGAGGGATCGAAAGAGCTATGCTTGGAGTATCACGTTTCACTCAAGTGAGAGAAGGAATCTGGAGTTCCGATCTCTGTTGATGATCAAGAATCAGGGATGCTGTCTCATTTGCCAAGCCATCAAAAATCAGATGGGCCAGACATGTAATGCTATCCAGAGACGACTGCTGGACTAGAGCAGTTACTGACTGGATTCCACGGGACATCAAAAGACTGTGTGGCCGAACACCAACGAGATGGTCAGACTTCTTCATTAAAACCCTGAATGAACGGTTTGAGGCTCTTCCTGTTCCTGGAGCGAGCAGATGCCATTGGGCTACACTAGCATGTGACAGGGACAAATGGTGACGTTACCGGGGCCTGCTCAAGCAAATCAAAGATCAACGGGAAGATAAGTGATACATGTGAATGATACAAAAGTCTGATAACAAGACCTGGGTCTTGGATCAGAAAGCTCAGATTATGCAGTGGGAACATTTGTATGTAAGAAGTGAAGAGGTGGATCAGAACTGACAGGACAGTGGGGGACGGTGTTGGCACTTTTTGTGATGGTGATATTTAGTAACTTTGTAACTAAATACCACAAATATTAAAACTACAGTAATCATATTTTCTAACCTACAATTACATTTTTTTTAAATGAAAAGAACAGAGGAACAACAAATTCCACATATGGGTGTTCCTAAATGAAATGAAACCACCAACTCAAAAAATTATACGTACCACAAAGTTCATTACAGCAGCAAAGTTATGGAACTAATGTAAGGGTGCACTGACATATAGATACAGAAATGGTTATATATATAATCAATGTAATATCACACAGCCAAAAAGAAAATGAAATTGTCCCATGTGCAATAATATGATGGAACCTGAGAGCTAAGTCAGAAAAAGATAAACAAATACCACATAATTTTATTTATATATGGGATCTAAGGACTGGAGCGATAGCACAGCCTGTAGGGCATTTGCCTTGCACGTGGCTGACCAGGGTTCAATTCCTCCGTTCCTCTCGGAGAGCCCAGCAAGCTACTGAGAGTATCCCACCCGCATGGCAGAGCCTGGCAAGCTCCCCATGGCATACTTAATATTCCAAAAACAATAAGAAGTCACAATGGAGACATTACTGGTGCCTGCTCAAGCAAATCTATGAACAATGGGATGAAAGTGCTACAGTGTTACATGGGATCTAAACTAAGAAACAAAATTCACAGACACAGAAAATAAGTCAATGATTTCCGGATGATACCTATGGCATGAAGATTTGGCAAAGTGGGTGAAAGGGGTTCAACTACTTATATAAGTCATAGGAGCGCAATGTATAGCATAGCAATCATAGTTAATAATGCTGTAATAATGCTGTAATTCATATTTAACAGTTGATGTAAGGCAAACCTTAAAATTTGTCATAAAAAGAAATTTTGTTACAAAATCAGTTGGATAGTAGTTACACTTTTATGATTATTATTTACCAATACATGCAAATATGAATCATATTGTATAGCTGAAGTAAATATAATTTTCATGTCAATTAAACTATAGTGAAAATATACAAAAATATTTTATTTTTTAAAGGTAAGATTTATAGAGGAAAGTGAATAAAGTTGAAAAAATATATTAGTTATTTAAGTATTTAATAATTAATGTGTTAAACATTGTTAATAATAATAATAATAATAATAATAATAAATCCAAATTGTGATTGAAATGGGTTGGAGTCTAAGTGGACATTAAGGATGTTGAGTCACCGAGACTTTGCATGATTACTAGGGTTCCTAGATGACATGCAGGTTATTCGTGTAAAAGTATCACAAATTTCAAAGAAGGGGAAAGTAAACATGACAAGAATGGAAAGTAAGCAACAGAAAATCTCAATTTTACGTAAATGAAGGTGGGGGGTGTCAGTGGCATAATACTGATCTGAAAGTGTCAGTAAATAGCAAGGGATTGTTAATCACAATCTTTGATCTATAAGGGTAGTCAGAAAAAGGACCAGAAAGAGGGAATGAGACTACAGCAATTCAGATACAAGCTGGCTAAGAATTGGGGTTCTCAAGGACTCATCAGGTTCTGTCAAGGAAAGGGCGTGGGAAGAGTACTTGTAAAATGGAGTACTTGTAAAAACCACATCGTGTAGTGATTATGTTTGGGGATTTTCAATTTGGCATATGGCAGGCCAAAGCTGACTATCAGCATCATTATTCACCACTGTGTGACTCTGCAAAACCCAGTTTGTAAATTTGAGCTTCTTCATCTCCAATCTTATAACAATATTTACCTCAAGATTTTGAGTATTTTGTTGGGTTTGGGGGCCATATCCAGCTATGCTCAGGGTTTATTCGTGGCTCCGTGCTCAGGAATCACTCCTAGTGAGCTCAGGGGGAGCATCTGGGATGATGGGGGTTGAATCCAGTCAAGGCAAACACCCTACCCTACTATCTCTTGACTCCTTGAGTTTTTGTACAAATAAGACGCACCTTAAGAAATACAGGCAATAATCTTTGGGAAGCAATAACTAGTATTCGTGAAAAGGGTTAAAAATAGACAGCCTAGCATTAAATGTGATAGAGAGGCAGGATGCATTAGGGCTTTGAGTTCCAGTGAGAAAGAGGACAAAATAAATTGGGAAGACCTTATATTTAGCACAAAGTAACATTGAGAAGGCAAAGACTTCTCATCAAATAGTGCAGCATCAAAGTATGTGGTCAAGATAAAATTTTGAATATTATTTTGAACTTTCACGGGACACTGTAAAATTGTGTCATGCTGAGAGATGTGGGGATTTCATCTCGATGAGGGAATGAAGCCTACACGGGCAAGAGAAGATGCTGATTGATATGTTTACAGAATGTTTTGAAATTTTTATTGTATAGAACTTTACCTTTACCTTTAACGGCCCTAAATGCTGCACAACAAATAAATGATCAATGAAGCCAGTCAGTAAATTGGATAAAATCAGGGGCAGGGTATCTGAGAGACATGAGAAAATAAGAATTTGTGTCACCTGAATTTTCATATTTTGGCTCATATTATAGAGATAAAAACTGGAAAGTGATAGTATTTATGATGGTGTTTAGGAACAGGCAATTTTATATTTAGTTATCAATGTATGTCTCTAGTTTCTTCCCCTTTACTAAATCTGTAGATAGAAGATTTGATTTACTTTGTGTAAATTGGCATGTCCACTGTTCTATATGGGTACAATTCTACTGCCCTTAGCACAATTAAAAAGGCTGTCCAGGGGTGTAAGTAACAATATTCCTTGGTCACCAAAGGGCTGTGACTCCCCTCTAGTTCCCTTCCTGGTGTCTTTTTCTCTGCCTTTGACTGCTGGAGAAGTCATTGTCTCCATTCTGTCCTCTTCTGAGTATGAAAACGTAAATGCTGAATTACTCCAACTTAGGTAACCCTTAGGATAATTTTTTAAGCAGCAGGAAACAGGGCTATCTGGCTGCGCAGATAATGATATCAGCTGCTTCCTTCCAAAACAACAGGTGCTTTGGCATAAAAATGTATATCATCATACTGAGATGATGACATCAGTTCATACTTCAGCTTAATTATAAACTACCTCCATTAATCCTCAAATAATTAAACATTTGTGTGTGCTGCAAGGTGAAATGTAAAGTTAAAGGTGCCTGGTTGTTTATTGTAGTGCTTTGAAAATGTATTTGCTCTACCGTGCATTTCTTTGCATACCAACAGAGGACAATATAAAAGGTATTTGAAAATCATGTTGTACTCTACCAGAAAAACATAAAGGATAAGCAATAAAATGTAATGTTTATCTGTGTTTGTTTGTATTTGTGACAGACCACAAAATCACCACAAGAAATGCTAATAAGAATGGCCCAATAATTTGAATTTGAAGATAGTAAATATTTGAAGCACCTTTATTAATATTTTAATTGTGCATATTCAAAAATAAATACAAAATACTTACATTTATATTTCATTAAAAACATTCAACCTATGAGAATCTCATAAGAATGAGGTGCATCAGATATATTTAACAAAAATAAAACAATTTTTAAAGCAATATATGACTTTTAATAATATATTGAATATTGAGAAATTTCAGTGAAAAATTTTTATATTATTTATGTTATAAAGCCTAAAATAGAATTATGTATTTTAAAAGTTTTCTTAATTCAATACAGAAATGTATTAAGTCAGATGACAGCATCAGTCCTTTGGTTCTAAAATGGATCTGACTTTTTTCAAAAATAGTTGTTACCTTCAGGAGCCAGATGTGTTTCTCAGCAAATTACTTCTGTGGACCAAATCCAAGACATAGCCATTTAAGAATCAATAAATTATGCATTTGTCATTTGTTATTGGGTAAGACTTCAGCTGACATTCTTGACATGCATACAAGTGTCCCAACAGTTAGTAATTACATTAACAATTTAGCAGAGGTAATTTTTTCTTTTTTTCTTTTTTTTTTTTGGTGGGGGGTAGAACGAGAGAACCATAGTTTATAAACTTAAAAAAAATAGTAGCTGGTATTCCTGCAGATTTTAATTATTCACATTCCACCCATTAAAAAAAATCCACCTTCCTTAGGTTATATTAAAAATGATCTAAAATAAATTCTGTGGACTTCTCAGGAGGGTGTCATTATCTGTTTACCACAACGATGGCTTAACAGCTGTACAAAAGTTATTCTGAAGCATATTATTTTTTCCATTTTTTAAAATGTAACCAGTGAATGACACTTTTTCCCCTGGCCAGGCATATAATGATAAATTCACACAAGTAGAGTTTTATTCTGTACGAGTAAAACTCAGACTGGAAATTTTCAGTGGATTTAGCTGGAACATTTGGGTGACCATATGGAGCTCTCCCTGGCGCCACGGGACCACGCAGCTATGAAATCTGATCACCATCTCCCCAGTGACAGCTGGGCCTTTACACCATCAGAAAATTTTCAGACTTCTAATTTGTCATAACTACCTCCTGTGGAAAGGAAATATGTCATGTAGCCAGATACGAAAATACCTAGTACCGAGTACTACAAATGGTTAATTCCTTCACTGAATTTTGTGAGTCACGGATGGAACTCCTCTTAACCAGCAATCTTATGGGGTCTTGTACAGTGGGGGTCGGCCAAGTGCTCCACCCATTCAAAATAGCCATGGATATATGTGCAGAGCGTTTTGTCACAGAGCTTAATGTTAGCTGTTAGATCCTACTTAGAGTTCCGTTGGTCCTTCTTGGTCTGTTTGAGGTGAATGACTCTTCATTGGGGTCATGGACGATTAGGCTGCAGCTCTCTCTGTTTCTCTATTGAGGAAGTAATTTATTAACACATGACAGCATCTTATTTTGACATCGATACTTGTTAAATAGGGATTTACATGCTTTTTAAAAATTAAACAAATTTCTTCTCAGGTACTAGTCTAGTCTAGGATAGTATTGCATTTTGTAATATTTTATAATGGTCTCGTATGCTAGCACTGTATTTATTTATTTATTTTATAAAGTAGTTCACAATATTTGGTTACAGTTAGTATTCAAACACCAATCCTACCACTGTTATATCTTTCTACCACCATATTTCAAATGTTTCCATCCGGAGCGCCAGTCCCTGCCCCAAAGCAGAACCGAAATAATATGTTTTTTATTGTTTGTTATGAAAAACCACTGAAAATGCTACAGAAAAAGTTTCCTTAGAGAAAAGAGTGTAAAGATCGTTGCATTTCACTCAGGGGCCATTCAGCCCTTCTATACGCGATCACTAGCATGTCGTTAAAGGTTAATAGGCTGCAGCTCTCAGTCCTTACCGGGAGGCCAGAGCTTCTCCTGCTGTGATTCTTCTTCCCTCTCAGCAGCTCTCAGGCTGGCTGGTGTCCCCCAGCTGCCCGAACTGACCTGCTCTGCTGCTCTCCCGTTCTCACCATGCTCCAGAGATATCAAGCCCTTATGGCCATTTCCATCATTGGAAGACTTCCAAGGAAGGAGTTTGTATTTTTCCTCAACCCAACTGTCCCTGAAGATAAGACTTTAGGTGGACACTTCGTTCAGCTGCCATGCCTATGCCAAACCCTTCTGTATGATAGCTCTTATTACCCAAACATGTGTATTTCCTAAAAAACAGTAACAAGTCTCACAATGGAGACGTTACTGGTGCCCACTCAAGCAAATCGGTGAACAACGGGATGACAGTGCTACAGTGCTACCTAAATGAAAGCCCTATCACCACAGTTTTGTTTGTTTTCAGTTTCAAAACCTTTTTTTAGAAACATTTTAATTGTGGTACCAGGATTTATAATCACTGTCACTGTCATCCTGTTGTTCATTAATTTGCTCGAGCGGGCACAAGTAAGTTTCCATTGTGAGACTTGTTACTGTTTTTGGCATATCAAATACGCACAGGTAAGTTGCCAAGGTCTGTTGTGCGGGTGAGATACTCTCGGTAGCTTGCCAGGCTCCCTAAGAGGGGCGAAGGAATCGAACCCGGGTCGGCCGTGTGCAGGGCAAATGCCCTACCAACTCCGCTATCGCTCCAGCCCTGGATTTACTGCTAATAATACAGTTCATGCTTATATCACTCTAACACCACTTCCAACACCAGTCTATACCCCTCTACCTGTGCCCACGGGCCCCTCCTAGCTATCTTTCCTCCCATAAAAGCTAAGTTCTATGGATAAAAATCTGCAGTTCTGATGAGCTACTTCTCCTTGACTATGTTTCCTTATATCCCACCTATGAGATCTATTTCAAATTTATTGTTGTTGTGGTTAAACGTACAAACATATAGATGAGTATAATTGAACTGACACTCCACAAAATTGTAAATCAATGACAAGTTTATGATTTTTTTCTAAACTGTATATTATAATTTTTATAAACATAAGTTTAAAGAATTGTAGTATGAATAATTTTATTTTGATATATTTCAAATTTTATATGAAATAGATAAATCCCACAAATGTACAATTTAGTGAGTGAGAAGAGGAGAATAAAAAAAAAGGCAAATCTGAATAGGCCTATAAAAGTATAGAAGTGTGTTTTATCAAAGACCTTGAGATCATACCAGAATCTATAAAATACAATGAGGAAAATGTAGACAGAATTTTCCAAGATCTGGACCTCAAAGATATCTTCAGTGATACAATGCCACTGGCAAAGGCAACAGAATTAAAAAATAAACAAATGTGTCACTGTCATTGTCACTGTCATCCTGTTGCTCATCAATTTGCTCGAGCAGGCACCAGTAACATCTCCATTGTGAGACTTGTTATTGTTTTTGGCATATTGAATACCCCACAGAGAGCTTGCCAGGCTCTGCCGTTCGGGTGGGATACTCTTGATAGCTTGCCAGCTCTCTGAGAGGGACAAAGGAATCGAACCCGGGCCAGCCACATGCAAGGCCTACCCGCTGTGCTATCACTCCAGCTGAAATTTGACTACATCAAATTAAAGACTTTTTGTATAGCAAAAGAAACATAGGCTAAAACTAAAATACAGCTAACTGAGTAAAACTATCTGTGGACAATACACCAGATAATGAGTCAATATCTAGGATTTATAAATTACTCACAAAGATCAGCAACAAAAAAGTAAAAAAAAAAATCAAAAAAGGGGTGAAAATGAACAGGAACTTTTCTGAAGACCAACAGATGCCCACTAAGCACATGAAAGAATGTTCACCATCACTTGTTATTAGGGAAATCAAGATAGCAATGGGATACCACCTCACACCAGTGAGAGTGACACATACGAAAGATAGTGGGAATAGTCTGTGTTAGTGGGAAGTGGGGAAAGGAATTCTCATCCCCTGCTGGTGGGAATATTGTTTGATTCAAGCCCTGTGGAAAACAGTGTGGCGGGTTCTCAGTAAACTTAAAATTCAGCTACCCTACAACTCGGCAATTTCACTTTTGGGTATTCAACAGCAGGACAGAAAAGCATTCATCCAGATGAACATAACCACACCATTATTCATTGCAGCACCCAGTGCACTAGTTAAAATTTAAAACCAACCTAGATGTCCAACAACAGATCAGTGGATTAAGAAAATGTGGTCTGGCAAGCTACCCATGGCGTATCTGTATTCGAAATGCCAAAAACAGTAACAAGTCTCACAATGGAGACGTTACTGGTGCCTGCTTGAGCAAATCAATGAGCAACGGGATGACAGTGATACAGTGACAGTGGTATATACATGCAATGGAATAGCACCTAACTCCAAAAATGAAGAAATCGCGCAATTACAGAATGATATAGCAAACTATATCAACCACACATTCAGTAACACTGAAGTAATAAGACCCAAACGTTTACAGAGCAAAGCTTGAAAGTCACCTCTCAAGATGGCAGGATGGGGCAAGATGGGGGTAGGAGAGAGGACCTTGCAAACGCTAATAGAGGGAAACTGACATGGCTGGTGGGACCAGTGACAGAACATAGTATGTGAAAAATCCAACTGTGAATAACTTTGTAACTCACGGTGCTTTGATAAAATAAAATTTAGGAAAATAAAATAAATTTAAAAAGTTTAATGGGGTGTTTTATCCTTAAAATGCAATCTTGACTATATGTTTAAAAATACTACATTATAGATAATGCTCAAGAATCTGCATTATAAGTAAAAGATAAATCTCTATAGATGTAAAGCAACCACTCGACTAACAGAATGTTGGATATAAAAGAAACATTACACTAATTATTTCATAAAAACCAAAATTTCTGATCAACCAAGGAAAATCAAATCTTTCTTAGTCTATTAGAGGGCAACCATAAGGGCCATGAGTGAACAGCATAGTGCTGAGAAGTTTGTTTTGTTTCTTTTGAAAAGCTACTGTAATACTTGCAAGACTGGTTTCTAGGTTATGAACTTCCTAAGCTGTTTCCTGACCATGAAACTGTACCACTCCTTCAAATGTGGATAACAATCCAGCAGGATAGAATTCTATTGATGTGGTATTCATCAATTTTATTCTATTTTATATTTTTACTATATCCCACCATTCTCTTCTGGCATGTAGGGTCTCATTTAATAGATTGACTGTGACTTTTAGGCCAAACTTGGCCATGCTCAGGGCTTATTCCCAGCTCAGAATACAGAGGTCCTGGCTGTGCTCCAGGGACCATTCGTGGTGCCCGGTTCAAGCCCAGGTTGACCTCATGCCAGGCAAGTGCTATACCCATCATACTATCTCTCCTTATTTTTTCAACTCCAAAATTCAAAATCTAGTGATAATTATTTTTCATAGTTTTTTTTTTTTTGCTTTTTGAGTCGCACCCGGCAATGCACAGGAGTCACTCCTGGATCTGCACTCAGGAATTACCCCTGGCGGTGCTCAGGGGACCATATGGGATGCTGGGAATCGAACCCGGGTCAGCCGCGTGCAAGGCAAATGCCTTACTGCTATGCTATCACTCCAGCCCCTATTTTTCATAGTTTATATAGAAAGAATCTCTAACAATGGCTCAGCATTGACTATCTATCTGGCGATAGTTGAAATATTTTCGAGGGGACCGATTTATACAAGCTTATGACTGACAGATCCATTCTCATTTTAGTGATGGGAGAACCAGTGACTAAGATTGCCCCATGTTTATGAGTTGTAATTGGGACTCAAAGTCATGTTGTCTGGTTTGAGGGTCAGTTCTGTTATGCCAACACCACACCGTCTCTCAAGGACTAGGGATGGGAAGTTTGGCTTGGCATTAGAATGCAAACAACAATTAGAATTCTATTAGTTGTTCTCTCATATTTAAGATAACAAAGTAAGACTAATTCTTTCATTTACATCAATTAAATTAAAAGGTACAGGTTCTCTATTAGTGACTATAATTTATATCTTTTCATAGAACAATTAGGTATTTTATAGTCACTAGCTTCTCCTCACTTTTATAAAGTTCTGCATTGCTGATTATACTTTCTTTGTAGCTTTTAGTTCACCCAACACCATGCTTATATGGGTTATTTATTTGTATTTAAGTACGAATTTAATGAATGAATGAATGAAGTATGAATGTGTTTAACTATGAAATTAAAAGTATATACCTACTTGATATTGATATTTAATATTGATAAATATTGAATTTAAAAAATATACATCTACTCATTTTTCAAACTGCTACTTCGGAATCATCCAGATCAATCCTATTTCTGTGACCCCAAAGCATTTTTTTCTTCATGTCAGTTACCATAACCTATATATATGTTAACCACTTTCTTCTTGCATTTTTCAAAGGAA
Source organism: Sorex araneus (assembly GCF_027595985.1). Taxonomy (NCBI): domain Eukaryota; kingdom Metazoa; phylum Chordata; class Mammalia; order Eulipotyphla; family Soricidae; genus Sorex; species Sorex araneus. The sequence continues at coordinate 270,933,294 of NC_073303.1, read as the reverse complement.
GAGTGAAAATTCTATCAGGAAGAACTGAGTCAGAGTTGAATAGAATTAGCAAAGAAACGCGGGTCACCTTCTGGCATTGGGTTTACACTGCACTCTAGACATCATGTTAATTTCTCCAGCAAACAAATCTGCAGTTTTACTTAGTTTTAATTATGTTTTACTCCATTTTAACTATGATCTGTCAGCGTATGTTTTATAATAATAGGGACCATCGGAGGAGAGTGAATCCAATGAGCATAGTGCTTGGCTCTGATTTCATCTTCACTAGACTCTCCCTCAGACTCTATTTTTCTTTGTGTTTTCACTTAAATCAGTTTTACTGTGAAGCCCTTACAATAGTTCAATCTCACTCAACTCGTGATTGATTAACTCAAATGGATTATTCACTGGTTGCTTAATTTTTTTTATTTTCACTAACCACTGTGATTTATAATACTGTTAGTTATAGGGTTTCATGCACACAATGCTCCAACTCATAAAGATCCTTCCACTCTAAAGACCTATCCGGATAATCCAAGAAAATATTCTACCTCAAGAGCCTTCACTGAATCACACCTGCAAAGTCTTTTCCATGAAAGTTTCCATAGTCACTATTTTTAGAAATTACAACGTGTGCACCTTTGGAAAACCATTATGTGACTTATCATAGTTTATTTTTGCACCTCCCAAATCTCAAATTGATTTTAAACTCAAAGTATATCTACCTCAATCCAAGACCTACATATCTCAACTGACTATAGCATCAAATAAGCATCCCAAAATAACTAAATATTATCAGTAGAAAGGTGCTCCCACTAACCTTCATTGAAATAATCCAAAATGAATATAAGTATAATACATCTTTGTGCAAAATTCTTCTTGATTTGTGAATCTGTGAAACTAGAAAACAGGCTATTTGCTCTCAAAATACAATAGTGTGATAGGCATAGAATTGTGGCCATCAATAAATTTCTCCCCAAAGAGATTCTTAAAATGAGAAGAAACTAGTCCCAGATTCCAAGCAATTTTAAACATTTAGTAAGGCAAACGTCATATTGCAAGACCTAAGAACTGTGATTCCTCTCTCTGGCTTAATGCTCCACTTGAGATTCTTCTTGACATTCTAGTAATGACAGCAGACATTTGCTGTTGGGTAGTTTTATTATACAGTTTCCTTCCTGGAGAATTTTGAGGATCTTGAAGTCTTCTTTAATTTGTCTTCTCTTTATTCCTTTTAGTCTAGCTGGCAATTATTTTTCAAGAGACTTTAGGTTTCTTTGGCGAACATTGTCAAGAGACTTTTGGGTTTATTGTGTATATCATGGAAACCCATTCCAGTAAAAAGGAATCCCTCCACATATCTTGCCTAGAGACTTTATCATTGCAACGAACCAATACATCATCTTTTCAAGGAGCTCTTAAAGAGTTACTGGTGCTATTAAATTCTCGGATATGAGGTATGATCTAATGATCCTCTATCAGACTTTTGGCTTACTTTCTTTGTTTTTCTGAAGGAGGACTCTCTTAATTTTAGATTTATTTTGCATTTGAATAGGCTGTTGTCCACATATATAATTTCTTCTTTAGAGAAACAACTCTGTTTGGATCTTAAGACCTCCATTAATAGTACTTAGGATAATGGTAAAATTAACTTCCTACTTATTGTCTCATTTGTATAATACCTTCACAGAAACTCCTAAATTATTCTATTGAATAACTATGGATTGAATAACTATGAAGCCTAATCAAATGGACAAGTCCATAATGGTTTAGTATGACCTTCCTATTTTAATTGCCACCCAGGCATTATGACAAAAAAGAATAAAACTAATAGCCATATATATATGTGTGTATATATATGTATATATATATATATATATATATTTGCTTTTGGGGGTCATACCCAGCAATGCTAGGGGTTACTACTGGCCCTGAACTCAGGAATTACTCCTGGCGGTGCTTGGGGGACCATATGGGATGCCGGGGATGGAACCCAGGTCGGCCACGTGCAAGGCAAATGCCCTACCCGCTGTACTACTGCTCCAGCCCCTAGCCATATTTTTTAAATCTTTATAAAGGAATAGTAACAGCTCTTTGACACAGTATTAAGTATTAATGCTACTATTTTAAAAAATCTGTTACCAGGTTTATAGTGTGATATTTGAATAAGGTGAATTTCATAGCTTCTTTGTTCCTCCAAAAAAAAAATGTTCTACAGGTTTCGTGAACATTCTCAAAGCAAATTAAAATTAATTATGAATATTTAATTAGAAGCTTAAACACACTACTATAGTTACTGGTTTGCTTCTGCTTTTTCTGATCAGTAAGAAAAGTTGTGACATCCCTAAATTATTTTCTATCTTTCTTCTCCTGGTTTTTAATCTGACCTTTTTTGTGCAGCCGAATGATTAGGAATTATGTCTTTAACTATATGATGTCATTGACATCCTATTTATGGCAATAATAGTACATACAGTAGCCTTTATAATGATGGTGAGAGTGATGTTCATATGCTAGAGGCTGATCGATAGAACTAGGTATAACAAGTCGGCAAGGGGCTAGATACCAAATCAGTAGGAGAAAAGATCAAAAGGGGATATGAATCTAAGGATGAGGCAGACATGTACGTAGTTAAAATAGTAGTACAAGTGAATCATCATTAGTCTTATTTTTTGCCACAGCTGGCTACAGTAGGGAATTACTCCTGGACCAGTGTTCGGGATTGGTCCTGGTGGTGGTTGGGGGACCATGCAATACTGGAATTCAGAACTTAGGACATCATCTCTCAGAGAAGGCAAATGTTCTGCCACTTGAGTCTTATCTGACTTCAAGTGAATAGTTCTTGAGTGTGTATTTTATTCTCAGTACAATTTCAAGTGTTGGAACTATATTGGCTGAAAGAAATAGCATCTGAGATACTACGTTGAAAGGAATATGGAGGCACAAGAGAGTCAGATTGCATGAGCAAAGAGCAAGAAAATTCTTAAATTAAGGCAAGCTACCAAGAACATCTCGCCCACACGGCAGAGCCTGGCAAACTACCCATGGCGTATTCGATATGCCAAAAACAGTAACAAGTCTCACAAGTTACTGGTGCCCACTTGAGCAAATCAGTGAGCAATGGGATGACAGTGATACAGTGATACCATGATTTAGAATAAGCACGTTTTCATCTGTTTTTAGTGTTTGGAGGCGCACGCTGATGCTCAGAGATTGCTCCTGACTGCACTCAGTAAGTACTCCTGGTGGTGCTTGGGGGAACCATCTAGGTTGCTTGGGAATCGAACCCTGGTCAGCTGTATGCAAGGCAAGCACCCTACCCTTTTTACGATCTCTCCAGTACCTGGATTAACCATTTTTTAATTTCTTAAAATTCTGGTAAAGATAGCTTAAGGGTCAACTAGCTTTGATAATTCCTAAGCACAATTAAACTTTTCCACACTCATCACTGAAGCTCCAAGGAGGGCTAAAACAAGAGAATAAAACTAGCTAAAAGGAGGAGGTTCCCAGGAAACCAGACCACAGGTAACCAAGTTCAGCCTTCATGCTTCTGCTGGGCATGGCGAACGAGCCCATTGAAACTTGGGCGGCTCTGGGATAAATCAAGTCAGCCCTATGCACGGTGATTCAAATGAGATCCATTTACCGGTATATGTTTCCTGGCTTCCGCCACTGCCAGGATCATTGACACTGCCAAAGCTTTATGTTCGTCGAACTCCACCAGCCAGTCCAAAAAGTCACGTGACGCTGCTGTACGGTGCCAAGCCAAGAAGAGAGTTTCTGGGGAGCGCGGGAGGGGGGCAGGCTCGTACAAATGAGCTTTCTGGCAAGATGTGATCCCCTTTGGAAGGACCCCTACCTTTCCAAGAGCAGACTGCATTTTGCTAGGAACAAGTACCCACTGTGCACCCTCCCAGACGTCCCAGGAACCGTTCCTTTCCCTGATAATGTAGCTTCGATGGCAGCAAAAATGAATGTGTGCCTAATTTTCTCTCAGATAGATTTGCTAGATTATTACTTCGTTGCACAAGTAACTTGTGTGGCTATTTCTCCCTTCGTGTGCAAACGTGTCAGTTGTTTGGGGTCTTGCCAGAGCTAAATATCCCCTGTACATTTTCTTGCGCTTGACATTTAGGATGAATAAGTAGGACAAATAAGTCTATGAAAAAAATGGTATTTCATCAAGCCAATGGACACCTAGAATAAAGGTTTATTTATTGCTGCATCTCAATTTATTTTGGAATACAGACTCATTTGCTATTTTTATATGTGGTTGATTTGTCCTTGTGATATTCACAGACATTTTATTCACCGTACACCATTTCATCAAACTGAACACTCTATAAGCTTTTCAAGGTACATACAGTTGGTTCCACCAATTTTCCATTCCCTCCTATTTTGGCAACATGTCCTGTACTGCTGCATTGGGTTTATTTTTAAAAGCATGATAATAGGGTTGCTATATACACTGCTAAATATTTTTTTTACTTGTTTTGTTGGTAGAAGATAGAAAACAAGAACTGAGATTTAACAAAGTGGATTTTGCAATGACAATTCTGTTTATTCTTTCTTCTTGAAAAAATGCTGACCTACAATCAATTGTAAGTCATTTTGTAAATGGTTGCATTTAAATATATTTTTCAAAACAAGAAATGTATATTTAAAGTACATATAGTCAAAGAAACCAATATTTGTATAGGAACAAATTTTAGATTTTACTATATAGGAAACCAACATTTATGTTTTAAGCTCAGATAAATATATATTAAAGCTATGAAGTAGACTTTTTCTGGGCCAAGGGAGAAAATAGCATCTTAAGATTCTCTCTTTATATGATTGTATTGTTCATTTATTTTTATAGTCTCATTTGGAAAATTGTGTTAGGCAAGTAAAAATAAGTTTTGACATGTCTAAATATTAAGAATCATGCAAAGATAATACATCTCTAAAATTAATATTCCTTAATAGTCTAAACTATCACAAGAAGAGAAGATTCATGAGCCACTTACTTAGAAATATCAGTTCTCGAGGGGAAAAACATAGCTCCTGTGTTATGTTTCATAACTTTCTTCTTTTCTGGATTACCAATATCTTAGTCAGTGCTTGACCAAAAAAAGAGACAATTTACTGAGATCTATAAAAGTTTTTATTAAACAACAAAAACAACTGCTTATTATGAAGTATTTTTAAAATATTAAAATGTAATTTTAAAAATTGTTTTAAATATTCAATAATTTGCGTCTTTCTCCTATATGGGGTATAATGAAACAAAGAAAGGGAATTCCCACCAGGAACAAACCCTTTAATAACTGTCCTCAGAACAGAGAACTGAGGGTGCCAAAGGGATGGGTCTGACTTTAGGATAAAGGTAGAGGGTTACTGACATGGGCTGTGTGGATGAAGTAGCATTGTAAATACAAAATAATGCAAAACTGCTATAAAACCACATTACCTCAGTGAGGAAGGAAGGAAGGGAGGAAGGGGAAGGAGAGAGGGAGGAAGGGAGGAAGGAAGGAGGCATGGATGGAGGGAGACAGGGATGGAGAGAGAGGGAGTGATGGATGGAGGGAGGAAAGAGGGAAAGAGGGAGCGAGAAGGGATAGAGGGAGGGAAGGAGAGAGGAGAGAGAAGGCGAGGAGGAAAGGGGATGGATGGAGGGAGGGAGGAAAAAGAGAGATGATTATGGTATATATACCATATTCACCATATATATGTAACACTGTAGCACTGTAGCATTGTCATCCCATTGTTCATCTATTTGCTGGAGCGGGCACCAGTAATGTCTCCATTGTGCGACTTGTAACTGTTTTGGGCATATCAGATATGCCAGTGGTAGCTTGTCAGACTCTGCCATGTGGGAGGGACACTCTCGGTAGCTTGCTGGGCTCTCGGAGACGGGCGGGGGAATCGAACTTGGGTCAGTCGGGTGCAAGGCAAACGCCCTACCACTATGCTAATGCTCCATGAATACTAAAAATATATCAAAATTGATAAGTGATTTAAAGCAGGAAAAAGGTCTGCAGATGATTCCATAAAAAACTGAAGCTTCCGACTATGGAATTGGAGGGGGGGGTGGGGGAGTAAAGGGCAAGGCTCCTTTCCCCGCAGCCTTTCTGGGACACTCGGCACCTGCATCATTTCAGAGTGAAGAAGCCAACTGATTCTGAGTGGGCGTTTGCTTTCCCTGGTCTCTCTTCCTCCACCGTCCCAGAGCCAACTGAGTCTGCGCCACACTAAAATCTCCTCCTCCCCACTTCTTTTTGTGAGCCACTGTTGTTGAGATGTCAGGAACGCGCAGGCTCACGGGGAAACGCATTCTATGGACTGCAAAGGTGGGTGAGCTTCCCCGGGCTCCCTCGCTGGTGCTGTGGATAGAAACTGGCCTGCACCATTAACCTTGTTTGCATTGCCTGCACTGATTATTTCCTGGGCTTGCCTTAAATTATGTGCTTCTGTAGGACAAATAACTCTTCCATTCTGTACATTCATCTTCCCATTTGACGACTTGCAAAGTGAAGTTTTCATTCCATTCACTTAAGTAGCCTGTTCACTATATTTTTTTAACAAATCAAATCCTCTGGCATCTTCTCTTAGGTGTGTTTGGGTTGAAAGACCATTTTTAGTCATAGCGGGACAATATTTTCATGCAATTAGAAGGTTCCTGCTTTTCCCTTTCATTCCTTGCAAACATGAATTCATTTTTTACTTCTATTACCTTTTGCCTGGGGTTAGAGAAGTACAGAAAGTATGTACATAAAAAGGTTGAGACACAAAATGGTACCATGTGTCTTTGTAAAGGTAGGTGTCGGGCTGGGGATGCGGTTCAGCGGTAGAATAATACACCTCCCGTGATGTGGAGCCCTGGATTTGATCCCCAGCATGGCAAACAAACAAAAAGCAGCAGTTTCACCTAAGGATCAGTGAAGCTGAAATCAACTCAGCTCCTGCAATTGGTTGCTTCATTCTATTGGTTTTCCAAGATGCAGCCTCTTCGCTTCCACCATTGCCCCCCCCCCCCCCGCCCCCACGGGAAAGCCTTCGGTTTGGTCACAAGCCTTTGCTATTGCACACTTCACCTCTGAGTTCAGATCATTCTTCAAATAGAGCTCCCTTTATAACGGATTATTTGTACAGAAACACAGCTAAAATCTTGCCATGCCTGGGCATAGCATCCATTATAGTCACTTTGTCCAATTTAATTATTTTTTTCATTTTGTTTTTTGGGGGGTTGGGCCTGGTGGTTCTCAGGGCTAACTCCTAACTCTATGTTCGGGAATCATTCTTGGTGGGACACTAAAGGGACCATATGGGGTTCCAAGGATTATACTCGGATAGGTCTTATTCAAGGCAAGTCGCTCCTCTTGTATTCCGAGGCCCACATTCAAATTTCAGGCTGAGAAGGCTGCATAATCTTGCTATGTCCTTCTTTCCTCTTGGTCTGGTACCATCTCTTATCCACCTCTCTGGCGCTGTGCCTCTCCCTGATTTGCTGAAAGCTCATCCCTCTGCTTGGCTCAATCATCAGTAAATCAGCCATCACTGCTTCTTCCTGATCACTTAGACAGCTTTCTCATTTCGGCACCCCGAAGGGGTCTTTCTGATGACCTAAAGTAGGACCCTTGTCCCTGCCAACCCCACTGCTCTTAAAGTTAATGGCATCCCCCACTTGAGTTACCTTGCTAGCTTGTATTGAAGGGTTTCATTAATTCATGTATCTGTCTGCTACTTCCTCTAGAAAATGTTCTCAGCTAAGGGCCATATGACTCCACAGGATAATCCAAGGGGGAGAACAGAAAGAGAAATTACATAAATGGGGTAAATGGCACAAGACTGGACCAACCCAAACCACAGGGGGTCATAGGAGAAACACAATGGAAGGGGGACATGGTTGGAAAAGTGGTTGAGAAATACTAGCCTAGAATAGAAGCTCGATGCGAACACATCAGACTTGTTACAAGTGTAGGTACATTACAAGTGGGAACGGAGATTAGTATGATAGCTCAGTGGCAAAATACGTACTTTGCATATGGGAGAATCTAGACTCAATGTCTGATAGAGTCTACACACACACACACACACACACATACACACACAACTGCTCAAATCATTTCTGAAGTTATGTAGATAGCTTATACTTATAGTGAAAGTAAATTAGAAATCTGGAATAGCTAATAAATGCCCATTCCCTATAATGTCTTTTTGGAAGTCCCCTTAGAATAGATGGAGAACTTTTGGAGCCTAGTGGAGGAGGTAGAGGAAGGCATGTGAAACCCCTGCTGAGCAGAGCTAGACAGAAGGTGCTATTGACATATGGGATAGGGTCTTCTCTTAAGACCATGTTCAATACCTGGAGATTCCTTTGCCTTATGTTCATCCATCTGGGATGTGGCAGCTAATTCATTTTCTCTTTAAAAGAAATAATAACTCTGGCACAGGTCTACTAAATGCTCTACTCCCAAGTCTTCTATTTGTAGTCTTCTTTAATGTTTTTTCATTTAAAAAAACATTGAAAATGAATGTTTTAAAAAAATTTTTGAAAAGAAATGGCAGATTTTTTCTATCCTTAGCATCCCTAAAGCCTAGATTTTTCTCTAATGTATCCTAGGACAAACATTACCATCTGGATTTCCTCTGCTTCATTTTTCCCGAGGTGAGTGGAGGGAACTGGAATAATATTGCAACAGGTAACTGAAGTGTTATAGTAGAACCCCAGCATTTATCTCTTGATAGGAAACTAAACAAGAATTCCTGGTACACTTTTCCCCTTTGAAGAAGCTTGCCCGAAGCATTATGTAGTGGGATTTTGATTATTAAATCTTGGAAAATCTGTTAGCTACAGGAGATCTGGGGGATATGAAACTCACATAAGGTCTCAGCAACAATCATCTTGGTGATATATTAGATAGGCAAAATTAATTTATACTTCACTCTAGGAAGGTCCCAAATCTTTGTCCCTCTATCTCTACTCTTAAGTAGATAAATAATGTTATATATCTCATTTTGTCTGAATGTTTTCTTCTATTTCATATTGGCTTCTATAGGATAAATATATGATCATGTATTTCAGTCTCCTTGCAACTTTTACTCTCACATATTTGTGACTCAAAATACCCTTTTTAACATAAGAAAATTTTCAAAGTCCTCTAACGCACATGTCTTGCTGGGTAAGAAACAGAACACAATCAACTTTCAGGTTTTAGTTAAAACAACAACCCGGCCTTCTCCAGACTGGGTACTCTGTCCCAAAACCATCAGTTGTCCTGCATTAACACTTGGCACATTCTCATTGCCAGACCCATCTGGGGGCAGGGTTAATGTCAGAAATATACAATTACATTTATAAATTCCCTGGAGGATGGGGGTTAATTTCGAAGCAAGCGTGTCACTACAGATACAAGATGTAAGTGGGATATAAAGGAACAACAGGGGAATAACAAAATGCTCAAAGGCTATAGCAACTGAGACCTGATCTTTGATGATCTTCAGTAGAAAGCTTGCCACAGGTGGGAGACGTGGGAGGAGCTAGGATGGAGGGTCACTGGGACAGGACAGGACATAGGGAGGACGAAAGTGGATACTGGAAAAGGGCTTGGTGCCAGAATGTTTTAGGCATGAAACCCTACCGCCAACAGTACTATATACCACAGTGCCTAAAATAAAATAAATTACTAGTAGTAAAAGTAATGTTTAATTTAGTAGGGGATTTTTTTTTGGGGGGTGGGAAGTCAGTGATCTGTCCTCAGGGATCTGTCCCACTGGTACTCAGGGGACTGCTGCAAAGCTGGTGGTCAAAGCAGAGCTGGTTGTATGCAAGGCCAGTACCTACTCTCTCTCTGACTCTTATTTAGCAATTTATTTATTTCTTTTTTTTTTTGAGTCACAACCAGCGATGCTCAGGGGTTACTCTGGCTCTGAACTCAGGAATTACTCCTGGCGGTGCTTGGGGGACCATGTGGTATGCCTGGGCTCGAACCTGGGTTGGCTTCATGCAAGTCAAATACCCTACCCACTGTACTATCACTTAGGCTCTCATGATTTCTTTAAATTGAAGAAAATCTTAACTTGAGGTAAACAGTTTATAGTTCACCAATTCTGGGAAACATCTTAAACATATGATTAATATGATTAATAAGTATAGCTATTATAAGAATTAATCTATTGGTTAGCTTATGTGTTCTGTCTTTATTCCCCATAACTCTGAGGTGTGAATGGTTGAGATAATATGCATATGGATCTGAGCAATAACTAGCATTATAAAATATTAAGCCATTACTTGTTGAAATAAAATTTAACTTCCTTAGTTTCACCATCTTTCTGATTAAGACAATAATTCTTACCACAGAATTTTTGATAGATGCTTAAAAATAGAAGTCATTACTTTTGATTCCATCACCATGTTTATATTAATTCTTTCGTTGAATTTTCTTTTTTCCTCAGATTTCATATTTTGTCCTTTATTCAGCATCATGATTTACAATAGTATTAATACTTAGGTCATTAATTTTCTTAATTAGATTTTATTTGTGGTCTAAGATAACTAAATAAGCGCTTCCGGAAATCCAATAGTCCCCTTTTCTTGCCCTTAAAGATTAATCAAAGCACTTGTATCTGCTGACTCTTTTGCAGGTATTTAGGGTCAATTATGTCTGCCTTCATGTTGCTTTATTTATTTTCAAGTAATAAATATTCATTGACCTCTTGCCTAGTTTCAGGCACAATACTGGTCCTGGGAAAACAATAATGAGCAAACATGCATAACTTTGTCTTCACAGAATTTAGCATTAAGAAGCCACAGGGTAAGAAACAATTTATGAAGAGGTAAGACTCAGAACTCAATTTAGAAAGTGAATACTATTTTAGGTATTAAAGAAAAAGACAAGAATTCTCTTTAATGCCTATTGTGCAGCATTCACAGTAAAAGTCTATGTTTGAATATGTGTGCATGCACACACATGCATGCTTCTCTTATTCTGATCATACTATGGAAGTACTTGCAATATGCTAGCTCTCCAGATCTATGTACCACTAAGTTGGGACACTATTCCTCCAATAAGTTGGAAACAAATTCAATTCAATTTATGGTTTGTTATTGATTTATTGGACAATTTCTAGTTATAATCCAATAAGCAAAATGCAACTTTTGGAAGAAGTCATATTTTCACACGTCTAAATAACTTTAAAGTGCCAATAGGACCCACACAAACGGCTCCTCCATTACTGAACGCCCATGATCCCAGAGGCAAACTAACTACTTTTGGAACCCAGTGGCTTCTTGCACAAATGCCTCTAGAGTGTGAACTAAGTTATGGCCCCATGCTGCCCCTGGAGGGAAAAGGGTTTTCTCTCTCGGCCTTTCCTTTGGGTGGCAGAGTGGCGACTGCCATCTTTTAGAGCCCACTAAACAGAGGTACGAGCTTGCAGTGACTCGACTTCTGGCAGAAATTTCTCTGGACTTAATTACTAAAATACCAGAAATGCAAAATTGCATATGCTCTTCATCCTCAACAGTGGAAAACAAATTATCAAATGATGCCTTTTCAGCAGGTCTGGTTGTTGGGGGAAAATTCCGAATAATAATAGTGAATTTTCTGTTGAAATATTGAATGTAGTCAAAGTAAAGAGAAAGTAAAGTGAAAATCATCAGCCACACAGGTGGGGGTAGGGGTGGGATGGGAGGTATACTAGGGTTTTTGGTGGTGGAACATGTGCACTGGTGAAAGGATGGGTGTTTGATCATTGTATGACTGAGACTTAAACCTGAAAGCCTTGTAACTTTTCTCATGATGATTCAATTAAAAAAATAAAAAAGTACCAATATGTAAAAATAAAATAACTAGTAATCTTCATAAATTATAAACATAAAAACAAATCCAAACAAGATCAATATACAAAATTCAATAGGTCTACTTGCAAACCATAATGCCTAAAGTGAAAGAGAGAAAGAGAAAGAGAGAGAGAAGGGGAGAGAGAGAAAGAGAGGAGAGAGAGAGAGGAGAAAGAGAGAGAGAGAGAGAGAGAGAGAGAGAGAGAGAGAGAGAGGAGAGGTACCTGCCATAGGCAGAGGCAGAGAGGCAGGCTGGGGTGAGAGGTTGTTTGTGAGGATGGGAGGGAAACTGGGGACATTGGTTCTGGGAAATTACACTTGTGGAGAGATGGACATTAGAACATTGTATGACTGAAACCCAATTATGAACAGCTCTGGAATGGGCTATCTCACGTCTCACAGTGATTCAATAAAATTAAAAATTAATATTAAAAATTTTAGGGGCTGGAGCGATAACACAGTGGGCAGGACATTTGCCGTGTACACAACCAACCCGGGTTCAATCCCCAGCATCCCCCAGCAACCCCTAGCACCGCCAAGAGTAATCCCTGAGCACTGCTGGGTGAAAGCCATAAAATAAATAAAATTTCTTGGCCGACCTGAGTTTGATTCCCAGCATCCCATATGTCCCCTGAGCACCCCCCAGGCATAATTCCTGAATGCAGAGTCAGGCGTAATGCCTGTGCATCGCCAGGTGTGACCCAAAAAATAAAAAATTAAAATTAAAAAAAAATTAAAAATTTTAATGGGTCTACAACAACTTTAATTTTGTAAGTCGCTTTTCAATAAAATTTATCTAATAGAATTTATCATTTTATTTTTTATCCACTGAAGAATCTTTGTAGTCTTTCATGCTACATTTTAAGTGGCACTTTTGCAAAACAGAAACTTCAATGATCAAGAAATGAGGAAAAAGTGTCCACAGTGAATTTTCAAATATATTAATTTCCTAGGTGGTTATTTTTGAGTCTGAGTTTCTCATTTAAAGTTTATAAAAGTAATTTTTGGTATCTTTTAAATTTTAAAGTATACAGACATGCCTATATCCTTGATTATTTCTTCAATATAAAGAGTAAAAGTAATAAACTCTTTTGTCAATAAATAAATGTGAAGTTACTCTTTAGTTAAATATTAGAGAGGAAAATATCAAGAGAGCTATCCTAAATGTACTTTGATATTCAAATATCAAAGTACAGCTCAAACAATAGACCTTTTGTTGAAATTATTGTTGTTTTCATGTAGAAATGTAATGACTAACATGTACAGGGTGATTTTGTATGTTCCTTAGAAAATAGGAAAATAAGAATATGGATAGGCACAAAGTATAAAAATTGTACAGTTGAATAAGAACTGATGACAAAGCATTGATTCTCTATATACACTATCCTCAAATTAAACATATGCTGCCTTCTTAATGTCCATGCTCTTGTGCCTGTTGGTGTGATTTAACATTTATTTGCTCTCTTCTATACAAAGAACAATGCAGGGTATAGATAAAATCTTGAAAATATTTTAAGGAAGCATCAAAAACACCACTATCTCCATTTTCTACTTTTGTATAGCCCGATTTTAACTTTGCAAAGCAAAGTTTGATTCAAATATACGTAAATGTTTCATACACTAAAAGTGACTTTTTACAAATTAACATATCTGAGTTTGCTTTTTAAAGTTGTAGAGCATGGTTAAACAGATTTTTTCTATGAAAAGCAAGTGGTAAATATTTTCTGTCTGGAGGTTACAAGTTTCTATGGAAACGATTTCATTCTGCTATGTATTATACCACTAGAACAGCCATAGGCATTATATAAATGAATAGATGTTTGCATTCTAATAAAACTTTATTTACAGAAATCAGATGATGACTTGATTTGGTCCATGGATTATAGCTTGTGAACTCATAGACTATTCAGCTGTGATATTACATCATAGACTATTCATAGACTATTATAACAGACTATCCAACTGTGATTATGAATATATAACTTATCCAATATGCTGTTGGTATTGTCTACTGTTTGGCTAATGATTTTAAACCTTCTACTTCTGTATTTTGATAAATATATATTTATATTTTTATTATCTATTATTTTGAAGGTATCTTAAGGATTTTTATTGATAGATACTGAAGAATTGCTTTCAGAATGAACAAATGCTATAAGATTTCCATTGTCAAAATTCTTTTCCATCAGTGCTTAGTATTGGTAATTTTTTAAGGGGAGATCCAGTAATAATTTACTCCTAATATATAGCAATGATCCTGGAAATATACCCATAACAAGGAAGAGATCTCTGTGGGAAAAATTGCTACAAATTCAAGTTTAAACATTTCGTTTTATTGTTTGGGGGCCAAGTTCTAGAGTGTTCAGGGCTTCTCTGGTTCGGTACTCAGGGAATACTCAGGCAATGCTCAGGTGCCCTGGGATCAACTGAACTTGGGTTAGCCACATGCAATGCACATGCCTCACTCACTGTGCTCTCTCTGGCCTCATAAACGTTTTGTTTTAATCGATCTGTATCCCAGTCCTAAAGTTTTGCACACACACACACACACACACACACACACACACACACACACACACCAGAATCACCCAGTGGAACAAAAGTGGCATCTTCTAGACCTGAAATAACCGATTGGACTGTGAGAGGAGTAGCAGAGATGCAGGGAGGAGGGAGAGCACACGTCCCTATGCTTACAGAAAAGAGAGGCATCCTATTATCTTTAAGCATGTTACATTCTCAGAATCCATCTCTAGCCAGCGCTTTCCCAGTCAGCTCCAAGTGCCCTGGGACGCGCGGGGCACGCTCGTTAGCCAGGCTCACCACGCGAGAGAGGTCTTTCCTTCTAGGAATCATCTCTAATCATTTGCAATTAGAGTAATGCTTTTGAAAATGTTTGCATTGCTAACCATGAGGAGTGGAAACCCTCTCTTCTGGGAAAGCGAGCAGATGGTGTCACTTCATGCACTTCGCCCTGTTCGGCAGGGAGGACGGTGGGCTTCAGTGTGTCCCTCACAGCCACCTCTCCTGCCTCGGCCCTGGCTGGTGGTCTGGTCCGGCCCGAGCTCTTGGCACGGCTCTCTCTTGTCCAGTTCCCTTTTGTTGGAAACGACTTTGATCTTTGCCCAATATCAGCAGTGCCTTGCTCGGATGACTCTCTCTCACCCCGGCTCTGACTCTTTTCCTTGGCAGGCATATTCTTTTCTTTGGGTTGCAAGAATCTGGCCAGTAATGAGGTGGTAAGCTCTTGTCGAGCAGCAGGAGTTGTCAGTGTTCCTTTCTTTCATTAACTTTCTTGGGCTGTCGCCACAACAGCAAGACTTCGGGGACTGGGAATTGCACCTTCTCCAGCACTGATCATTTTTCCACATGGATTCACATGGCCCCATAGCCCCCTTGGCCCCCTTTCACCACCCTTCCTTCACTCTGCTTTTTTATAGATTATCTTGAACTTTCTGTCCAATGCTCTCCAGGACCACCATGAAATAATATGCTTGAAGCAGTTCCTTTTCTTAGTTAACTGCCTTTTATTCCTTGTTGTCAAATGAAGAGCACTTTCATACCGCTTGAACAAAAGGTGCTGAAACTTCAGATAACAGCTGTGGCAAATGATCCTTGTTCATTATGAAATAAGGAAGTAATTGGTCACCATACTTTGGAGCATCGTGTCTTTGATTTTAATCCTAGTGGAAGAATAAAAGCCTTTGTATCCTTCAACCTAGTAGTCATGGTGGCACGAATAAATACAGATAAATTTAGAGCGGAGAAAAACGACATCATTTAAAGTAGGGACTGTTCAGTTAAATGTTCATATTATCGCTTATCAGTAATTCGAAGAACAGAGAGATAGCATAGGGGGTAATAAACTTGCCTTGCCAGTTTATGGTCATGTGGTTGATCCTGGTGAACCTACGGGCACCATATACAGTCCTCTGAGCGCTGGCAAGAGTGACTCCTGGGAAACTGTGTGGTCTTCAAAATAAAATGAAAAAAATTTGAAGAAACTAATTTATTGACATAGCAGTAGGGGATTCTGACTAAATTGATGATGACTCCAAGTGTAGTACTAATAATGATGATTGAGTTGTTATAATTACTATGTTACATCATATATAATAATTATATCACAATGATAGGACTGTTAAATTTATTATTATTTTAAAAAAAATTTTGAGCCGATGAACCGAGAGCCGCGGCACGAGAAGCAGAGCCTCCGCGCTTATTGACTGTGATCCTGAGGTCTCCTAACCCATTTTGGCACCAAAGCGAATGCTTGAGCCATGCATTTTGACTGTGAACTGAGCTACAACCTCGTGCAGCCCGGGGAGGGATTTTTTTTTTCCTCTCCACCCCATTTTTCTGAGCAAAAATGGTGGCAGCGGCAGCAGACACGCGGTGAGAGCCACCCTCTAAGACCCCTCCACCAGGAGGTAGGACTTCCTTTAGTGACGTAGCCTGTAGGTGGTCCTGGGAGGGGGGGCGTTCCCGGCGCGCCTTCCGCCCAGAGATGAACCGAGAGCCGCGGCCTCGAGAAGCAGAGCCTCCGCGCCTATTGACTGTGATCCTGAGGTCTCCTAACCCATTTTGGCACCAGAGCGGATTCTTGCAGCCATCCATTTTGACTGTGAACTGAGCTAAAATATTAGAAACCCAAAGTGAAGACTCAAAGTCTTCACTCTTACCAATGAAGAGAAATTATTAGATGATGCCTATTCAGCAGGCCTGATTATTGGGGAAAATTTCCAATCAATAATAGTGAGTTCTTTATGGAAATATGAAATGTACTCAATATATATAGAGAATAATGGGAATATCATTAGCTACTTAGATGGGGGGTGGGGTGGGAGGGGGGTGTATTGGGGTTCTTGGTGGTGGAACAGGTGCACTGGTGAAGGGATGGTGGTTTAATCAGTATTTGACTGTGACTTAAACCTGAAAGCTTTGTATTTTTTTTTTTTTGATTTCACGGTGGTTCAATAAAAAATTTCTTTAAGAAAAAAAATAAATAAAAATTTTGAGCCATACCTAGCTATGCTCAGGGCTTGGATCTGTACTTAGGAATTGGACCATATGTGGTGCTAGGACACAAACCAAGTGGATGGATTGTAGGATTGTACTAACTTTCTCATTGTATTGCTCTCTTTGGCACTATGGACAGTTGTAATTTATATGCCTATTATGTCCCAGATGTAAAACCAGGTATTATTGAGTATGTGTATATCTGTAAAATGTTTAATTCAGCAGTAAAACTTGCAACACTATTGTTAGAATCATGTCTACTTTATAAGGAAGGAAAAGGAAGGTGATCAAGTTAGATATTCATAAGATCTCTCTCTTCCCTCAATTCCCACAACCCTTATGCCCAATCAGTTTGTTGTGTTCGTTTTGTCCATGATACACATCCCCAGTGTTTACTCATCACTAACATAATAGGGGTATTCATATGTGGAAAGATTTCCTAGATAGAGATGGATATAGGATATATTTTGTTGTTTTGGGGCCACAATTGGCGGTGCTCAGGACTTACTCCTGGCTCTGCACTCAGGGATTATTCCTGGCATGCTCGGGTGATTGAGGGACCATATGGTATGTTGAGGATCAAATCTGGGTTAGTAATGAGCAAGGCAAACGTCCTACCAGTTGAACTATTGCTTGGGTTCCTATAGGGTATTTCTTAACTTTTTCATTATGATCTGTATTATGTATCTAGAATTTCTGGGTATCTAAAATTTATTGAGAAATGGTCTTATTAATGCATATTAATGGAAAATCTATCTCATACTAATACTTTAATCCTCTTATGATTTATTATTTATTTAAAATCATTCATGAATTCTGCTTTTGCAGATAAAGTGGGATTAGAAGACACCGAGCAAAATTCAACTGTGCTATTGGCCAGTTTTAACTTCCGTATCATTTCTATTAACTTTCATCTTGGCATTAGGAACTGAGATTTTTTTTCCCATTTGAATCTACATAGGATTATTATCAATTCAAAAACATTCATATTGGATTCTACTTTCTTAGGATGCTCTGTTACAGTTTCTCATTTCCTGGTCTGTCAGTTACTCTAGTGTTTCTTTTCATTTGATAGATATGACTCTCCTATGGCTGAGATAGATATGACTCTCATATGGCTGGAGCAACAGCACAGTGGGTAGGGCGTTTGCCTTGCACGCGGCTGACCCGGGTTCGATTCCTCTGTCCTGCTCAAACTACAGAGAGTATCCTGCCTGCACGACAGAGCCTGGCAAGCTACCCATGGTGTATTCGATATACCAAAAACAGTAACAAGTCTCACAATGGAGATGTTACTGGTGCCCAATGGAGATGTTACTGGTGCCCGCTCGAGTGAATCCATGAGCAACAGGATGACAGTGACAGTGATACAGTGACTCTCATATGTTTATATAAATATTTTTCTAGCATCTTTCACTATAGTGTCAAGGAAATTTTAAAATTTTACCAGGAAAAATTTAAAATCAGCTTCCTTAACACTGCTCTAATGCTTATTAATATTTGACAGTATAAACGCAAAATGTCAATTTATGTCAATTCATAAATTGACTACTCATGGTTTGGGCATCCAAGCAATTTCCTTAATGAGTTCAGAAAAATATAGTTTCATATTTTAGAAAAAATTGCAAATCAGAGATCAAACACTTATCAAAATGATTTGAAATTGATAGAGATATTGCTCGTAAAGAAATGTAAAGATATTGAACTGTTCAATTCAATGTGAAGTAAAGAAAGGTAGAGCAAATTCACTATATTCTCTAGCTTAAAATCATTTACAAAGGACCAATTTCAAAACAAAATGCTGGCATTGGAGAGATAGGCCACCAGGAAAGGAATCCGGGCCTGGGTTTGATCATTGGCACCAGATATAACCCCCAGTACCCCACGGGGAGTGATCCCTGAACAGAGAGCCAGGAGTAAGCCCTGACTGCTGTCAAATATTATCAAAAACTAAAACTAAAAACAAAACATTATCCTAAAATGAGCAACTCTCAATGGTTAATCTCTTTAATACATTTCTCCCTTGAGTAATCTAATCTGTTGCAAACAGCAAGGCGAAGGAATGAAATCAGTCAGACTTAGTGAACGGAGCCTTGGAGTGAGAGACAGAGGAGGTGGCTGTCGTCAATGCCCTCCTGGTCTGTCCCTGACCTTCCCAGGTTGCTTTGGACAAACCTCTGACATCTGTATGGAACCCCCCTTCCAGCCTATTCCGACCTCACACACACACACACACACACACACACACACACACACACACACACACATCTCAACACACAGGATAGAGTAGGGTTCAAACCCGGGGCAAGAGAAACCGCCCTTCTCTTTCCCTAGGATTACTTGAGTTATTGGGGGTGCCGTGGTTTAGTTATTATGCCATGTATATTTCACCAGAGTTTGCTTTAGTTCTTTGAGGAAGGGCTCTGCTGTATCTTTAAGATCCTAGCCATGTATTATTATGATCTGTATCAAGACTGGAATTTACTAAACATATCAATATCAGCACGTTCATCACGTGAAAGGGTCAGAATCTGAGGAAATCACCTAATTACTAGAAAGTGGGTTTTCCTTACAGGGCTTTGTCATCATGACACCCTCTAGGTCAAAGCCCTTCAGTGGTTCACGAGGACCCTTAAGATTGAACTCTTGAACCTAATTCAAATATGTAATAGCTGAGACACAAAGAACATGCATTTAATTTTTAGCTGAGCAGCCTTCAAAGGACTTCCTGTTGGTGAGAAAATCTTTTAGCAGTACCCCAGCATTAGCTCTGTCTCTGCTTCCCCTAGCAGACAAGTGTCCACAGTGACACTCCTCATTTCTGTTCCCAAGGTCTGCTCATGGAAAATAGTCCCATGACCCTCCTCCTCTCATCCCCCACCCCACATCTCAACACACAAGATAGGGCGTAGTTTGAACACAGGGCAAGAGAAACCTTCGTTCTTTTTCCCTAGGATTATTTGATTATTATGCTCTATAAATTTAACCAAAGTTTAATTTATGTCTTTAAAAAATATAATGGGTATTTAAATATCAGGGGTATTTTTATAGGAACTGCAAACTACACCCTATCTGTTATAGGCATACAGAACAGAACAACTTCTCTGTGATAAAAAAGGACACACTAATTTTAAAGGAAAGGGGCTGGATTGCAAAATATTTTCAGCGCCTTACTCTTGTCTTGCATCTCAGCAGTGTTCTTTTAAGCACCACCAAATACTTGCTGTCTTATTCATTCCGAGAGAAGTCACAGGGCTTCTCTAATCATCTCCATTGAATAGTAACTTTCTCATTCTCGCTGTGAATGTCTCAGGCTGTGAGGCAAGAGACTCCATAAGAAAGAGGAAATGAAGATCAGATTCATTGTGTGTTTGCTGTTGAGAGAATCATCTGGAGATTTGAAAACACAAGCAGCTGATCCAACTCTTAAATTACTGTGAACTTTCCTCAAATGTTAGAAAAAGAATAGCTATAATGTTTCAGAAGTCTATATTTACAAATGGATGCGTAAAATTCTTCCCTTTATGGTTTCATGGGGCCGTGGATTGACAGTGCTATGTGGAACCCCAGGATGGTTCAGTGGCAGAGCACTTGTCTTGCTACAGGGAGGTCGAGAGTTCAATACCCTCTGTCATCCCACATACTGGCACGATCTTGGAGGCGTTTCATGTTGGTGCCTCCAGCTCAACAAGAGGATGTAATTTTCTGAGATACCACACCAAGTGTGTATGAGCATTGCAATTAAAGTGTGTCTTTCAGTTATAACAATCGCCACCCGACCACCAATTAAAATGAAGGAAAGGGAGAAAGTAAGAAGTGAAAAGAATCAATCCTCCCCCCAAAAGTCCAAACTAAAAATGTTATTTTTCAAAAATAAATTTGTAGAAAATTTAACAAGGGCAACTGTATAGCTAAAGTCGGAATTTAACCACATACAGAGGAAAAAAATAAACAAAACTATTATAATTGATTATATTTATTATAATATATTATAATTTTATTGTAATTTATTATAATTTACTACCATTCTAATTTATTGTGCTGTAACAGATATGAGACAATCTAATTCTGTATATGTTAGAATTAGTTCTCTTGGATAATGGGGTTCTGAAGAAAAAAGATGCGTGATCATTTAAAATCATCTTTTTGTTCTAGATAGGATTATTTGGAGCCAGATACTTCAGGGGTTATGGGTTTGCCTTGTATACAGCTTACACCAGTTTGACCCCTGCAACCACATATGATGACCCCAGAACCACCAAGAGGGACCCCTAAGCACAGAGGCAGGGCTTATAAGCCCTGAACATACCCTGGTATGATTCCGCAAACCAAAAAATAAAAACTATAATTAAAATATTTTACTATATTTATATCACACATTTCTTGGTCTCAAATTCCCACAGATATAATGAAGAGATTAATCTTAAGGGAAATGTGTTAACATGGGAATTTTCTTTTGAAAATAAAAATTTGAACTTTGAGTCAGCAAAGCTATCAGTATGTCCATCTGCAAAATAGATTAGCCTCAGCTGCTGTCGAATGAGAATATATGGCTGGCATGGGCTGGGTGAAAATTTCATAAAAAATATCAGACTATTGATGTCAGTCTCCAGGTATGAAATTTGCACTTATATATGGAACAATCACACCATTTAACTGCCCAGCACTATTTCAGGGTCAATGAACTGCAGTTTTATTGGCCACAAGGAATTAAAACTTGACCCATACTTTAACTGAACATCCAATAAATACAGCTGGATCCAGAGGTCCCCCTCCTGCCTTAATATTATATTTCTTGGCCATTTCAGAGTCTAAAGATGAAAAAGCTGAGTATAGCTGTGTTTGAAAAAACATGATGTCAAGTTAAAAAATTTTACCAATATTTTTTCTATTAAGAGAGAGGGAGACCACTGCTTCCTATTTATTTGACAGCTGAGAAAACCAAGGCTTGGCAGCTTTAAGCGGTCAAACTGCGATAAAATGGACAGTCAGTCTGAGAACCAGAATTTCTCTTTAGTTTTTAAAGGCTATTTTCCTAAGATACCTTCATTATTTGGATTTAGTTGAAAACAACATTTAAAGGAAGTAAAAGGAGTGGTTCCCCTCCCCCCACTCGTTTATTTTCATGTATTTTTTTTTTTTTTGCTTTTTGGGTCACACCCAGTGATGCTCAGGGGTTACACCTGGCTTTGCACTCAGGAATTACTCCTGGCGGTGCTTGGGGGACCATATGGGATGCCGGGGATCGAACCCGGGTCGGCCGCGTGCAAGGCAAACACCCTACCCGCTGTGCTATCGCTCCGGCCCTATTTTCATCTATTTAATCTGTCAGCACGTGGACAGTTTTTTAGGTATTCAGATACTTTGATAATGTATTATTTACATTTCCCTCGAATGACAAAACAAAGCATAGTATCCAGTGGCTTTACGTAAGTCATCTCAATGATTCTAAAGTGGGGAAGGAAGATGCTTCATATTTAACACAAGGGAACGGATTCTATTCTGCCTTTGCACCTGCTCAAAGGAATTTATTGGAAGAAATGGAAGTGGAGCTATTTGTCCTTATTATTAAAATCTGCTTAATAGTTCTTGGCACCACCTGTTACCACATTGTATAATCCATCTTTGGGGCACTAGATCTTCTCCAGATGTTTAGCTTTCTGTTGTCTTGGGGATCCTAAGTTGTTCATTTGTGTGTGTCTGTGCATGCGTGCGTGCCTGAGGGTAAAAGAGGCATGTGTGTTGTGTGTGTGTGTGTGTGTGTGTGTGTGTGTGTTTGATTTAATACCACTGACTCTGAGGCAACATTATTTGCTTGTGATAAACACCAAACAAAGTGACTTTGAACTATTTTGTGTTGAGAAAGAAAAATAAATCATTGAATTTCACTTTTAGATTTAACTGATTGTCGAACATGGCATTCTAAAGATTGGTAATAAGTAGAACTCTGTATATGCTAATGAATCCCATTAAGCTAACTTGGAGGTCCCCCATGAACCTATTTTAAAATCTTACTTTTACAGTTTTTTTTTTCTAGGATCAGTTACATTTGTTTCTTATGCAAGTATAGTGTCAAGCAATTTTAAGTTAATTACACAAAGCATCAGATAAACAATCTGTTGTTTTGTCTGTTATTTGGCAGTGAAAGCAAGTTTAACATATCTACTTTATTGTTATAAAATAATCTATTCTATAGCCAGGCATTTTCAGTGAATGTTAGTCAGAATAAATAGAAATTGGTAGCTACTTTGAAACTCCCTTCCTCCCTCTCTGCTTTCCTCCCTTTCTTCCTCCCTGCTTCTCTTCCTCCCTCCCTTCCCCCCTCCCTCCCTTACTTTCTGTTTTATTGAGATACTGTGATTTACAATATTGCTAGCATCGTTCCAACATCACACTCACTTCCAGAGTGCTTCTGGACTGTTCCTTTCCGTCCACAGGACTGAAATATGGGGCCAGGGGAATCCATTTGGGTTAATAAAACTATGATGAAAATTAGTACTTGTCACTGTACCTGACTTTGCCAGTTCTTGGGAAATTGAAATTCCTGGGTACTAGAGAAGACCCTTTTTGGGGGGTTAGCCAAGCTTTAGGGCTCAGAGGGTATGTCCACATGAAATGGAGCATGTAAGTGGACATGCCTTGCTTTCTTATTAAGCTGTAATTAAATCCTGGTTTAAGATCTGGAGGAAGGACACATCAAATGCTTATCAACGTTCATTTTTCTTTGACATACCCATAACTTATTCAGCATAAAGGACCTTACAGAGGCACTCTGAAACGGGGCGGCTAATGCTCCAGTGATGGCACATCACACCAGCCAAGGACCCCCCAATATCTCTGCATGTGACCTATGCAGATGGGGGACAGGACAAACCAATTGTCAAAAAAATTGCTGGTTGAGTTTCTTTATACCATCTCAATGACATTTTTTATTGTGTTAAACGGAGTAAACATGAACACTGTCAGTGGATGAGTTGCTTTGGCACTTGAGTAATTTCCTCTGATTTCCAGAAAGACTTAGTAGTCCTGACTAAATCTATTCCTATTATATGAGGATTCCATGTTCCAAATCAAACAAACATTGTTAACTTGGTTATTCTAATTTATTATTCAACATTCCTAATTTCATTTGACTAAATTTATTTCAGCTTAACTAATTTTATTTAATGCTTTAATTAAGTTTTATTTATTAAATAAAAATTTATTTAAATTGATTTAATAACAGTATGTCCAGCGGGAGGAGACCGACTTCTCTGGAAATAAATCATTAGTGAACTAAACATGTTCTATGTTATTTATTCTGTGAATGAAAAAAAAAAAGGCAAAAGCCACAATAAAGAAGAATGTGTTTGTACAGAAGAGATTTCTGCTAGTGTTCTGCCAAAAAAATAAAAGCGATTTTCGTGTGGGTGGCTTAAGACAGTTTTTTATCTTAAATTTTGCATCTCCCAGGGGAGAAAATAGGACTTGCTCTATGCAAATTCGATTTAGGGTTGCACACTTGAATGCAAGTCGTTAGTTAGTTAGCTCTTCTGTCATCAGTCTGGTCCTACTCAGGCTTTGAGAGAGAGCACGCTCCGTCATGCTGCTTCATGTCACTGTCCTTTGAGAAGTGGACACAGTAAAGGACAGGAAGGCGGCAGCTTTACTTAACTTTTTTTTGGGGTGAGAACAATAAGACCCATGCCATATGAATAAGTTTAGAAAGGAATAAATTGATACAAATTCCAAAATTTAATTTAATTTCTTTATACACAATCAGTTATAATAGCATATCTAGACATAGCAAATTTCAGTATTTTAATCTAATCTAGTCTTTTATCTATCTGCCTAGCTATGTAACTATTTGGGAAGAATGAGAAAAACATGGGAGTAAATGCTGCTTTTTTTCCCACATTCAAATGATACCAGCGGCATTTGCCGATATCATGGAATAGATACAGAGGAAGGGAAGAAGGAAGGAAGGAAGGAAGGAAGGAAGGAAGGAAGGAAGGAAGGAAGGAAGGAAGGAAGGAAGGAAGGAAGGAAGGAAGGAAGGAAGGAATAGAGTGAGGAAGGGAGGGAGGGAGGGAGGAAGGAAGATGGGAGGGAGGAAGGAAGGGGAGGAGGGGACTGATAAGAAGGAAGGAGGAAGAGAAAGAAAGAAAAAGAGAAAATTATTAAGGAAGGAAGGAGAGAGAGAACAAAAGAGAGGAAGAAAAGTAAAAAGTGAAAAGAAAGACGTGTGCAGGGTCTTGGGCATGTTGGGAGTAGGGCAGGGTGGTACATTATCACAGCACATGAAAACAATATTTTTACAAGACACTAATAGCAATCATAATTAAACAGGGGTAAAATAAAATTTATAAAGGTAAAAATATCCCATTATGAAATAAAATAATTCAACATTGTCATGTACATTGGAAGTACATATGTCATCTTGCCTTTAACATGTTATTCTAAAATTTTGGATAGGCAATCTTTACCTTTGTTATTTTTTTATTGCTTTTGAAGACTGTCCCATTTCAATATATCTATGTAGCCACATCTAGATTTTCTTCGACTCTCAAGTTATTTATTGATTTCTATTGTTCTAATTTTCCACCTCAAAGTCATGTTCCAAATGAACTTTGTGATATAGCCTTCGAAATGAGGATCTAAACTGAGTTTAGTTTTCTCAGTATGAGGCCATTTTCTTCAATATTATGTCTAGAACAGTCCATCAATTTCCTACTAAATTGTGATGTCTTCATAACCCATAAAGTTTTTAACATAAACTGGGTTCTGCTTCCACTGACATATTTAAAACTTTGATGCTACAATATTTTTCAATATATAGTGGAAGTATCATGGAGACATTTCAAGCCATAAAACACAAAAAAGTTGGTTTGAAGAATTCAGGCTACTCAAAGAGGCTTGCTAGTAAGCCAAGGACATTTTTTCGTTGAATTCTATTTTTTTGTGTATGCTAAAATGTTTTTTTATCAGGTGCTGTCATTGAAAATTGAGTCTGAATTAGGCAGAACAAATATTTATCCATCAAAATAAACTCTCCACAATGCTAAAAATATTTGGCCAGAAACAAAACTTCTAAAATTACGTAGCATCAAACTAAAGCCGAGAATTGCTATCTGGATACAGTTTAAAAACACAAAATTTCTGGTAAGTGCAGTGTCCAAGTAAGTGAATAAATAGCTAAATAAATTATGTAAATATGTCTATTTACATAAGTATGGTATGTAAATAGACACATAAGATTTTCATGAGTATGGCCCTGGTAGATATAAAACTAAGAGACTAATAGATAAAAACCCACACTGTGGGTCAAAGGTCAACTCTAATTTGGATGAAATAACTGAAAACACAAGAGGATTTTCCAACTTACATCTCTCTTCTACAGGTGAGTGTAAATGAATTTCCTGGTATAAGATATAAAGGTTGGATTAATTTGTTTGAGGACCACATTTCAGCTGAAGCGCTCAAAGGTTGGAGCTATATCTGGTGGTGCTTGGGGCACCAGGAGTTGTCAGGGATCAAACTCTGCCTCCCCCACGAAAAGCATGTGTTGCAGTCTTTTTAGTATTTGACCCAAGGTATAAAGATTTTAAGGCTGAGTAGCCTGATAAATGGTGTGGGTAGTGTGACCTAAGAAGTGATTTTCAAGCTGCATATTTTCTCATTAGCACTTTTGTCTTTCCAATGAATTGTCTCTCTTCATTCACTTTTTCCTCCTCCTCCTCTGATTTCCCTCTACTTCATTTTAAAAACTTCAGCCTAATTAACTAGAACAAGAAAGGTCTAAGAGCCAGTCAGTCATGAAACATAAAGAGAGAGAGAGAGAGAGAGAGAGAGAGAGAAAGAGAGAGCCAGAAAAGAAACTATCAACCGATTAGTATATCTTTCTCATTATACAGTAGATTAGATATTACTGTTTTGACTTCTCAGTCTCATGAGAAAGACTTGGCTAAGAAAGACTACAACAAAACATTCATTAGTATGACATATGGCAAAAATAATGGAAGTGGGACCCAACAAACCCATTCAGGTTAAAATCTTGAAGCTGTAATTGTAAGATAATTGCGGAGTCTTATTGTCAAGCAGTTCCAGCATGAGACTAATAGGATGCCAAGGGGAATGTTGATCAGTCCTTGAGAGCCTTAATTTCCCCCAAATTTTATTCACCAACTTGTTCAATGAATGGGGCTCTTTTCTGAAGTTGCTATTCAGGCAGGAGTTACTGAACAGGGACGTGTTTCCACGTGGTGTCCGAGCAGCACGAAGGGCACGCAGATGAGGCAAGCAAAAATGCACACTTGCATGTTTATGTCTGGATGTGGGAATGTGCCTCATTGGTAGATTGTATTTCTTACCGTGCCAAGACTGTGATTCACTACACGTGTGCTAAATATGCATTACACTCATCTTCTCTTTTTCTTTCAATTTAGTTGAAAGGAATTAGTTTCATGGTTCTAAGAATAATTTATAGGACAGGTCAAATGCTATAATCTGTGCAGAATTTCTCTTATGAGTTTCACAATCATGAATTCTCATCTTCTGCTTCAAGATGCTCAGATGCGAAATAATATCTCAGGAATATTGACACTTTAAGCAGTTAGGCTTCTCCAATTAATCTATTTTTAATAGAAAAGTGATATATGCTATATACCATTCTTATTTTAAGTGAATTATACACTGCTTTTCTCCTACTAACTGTTATGAGTTTATTAAATAAACTTTATTTATAGTATAGAAAGCACAAAAGAAATATCTCATCTGCAACAGACAGTAGTATGTTCTATTTTAAGCAGTGCAATAATTTTATTAATATCAGATAGAATGATTAAATATTTTTCCAGAATTAGATTGCTTATTATCAGAGTTGCCTCATGCCAAAAAATGGATGGAAAGAGGTGAAAAATGAGCTCAAAAGTCAGAACGATTAAGGCTATGGGATATATTCTCAATAAATTTTCTACAAAATGACAATAGCCTATTAGGTTAACTTTAAAGGTAAAGGCAAAAAAAAGTAAGAGATCCATTTCGAGAGACTTTTCCAAATTCATACATTCACTTGGCACTAGAATTAGAACTTCTTTCTTCCAGGTCCACAGTTTTATTTACACAACTGGCAGCTGGTGCCATAGATGATACCTTGAGTAAGAATGCCAGCAAATTAAAATTTATTTCCTTAAATACCTCCTGCGTTTTATTTTTAAACTTCTATTTCTCATAATTTTAACATAAAATTTCTGAGGATGGGGCTGGAGAGGCTGCAGGATAAAGTGCTTGATCCTGTGGCCCATGAAGTTTCATAAGAATCACCAGGAGTGACCCCTCAGCACAGAGCCAGCAGAAAGTGCCAAGAACTTCTGGGTGTGAATCCCCAAACCAACCAGTCAAACAGAATTTCTCATGGCAAACCCCTGTTCAAAGTCCTCTTGTAATAATTCCTGCCCCTGCCCCAGTTTGCTGTATAAAAAGCCTGTGCTTATATGAGCCTGAGCAGGATGCTATCTCCAGTATCAAATGGTCTACCAAACGTCATCAGGTGTAGCCCTAGACCCCTTCAGTGTGACCCTAATGGTCTGGTCATTGCAGGGCCTAAGTGACACCTCACCCTGTCTCTTGTACTGAATCACTATCTCATTGTGTCAAGTATTACCAAAAGTGGGGGGTGGTTCACCTGAGCCCTGTTTGTGAGGCAGAAATGTTTATCGCAGCACTCTTCACAATAGCCAAAATATGGAAACAATGGGCATGCCTGAAAACAGATGACTAGATAAAGAAACTATGGTATATCTACACAATGGAACACTATGCAGCTACCGGGAAAAATAAAGTCATGAAATTTGCTTATAAATGGATAGACCTGGAGAGTATCATGATGAGTGAAATGAATTAGAAATGGAATGACATAAAAGGATCGCACTCATTTGAGGGATATAAGAAAACAGTATGAGACTAATATCCAAGGAAAGAAAGGGTGATGAAGAGAGAGATAGAGACAGAAACAGAGAGAAGAAAGATGATAGAGGCTGGCTGGAGGGTAGGAGGGGTGTGGTGGGAGGGAAACTGGGGACAGTGGTGGTGGCAAATGTACATTGGTGGAGGTATGGGTGCTGGAACATTGTATGACTGAAACCCAATAACGAACAACTTTGTAACTGTGTATCT
Source organism: Sorex araneus (assembly GCF_027595985.1). Lineage (NCBI taxonomy): Eukaryota > Metazoa > Chordata > Mammalia > Eulipotyphla > Soricidae > Sorex > Sorex araneus. The sequence continues at coordinate 270,904,322 of NC_073303.1, read as the reverse complement.
CACAGTGATTTCATAAAAAGAGAAGAATGGGGGAAATGAATGCATACAGAATCTTGTCCTGACATTGTCCTTCACTCACTCCCAAGACACATTTGCACGAGATCCTTTGTCATTTGTCCTCGCTCTGGCAGTTCAACCTAAACCCCTCAGTTCAATTCACAGGGTAACAAAAAAGCCAGATTGCATATTTTCTAATACTCATATGGTTTCTGTTGTGTATCTTTCATTTTTTCTTTTTCGGTCACACCCAGCGATGCACAAGGGTCACTCCTGGCTCTGCACTCAGGAATTACCCCTGGCAGAGCTCAGGGGACGGTATGGGATGCCAGGAATGGAATCCGGGTTGGCCGCATGCAAGGCAAATGCCCTACCTGCTGTGCTATGGCTCCAGCCCCTCTGTTGTGTATCTTATCTCAAAATTTCCTCATCTACTCATCTGTTGTTGGACGTTTGTTTGGTTTTAAAAATGTTTTCAGAGTACCATCAAAATATAAACACTTCATAAAAACAATTGTCAACAACTTCTTCTAGTTGTAGGTCAGAGAGTCTAGATCTTCAAAAACAGTGATGAGCTATGAATAATTTGGATGGCCAGATTAGTTGCATTCAAGAATACAGTGTGTTAGGGGCTGGAGTGATAGCACAGCGGGTAGGGCGTTTGCCTTGCACGCGGCCGACCCGGGTTCGAATCCCAGCATCCCATATGGTCTCCTGAGCACCGCCAGGGGTAATTCCTGAGTGCATGAGCCAGGAGTAACCCCTGTGCATCACCAGGTGTGACCCAAAAAGCAAAAAAAAAAAATAGAATACAGTGTGTTAGTAGTTGGAAAGGCAGATGGGGATATGAGCCCTGGAGATCTGCAGATCACTGGTGTCCTACGGTGAGATTATATCACTGTCACTGTATCACTGTCATTCCGTTGTTAATCCATTTGCTTGAGCAGGCACCAGTAATGTCTCCATTGTAAGACTTGTTGTTACTTTTTTTGGCATATCGAATATGCCATGAGTAGCTTGCCAGGCTCCGCCATGCAGGTGGGATACTCTCGGTAGCTTGCCAGGCTCTCTGAGAAGGGTGGGGGAATCAAACTCAGGTCGACCACGTGCAAGGCAACCACCCTACTTGCTGTGCTATAATCGTTCAAGTAAAGAAAAGAGTACTTGAACTCATGTAAAGGAAGGTAGCGTAAAAAGATAAGATAGAAATTCTTGGTGAGGAGTTAAAGGTAACATGACAACTAAGTGTCTCTTTTTTGTTATCTCTCAAATTACTGCAGTACCAAGAGAATCCAACATTTAGTATTATTTTTGTTATATTGATGGGCCTCATTCCCCTGACCCTGAAAGAGCCTCCAATGAGGCACTACTGGAAAGGACGAGTAAAGAGAGGCTTCTAAAATCTCAGGGCTAGACCGAATGGAAACATTACTGAGACTGCTCGAGAAATTTGACGATCAACAGAATGATGATGATGATGATGATGATGATGATGATGATGATGATGATGATGATGATGTTTGTTATTTTTAAGATGTTTTCACCAAGTTTTTCATGATTGGGTTTTGGTCATTCAATGTTCCAGCACCTGTCCCTTCACCAATGCACCAGTTTCTCTCCTGTCACCCCTTCTCCCAGTCTGCCTCTAAAGCAGATTCTTTTCTTCTCCTTATTTCTCTCCCTCATTCTTGCTCTCTCTCTCTCCTTTTAGGCATTACAGTTTGTAATACAAGCACTGAAAGGTTATCATGTACATCCCTTTACCTACTTTCAGCACTCAATTCTTGTCTGGAGTGATCAATTCCAACTCTCACTGACATACTTACCAACTTTTGGCATTCTATTTGAATTAGGCTCATGAGATGAACTATACTAAAACAAAGCAGAGAGGGGCCAGCTCAACATCATCTTGTTACCTGGTCTATAACAGAAGCACAATTTTGTTTTCTTAGGTATCAAATTCTCTTCTGCTTATGATCAAAATTCTTTCCCCTTAGGGAGGATTCATCTGCTATGACTCAAACAAAATTTAGGAAAGAAATAGAAAGCTAAGATATTGCTAGAGGCTATATATCAATGAAAGAATACAGGAAAACAGTGATGAAAAATCTTCAATCTGTAAAAACACCAATAAGCAAGTAGTTAAATAGCTTAGAAGAGAGAAATGGAAATGATTTAGAGCACTGATACATACCAGCGGGCCATAATATCTATACAGCAAGCAAGATGAACTACAGATATAACACATTGTTTGTGAAGAGAACGCCAATAGAGATATTTCATTTCACAGTGCACAGAACTTATAGATGTTAAAACATTACTCAAATGCTCTCACAATAAGGCAGTATTTCCAAAAGTGTGATACTGCCCCTCCCTATGGGGACACTGGAATGACAGGGGCAGGGTTACATGGGGGTTGGCAGTAGCCTCAGGTACAATTGGGGGATGCTTTTAATTAAAGAAGTTAAATTCTAGGGGATTGCCAAATGATTTTATTTCTTGAAATGGGGTGGAAAGTTGGCCAAATAAGTTTGGAAACCTCTGATTAAAGTTTTAGATATTCTATATATTATAATTAATATAAAGGAATGTAAAACACCATATAATAAGTTTTCTTCTTTTTTTATTGAATCACTGTGAGATAACAATAAGTTTTCGATGCTTTATTTCAGTAAATGCTTTTCTTTGGATATGTGGTTTATAATACTCTCCATTTCTAAGTTGGGATATTCATTCATCTTGGTCAAATTTCTTCCCTGAAGAACACATCTCTAATGGAATGATGTATATATCATTGGGAAACATGACTCAATTAACTTTTTTTTTCTAAACAAATGCATTGCAAGATCGTATTTTTTAAGGTATGTTGTATCTATAGTTAAATTATTTTTCCAAAAAGTAATTTACAATTGATTTAAGAAGAACACTTTTCTCATTAAGAGATGCTGCTGACAAATCCACAAGACAGCATGTTTGTAGAGGTTAGGTGTATTAAATTATACATGGTCACTTAGGGAATTGCTCAAGGAAACACTAATAGTAACGGTATAAACCCATAGGTATTATGGCAAGTGCATCCATCATGTGAGAACAGTTGTCATTAATAAAGCCTTACTGCTAAGCACAAAGAGCTTTCAAAGCATTTTCCACTCGGATTCCTGTATTGTCTTATGGATTTTAAAGATTCAGTTGTTGACCTGGGAAATTGCAAGTCGGTGTCAAAAACCAAAGTGTGAAGTTCTACAATAACTATTTAGGTTTGACTGATCCTTACTATGTGGACATAAAAAATGAAACACTTGTAGAAATGAATTTCAATTATTTGAGTATGGTAAACCAAGTAGTCTAGTCCTTTGATGAAAGAAGGAAGTTAAGAAAAGGATAATGTTTCTTTACTAACATCATTTCTTATCTGGCACTGATCTTGTGAAACATCCTACCTCTCATGTCACTATTTTGGTTTTTATCTCTGACATTATTGTCATTTAAATGATTGTATTTTATTTTAGACTTTGCTTATTAATCAGAAGCTCCCAGAATGTCAGAAACATGCTTTGGATTTCAAAATTATTTAATATTTCAATTGGATATCTAGCAACAGTTGAATGTTATGCAGTAGATACCATATTTTTTGAATTATCTTATCTCCAAAAAAACCTAATTATATAATTTTAGGAGTGATCACGTGTATCACTTGTCATTCTGTTGATCTTCGATTTGCTCTAGCAGGTTCTTCGTCCTTTTAGCCACTTCTTCAAAACCCTTGAAGGCATTCCATGCTGCTCTCTTCCTCGTGTGCAGTCTTCCTCCTGTGCAGTTCTGGCGCCAAGTCATTCCTCATGTTGAGTTCTCGACCCAGGTACACATAGCTGCTGCATTTGAAGATGTTCATTCCGTTGAGAGCAAATGGAACATCAGGGACTAGTTCATTTTTCATAAACATTGTTTCGCTGAGATTCAGTTGCAGTTTGACCTTTCCACACTTGTGGTTGAAGTCAGCCAGCATTTGCGCCGCTTGGCTAATGTTTGGTGTTATGAGAACGATGTCATCAGTGAGGTGGAGGTGGTGTAGTTGCCGACTGTCTATCTTCACTTCCATTCCTTCTCGTTCCAGTCATCACATGATGGTCTCGAGGGTGGCACTGAAGAGGAGTGATAATATTAGTATTCCCAAGAAAAGTAAAAAGGAATTTAAATTTAAACTTAATTTTTTTTTTCAGGATCTTCCAAACTATTTGTCAGAGTCAGCCCTTCTACTCAGAGGGCCTAACATCCCTCATCCTGTAAATAGGTTTATTTCAGTAATTTTCTCTTCTCCCAACCTTATCTTCATAATCCCTAGAACACAGAAAGTCACAGCTTGTGATACTTATTTCACTGACTGCCACTTTCAACACTTCAAACTTTTGCTTTATTCTGCAATTTATCAACAAACACATGTCTCCTAGAATATTTTGATTATTACTTCATTTCTAGTTGAAAACTTTTGAGTTGCAAAATATAGAAAATGCCCCTGAGAAACTCGTGGAAAATAGAGTGTGGAGGGGTGATAGAGGGTAGGGGAGAGAGAAGAGCAAAGGATAGAGGTGGGAGGGCTATTAGAGCAGCTCACACAAACAGAGCAAAAATCTAAGAGCCGCTCCTCAATTTCATTCTTGATTCTCACCATTAACTTGTTGAAATTTCATTGTCTTTTCTCAGTTTCATAGGTAATAATCCTCCACTATACTAATATGACAATGGTATCTCCCGATCAAAAAGTAATAAGTAAATATTAGACATTTGAAGTAAATGAGAAATAAATTTAGAGAATAAGCAGAGTCTACACCATAGGATTCCTGGATGTTAATGACCTTAAATGTATGCAATAATTCGTTCTTCCAATGAAAGACAAATAATTTTACTTTGTGCCCTAAACAGCTGGAGTGATAGCACAGCAGGTAGGGCATTTGCCTTGCACTCGGCCAACTGGGGTTTGATTCCTTTGTCCCTCTCGGGGAGCCTAGAAGGCTACCGAGAGTATCGCACCTGCACAGCAGAGCCTGGCAAGCTACCTGTGGCATATTTGATATGCCAAAAACAGTAACAACAGGACTCACAAAATGCAGACGTTACTGGTACCCACTCAAGCAAATCGATGAACAACTGGACGACAGTGCTACAGTGCCCTAAGCCACGAGGAGGTATAACTACTGAGGTCCAAGCATTTTCTAAACAGGGAAGTATATTTTTTCTAATACAGAGACTTCTACTAGATTGCAACATATTAAAAAACTCATATGTGACAATGCACCGGGCCTTATTCAGCAATACACAATGTTTTATGGCAGATCAGAGAATACTTTGTAAATTATTAGTGATGAGTCAGGATGCACGAGTTATTTATGGACTTTTCTGCTGAGGTCTTAGAATAGTCAGCAGATGCTAGAGTTTGAATGCTTTGCTTATTCGACACGTTGTATATTCCCAGAGAAACAATGTTAGGTAGGTAGCTAGGTTTCAGACTATGCAGTCAAGATAATCTTCCCTCATTTGGCATCTTCCTAAAGTGTTTATATCACAATATCTGGTGTCTATGAATATATCACAAGATAAAGAGAATTAGGCTATATATGAAACAAAGATTGTTACAGTAGGCCTTAAAGTACGTATTGTCCAGTTTAGTCCAACACAATCAGAGGAGATATGAAAAGTGTAAGAAGAGAACTAGATGATACATGAGAAAATTTTGAGTTTTAAATTATTTTTTTTTTTGCTTTTTGGGTCAAACTCGGTGATTTACAAGGGTCACTCCTGGCTCTGCACTCAGGAATTGCCCCTGGCGGTGCTCAGGGGGCCATATGGGATGCTGAGAATTGAACCTGGGTCAGCGCGTGCAAGGCAAACGCCCTACCCTCTGTGCTATTGTTCCAGCCCAGAAAATTTTAAGTTTTAATATTAAAATAAGAAATCAAAAGTAAAGTATAACAATACATAGCTTAATGATACATATCTTAAAATGCATTCTTCAGCTTAGAACATAATTAAAATATGATTTCTAGTATTATAGGATTTTATAAATATATAACTAAAGTCTATAATCACTCTTATCAAGATGTAGACTTTTCTTTATTACCTTGAAGAGTTCATTAATCGACATTCCAATTTTCCCTCCATCCACCAAGACAACCAGAGCTATGATTTCTATCACCAGAGACCAGTTTTGCTGCAGTTTCACATGAATTATACCATATTGGTTTTCTATTGGGTTTTATTTCTTCTACTCAGGATAATGCTTGGGGGTTCACTTCAGCTTTTATGTGAGTCATTAATTCTCTCCTTTCCATTGCTGATTAGTATTCCGTTCTGCGAATTTTAAACAATTATTTATTTCTTCTTTCATTAGATCCTTGAATGACTCCAGACATTGACAGTACTAAAGATTTGTAGTGAATTTCTTGTGGAAAAACCTTAGTGGACATTAATCAGAATTTTACCTTCATAACTAGCTGAACTGTAAAATCATTTTTCTTATCTGAATAATAAGTCAGAATGTGAGAAAATATACGATGAACCAAGATATTAGATAACTGGACTCATCATATTTGAAGACTGTTTCTTGCTTAGGTCAATTTTAGCTTTTTGCTTCTAGGTATCTGTTCTATCCAGGCGTTAAAAAGATGCTAGGTTGGGTCTAAGGACTTGTAGTCCAACCCAGTCTCTGCTCCATCTTTTTCCTAGTCAGTTTGGCAAAGTGGAACAGAGTCTTTGAAATTAGCAATGCCTAAGCTTTAAACAATTGTATATTTGTATGCAAAGAGATGAATTTTGACTTGCTTCACATCACACCAAATATTAAATCTAAAATACAAAGGGGGATATATTTAAATGTAAGAGGTAAAAGGCTATACATTTTATTTTTTTAAATTTTTTTAGGTTTTTTAATTATTATTTTTTTCAGAATTTAACATGTGAATAGGAAATGGAAAAAAGAAGCAAAGAACAGTCATACACAATTATACACAGTTATGTCTGACACATCCTTCTAGGTCCTGTTTACCTACACAACTAAACATCCATCATGTTATTGAGATCATATGTTTATGAATCATGCTTCTTAAAATACCATGAATATTTACCATTTCAAAGTCCCAAACAAAAATACACAACACAAAATGGAAGGAAAAAATTTAATCCAGCCTTTCTTGGCAAAGAAAATTTCTTAAAAGACAAAAGTTGCATCAAGGCCTCTAGATAAAGATAGCACTGTACACTGTCATTCTGTTGTTCATTGATTTGCTCAAGCAGGCACCAGTAATGTCTCAATTGTGAGGTTGTTGCTACTGTTTTTGGCATATTGAATATGCCACAGATATCTTGCCAGGCTCTGCCATGCGGGCAGGATACTCTCGGTAGCTTGCCGGGCTCTCTGAGAGGGACTGAGAAATTGAACCCCAGTTGGCCGCATGCAAGGCAAATGCCCTACCTGCTGTGCTATCGCTCCAGTCCAATACAACAAGACAAACAACAATTTTGATATAACAGAAGGAGGCGGGCAGAATTATAGTGTGGGGAATATAGTACTTGGCTTGCTGACCTGACGTTGATCTTTGAAACCACATTTGGTTCCCTGAGCCTTGCTAGGAATAAACCCTGAGCTAGGAGTAAGAATTGAGCACAGTTAGGTGTGGTCCCACAAAAGCAAACAAACAGAAAAATAAAATTAATAAAGGGCAGAAAATATGAACAAATGTTTCACTAACAGCAATATGATTGATTTATAAAGATACTCAGAAGTAAGTCATTGGTACATATCAACTTAAAACCACAGCAAGGTACTATTTTTACTTAGATTCATTGGGTCAATGAAAATAAAGTAATACAATAAAGTAGTCCTCCAAAGTGTGTCAAAAAACCAAACTTGCATTTAATGCTACTGGGAGTGCAAGATAATACAGGTATTCAAAGCAAAGTTTATCAGTTTTCTTAGAAAGTTAAGCATAAAACACCAAATGACTCAGCAATTTCATTCCTAACAATCTGCCTGAGGGAAGAGAATGCATGTTAACAAAAAGTTTTTGCTGTAAATGTACACATCACCATTGTTTATAAGAGCCAAAATAGTAATGGGGGAGTTACATTCATCAACTAAGGAAGGTGTAGATAAAATGCGATTGACCCATTGTGATGGAATACTACTTAGCAATGAAACGTTCTGAACTATTTATACAACTTCCATCATAGATAGACTTAATGCATTACATTAAATGAAGTGATTTGAACAGAGAAGACATAGAATATGTGAGACATCCATAAAAGGCAAGTATATAATGGTACAAAAAATGTTTTTCAGGGGACAAGATGGGCAGGACAGTTAAAAGTCAATAATCATGAAGAATCTAACTAAAGAGATAAAAATGTCCTATAATGGTTGGACTCTTTTGGGAGTTATTAAAAAAAAACAAACAAACATAATATGAGACCCATACTCAAGGACAGTAGAAACAAGGGCCAGGAGTGAAATCTGGAAGCAAACCTAAAATGCTGTGGGAGAAGGCAGGTGGAATAGAGAAGGGACCACCATGAGAAAGAGTTGGATATGATTACACTGGATAAGAACTGCGTGCTGAAAACAGGTAAAGAACAAACACGATAACCTCCAGTTCCTGTATTGCAAACCATAATGCCCCAAACTGGCAGAGGGGGTGGTGGGGGTGAGAGGTGAGGGGGCGGGGAGAGAGTGAGAGAGAGAGAGAGAGAGAGAGAGAGAGAGAGAGAGAGAGAGAGAGAGAGAGAGAGAGAGAGGAGGAAAGTGCCTGCCTTAGAGACAGGCTGGGGCAGTGGGGAGGGTGGGCGTGGTGGGAGAGAAACTGGGTACACTGGTGGTGGGAAATGTGCACTGGTGAAGGATGGGTGTTGAAACTTGACCATGATTAGCTTTGTGATTCCATCTCATAGTGACTCAAAAGAATAATTAATTAAAAATAAATTTTAAAATAAATGTCTTATGACTGAACATGAAGATAGTTGCACACATCAATAAAGGAAAACACTAAAACAGTCGAATTGTAGAATTTAAATGGTTGTTATTTGTTTGGTTTGGGTTTGGTTTGAGGGTCAGATCTGGCAGCTGTGCCCAGGGATTTTTCCTGGATCAGTGCTTTATTCTCACGCCTCGAGGTGCTGGGAATCAAACTAGGCTGCAAGGTGAGGGAAGCATTTAGACATATCATCTCTATGGTCCTAAGATATTTATTTCGAAGAGATAATATATTTTGCAAAGTTTTGTAAAAAGAAGGAACACAGGAACTGAAGAGATAGTTTAGTGGGCAGGGCTCATGCTTTGCATGTGGATTACCCGGGTTCAATCCTTGGCACTCCAAGTGGTTCCTTGAGACCCATGAGCAAAGATCCATGAGCACAGAGCCATAAGACCTGACTAATGCGAGTAATGCTGGGTGCAACCAGAAAACAAAACAAAACAAATGAAGGAACACCTGGGTTCCAAGTTTTATATGTAAACTTATTCACATCTATTTATGAAACTTAATTGACTGCCCTGAAATTCGTTATCTCAGGTGTAAAAAGGTAAAATCTGTTGGTGTATGTTAAGACTGTAAAATTCATATATATGTGAATCTTAAGAATGTATAAGATTTGAAACCGAAGTAATAGTACAGCAGGTAGAGTGCTTGCTTTGCATGTGATTGACCTGCGTTCAATCCTGGCGTCCCATATGGTTCTCTGAGTCTGCCAATAGTGATCCCTGAGCACAGAACCATGAGTAATCCCTCATCATTGCTGGGTGTGCAATGTGCTGAGATTCATGGACCTAGAAGAGTAGAGGTTCAATTAATGGTCACTCTTTTTATTTGCCATACATTTACTCTGCCTTGCTTTCTACCCTTCATTCATTTATATCCTTTAAAATTCTGATTAAATTTAATCAATTGAGAGGCCATATCTTAAAGTTAGGGAGTTGTCTTCAGATTACTTTAAGCTTTTATCTAGTTGGGTTTAAGAAAAATGAAATAAAATATAAGAATTATGTTTGATGGATGCTAGTGCTTCTAAATATGGGTCTATGTTTGCCAGACATTTGTGATCTTGGGAGAAGATCTGGGAATGCGAGCAGCCAATATATCTAAGGGGTCTCACCCTGAGCTTAGACAGCACCTCTTAAACTATAGGGGGTAGCACAGAGGGTAGAGAGCATCGAAGGCATCCCTTGCTCTCGGTCTTCCTAGGCGCCAGCCCCAACACAATTTGATCTTCAGAGCATCACTAGGTGTGGCCCTAGTGGTCCAAGCAGCACTGCATCCTTAGGCCCATGCAATAAATTACCTGGCCAGTCGGCCAGGTATCACCAAGACTGCCTCCGTCCCTCTGATTGCTTCTTGGGAGGCACCATCCAAAAATGGAAAACAAAAGAGAAAAGAGAAGAGAAGAAGAGAAGAGGAGAGGAGAGGAGAGGAGAGGAGAGGAGAGGAGAGGAGAGGAGAGGAGAGGAGAGGAGAGGAGAGGAGAGGAGAGGAGAGGAGAGGAGAGGAGAGGAGAGGAGAGGAGAGGAGAGGAGAGGAGAGGAGAGGAGAGGAGAGGAGAGGAGAGGAGAGGAGAGGAGAGGAGAGGAGAGGAGAGGAGAGGAGAGGAGAGGAGAGGAGAGGAGAGGAGAGGAGAGGAGAGGAGAGGAGAGAGAGGAGGAGGAGGGAGGGGAGGGGAGGGGAGGGGAAAGGGAGGGGAGGGGAGGGGAGGGGAGGAGAGGACAGATGCTTCTTAAATGTTCTAACCTAGTACAGTATGGCAGACAAATAATTGTGAAATTCAATTCAATTACAGATATGAATTTAATGAAATATCAGAATAATGGTGATAGTTTCATTTGACCTAGAAGAATTGACAACATAAGCCACAGAAAATTAATATGATGCATAATTAGAAAATAGGATTATAAATATTTGATGTCCTAAATAAAAATTAGGTGAGTTTTAGTGTCTAAATTTTCCATATTAGTTTGAATGTATCTATCTTCTTAAAACTGCACTTAAGATTTTTTTCTGGACAACCATACTGAGTTCTCAGGCTTTCCCTAAATAGATTTGGCCCCCATTTGCCCTCTTTGAATTTATTTTATTTATCTATTAAAATTTGAGCACAGATTTACATTCCTTTGATTTCTAAGGGTGGGGAAATTTTCAAATACCTTTGGCAATGCTGATTATATAGACGTTTTCCTGGTTATTTAATTGTTTATTTTAAACCTCAATTTTCTTTAGTGGCCTTCAGTGCATTGCTCTGCCCATATTATAGGCTTCTATTCTGGATATATATTTAATAAAGTGCTAAATGGAACATTATTTTCCTGAAATTTTCCTAAGCCATCAAATCTGTTAGCATTCCTCAGGGTCACACTTGATTTTCCTACCTTCTGCCGTCTCTTTTCTAATATGGCACCATAAACTACAAGCTGCAACCTATTTATTCCCAGTAATGATTAAAAATGCATTGCAGACCCCGCGTCCCCTTGGAGTCTCTCGCCACCCTCCTCCCCTACACATATTGTCAGTCAAGTCTATCAAGTTGACTGGGTGATTTCCTAATTCCCTGCCATTGGGGAGCAAACATTGTTGATATTAGCATATTTATGGCTTGGGGAAGCACTCTGACGGAATCGGCATGATCACTCTATCCACAGAACTGCGTTCAGAGATACCGGCATTGCCGACCTCATTCCCTGAGACACACAGGCTTCCAGAGACTAAGGTCCAGGCATCGGGAGGACTATTCTTGGAAACCTGGCTACGTTATCTCTGGTCATGCAACTTGGAGAGTTCACACTACTAGCATTGAACTGCATCAAAAGAATGAAGTGGCTCCCAGGCTCACTCTTCTGGCAAAGGCTGCTGCTCACTAAAGGCTGGAGATGCCTGAAAGAATTGTTTTAGCAGTGCCAGACAGGGTGGAACTGACAATTTCCCATAAGAGGGCTCATATCTTCTTCTTCTTTTGGCGTTTTGGGTCACACTCTGCCATGCTCAGAGGTTTCTCCAGTCTCTGCACTCAGGAATCCCTTTGGTGGTACTCAGGGGACCATATGGGATGCTGGAGATGGAACCCAGGTTGACTGTGTGCAAGGCCCTACCCATGGTACTATCACTCTGGCAGCAAGAGGGTTCGTTTCTAAGAATGGTTTTGAGTGATGGTCACATGCAGAGAGCAGGGAAGGAATCGAGTTTGAGTATCATTTTAATGGCCTTCAAGGGCAAGAACAAACTTTGAAGAGAGAACAGAGGACAGAATCCAGCTGACAGGCATAGTCTACTTTCTTTCTTCCTTCTCTATCATGGTAGAAGAAAAATATTAAAAGTCTCCTATTTTTCCAAAGCACCAATTTCCAGTATTTGGGGCAAAAAAAACTATCACTCTGTAGGCATAATAGTTATCATCACCATTTTTCCATTTGTGTAGGCTCCAGATGTCATATTTCTAGTCAATTTGGTATTCCGTTCTAAAAGACTTCCAAATTAATTATGAGGGAACACTGGTGCTGGGAAATGTATACTGGCAGAGGGTTGGGTATTGGAATACTGTATGAATGAAATCCATTCATGAACACTATCTCACAGTCATTCAATCAAATTTTTTAAAAAGTGAAAAAATTAAATATGAAGAACTTAAGAATTTAAAAAAAGAATTAATGCTAATGTAGCAGTTTCCAGCACTCCAAACACATAAGATTACTATTCCAATAGCTAAGCAATGTTGAATTCTCTTAATTTGATTTATTTACAATCAGTTGAACCATTTGGAGTCAATATCCAAATGGAAAAGAAAAGAGAGAATCTAATTTGAATGCTAATAACAGTTTAGAGCAAACTTCAAACACTCCAGGACATTTGGAATTTGCTAAGTATGAACCTCAAACACTTTGAAAACTCAGAATCTGAAGGTTCCTTGAATTTTATTCCTTGTTTTCGCCAGTAGCCTAACTATATCATCCTACTGCTCCAATTCATGGTATAAATTACTATCATATTTTTCTCAAAATGCAACCAGTGAGAGTATTTATGGTAGACATCTGTGTCCCTAATTATTAGATTTTTATTCCTTATAGATCACAGTATTAAATTCAAACTTACTATCTCATCAAATTTTTGTCTTGTTGTAATTACAACCAACTCAATCTTAAAGATTTTATGGTATTTTTTTTAAATATAAGCTTCTTTGCCTCCCAACTATTCTGACCCACCATCCATTTACCCCAAGAACTTGAACTTTCTTGTCTTTAAACTTATAGTTTTGAGAATCTGGAAGGCATCTTATAATTTTAGAGTCAACAAATTTGTTTTTCACGTGCAGACACTGGGTGTCTGTTAAGTCACCTGCTACTGATTACTTCCTTGAGTATCATGTTCTGATTCAGCTCTGGGGATATACCCAACCCTTTATGACATAACAATTACTTCACAGGTAAGCACATGCTTTAGTCAGAGACAACCAGCATTTAGGCTCCAGGGAAAGGTGTTCTCTTGTTCTCTGATTTGAACCTGGAAGAACGTGTTTATCGTTACTCCCAAAGAGAAATCACTGATACAAAGAAATGGACCAAAGAAATGAAGAGAAAAATGTCCTTGGACCAAAGGCTTTCTGTTATAAGAGCCAATAATTTTTATACTATCATATTCCCCCGTAAAAGTGAATGACCATCACATTTTTGTTTTGTCATTTGCTTCCCATTCCACAAGTAATTAATTTTATTCCCTACTTCCATAGAGATAAGAAGACAATAACTATGAAGAATGTAGTACATAAATTAACTTACATGCCTACCTTTTAAAATTTTATGTGTTCTCATTTATTTTGTAAAACTGGGAATATTAGAATATTCTGGCTTTGTTATGTCAATATTCATATATTCATTTTATGTCTACTTTGAAATAGGGGAATACAAAATATACATATAAATGGGGAGGACTTTCCAAAAAGAAGATATATAGATGGTCAGTAGGTATATAAATGCTCTGCATCTCTGCTCATCTGGGAAATATAAGTCAAAACAAAGTTTACGTCACTCCCGTTAGATTGGTGCAATACAAATGAAAGAAAACAATGATTGTTGGCATGGACGTGGGAGAAAATAAACCCTCACGTACCGCTTGTGGAAATGTTGACTGGCTCAACCGTTTTGGAGTTTAGTCATTCTGTTTTGGGGGCTAGGGGGTGTCTTTTCTTGAAAGTGAAAGTTGATTCTTTCATGGCAACAGTTTGTTCTTGTTGAAGGTAGTTTCCTTCAGTATTCTTAAGTGTTTCATTTCTCTGTGTATTGGAACACAGATAGAAATCTACTCCATGATGGTGATAAATTCATAAACATAAAATGCACTGCACTGTAGCACTGTCATCCCATTGTTCATGGATTTGCTCGCACGGGCACCAGTAACGTCTCCACTGTGAGACTTGTTACTGTTTTTGGCATATCGGATACGCCACGGGGAACTTGCCAGGCTCTGCTGTGTGGGTGGGATACTTTGGGTAGTTTGCCGGGCTCTCTGAGAGGGATGGAGGAATCCCTACCCGCTGTGCTATTGCTCCAGTCCAAACATAAGATGATACTTTTTTTTTTTCAGGCCATACTGAGTGATAGTCAGGGCTTACTCCTGGTTCTTCTCTCAGGGACTATTACTGTAGTACTTGGGGAACCATTTATGGTGTTAGGAACCAAGCTTGGACCAGTGTATGCAAGGCAAGTCCCCTACCTGCTACACTACCTCTCTGTTCTTTGAGATGATTCTTTTCATGTTGGAGCAGTGGTCAAGGAAAACTTTTCCTGATTTCTTTTTAAATCTATACATTTAAAAGAATCATTCTCAATGTGCCCATGTTTAGATTTATAAATATTTGAGCTCAATATAAACATCCTGAGTTCAGGATTGCTCTAACACACAAACTCAATTCAGTCTCACAGATGAGAGAAATTTTCACAGAGACTCTGTCCACTGAAACTTGAGCCAGGAGACCACTTTGCGCCTGGGAACCCAGGCAGACACCACCACTGGGAAATAGAAATCAAAACATATGTTTGTTTTGTCATTTGCTTCCTCCTCCATTCTACAACTAATTAATTTTATTCCCTACTTTCATAGAGATAAGAATTAAGATAATAACTCTGAAGAATGTGGTACATAAATTAACATTGGGATCTTGTACATTTAGATTTGAAGGAAGATTCATGTAGATGCTTTTCTTTTGGTTTTATTTTACATCTGTTCTTTTTTTCTCTTGGAAGGACGGTCTCCTAAGTAACACCAGGGGCTTCAGGAACTACTCTTGGCTACATTGGGCCAACACAATTGAGGATCTGATAGAATCTGAGGACATAATGCTGCTTAGCCTTCATGATGCTGGGACCACCAGGACTGTACATGGCAGTGCTCAGCGACCACCAGGACCCTATCTAAATAACACTTGGTGGCATAAAGTGCTTGCAGGAATGCACCTGGTGATATTTGTAGAACCACGTCTTGCTGAGGATCAAACCCACGTTGGGCATGCATCCTAACCATTGTACCATCTCCTGGTCTAGAAGATACTTTTATGTTAATGCTTTTCCCTCGCTTCCTACCCCCTGGACTCTTATTTTCTCTATTCAGTATTTATATCATTGATGTTTCTAACTAGGTTTCATCTCACAGCTTAAAATATACCATTCCACATGGATACAGTAATAGATGGAGCCAATATGGATTTTAAGTGTTTCAATTTCCATTAAAACGTCTGTTACAGGGACTCATATTTTAATCAAGCTTCATAATAGAATTGAAATCATTAAGACAAGCTGTCTTCCAAACTAGATTCCCAGTAATTTTTGGCTTAAAACCACTTTACTTTGATTTCTTTGTAAGCATATATAGCTTTTAATTAGTGGGTTTGGATAAACATCTGGATAAATGTCACATTTTCCCAAATGGGCCTATACAGGCAAAGAGGAGTCTGTTATTAGTTTATGCCACAATCACTAAGTCATACGTGGTTTGAAACAACAGCCGGGGGAACGTGTCTGTTATAAGCATCCTCTCCATTAATCCTACTGCTTGGCTAGCAGATATTCAAATACCACAGTTGCAGACTTTCTAGTTGCTCCTTAGGAGAGAAAACTTCCCTCAGTTGAATAGATTAAAGAATAAAAGAAGGAAAGAACATTTATCAAACAAGTTTGCTTTTAAATGTCATAAACATTACTTACAGTACCAAGTTCCTAGTTCCATTTTACAGCATTAATAAAGCCACTGACTTATGATGGAGAAGAGGAGATAGATGTAGAGGAAGGCAGAGAGATTAGCTGTTGCCCCCAAGAGTTTTTTGGAACTCAGGGGACAAGAGCAAGTGAGCCTTGTTTTAATACTAGCTCTTGTCATAGAGGCTGGATTCTACTAGGTTATAGACATGACTTCTTTGAACCTCCTCATTTTTCTTTAGTGTCAAGTACTTACAATAAGATGTACCTTTAAGGACATTTAGAAGAAATGACATGATAAATACGTAATGCACCACTTGTAGAGTTTTGATTTCTTTAAGAGTCTAAGTTATTATGTTCTTTTCTTCCTCTCAGACGGAGAAGATAATCTGGCGTTGCTGGCTTATTTGGAGGAGAGATAACATCTTATCATTTCAAGGCTTCTAAGCTAACCAGCAATAAAATATTTTTTCTAGATTAAGTGTTTTCAAGTTTATGAATGTATGAATTAACTGATATTTATGGAGCTTTTGTCCAGCATAATTCCCATATCCTAGATTTTTAACTTTAATTAGGAGAATGGAAAGATCTAGTTCCTACTTAGCTCTGTTTATGATATAATTTGAATGATGGAAATAGCATGAAAATGGAATACAATTATGGGTAGCAGATATACAATATATTGTAATGATATTGTTATTTGGAAGTAGTATGAATAGATCTGAAGTTTCTAATACTAGACATTCAGATTTTTCTAGAAGAGGAGGAAGCATTTATGGGTTGCCTTCTATGAGTTTCATCAATGTTGGGTGTCCTATATTCATTACCTGCTGTCAATCCTGTTATTATATACATTTCAAGTCAAATGATTTTTCAAGATAAGGAAAACAAGTATTGAAGAGAACAGAAAGTTTTGGAAAGTCAAATGGTCAACACGAGATACTTCTAAAATTCAAAATCTAGTTATTTTTTTCCTGACATGCATGCCTTTTATTGTCATCTTCCCTCCTCCATTTAGACATTTTAGGGCTCCATATTGCCCATTCTTTTGGGGTATTTTTCTTGCCTCCATGATGACAGGGCACAATTATTTTCATATCGTGGGTGTTTGGGCTGTCTGGTGCACCTTTGAAATTTGTATGCGTCCTTACCAAGGAAGAACTAAAGAACGCTCTGGTTACTATTTGAGCCACAGAGCTCACCACTTACTTCAGTTGTAAGGTACAATGACAAACAGCTTTTCCTGTACCTCCACTATTGTGAAGAGGTACAGGAAAAAGTACCTCCACAACTGAGAGTGACAACTGACCTCCAAGGTTCACCGGAAAAAGTTCAGGTGACCTAAATGGAGCCATATTATAGTATTCAAGGCAATGATTCAGTCATTGATGTGATACTTTCTCTATTACCTTCTTTTCATTTTTTTCTGCGTAAAAGGCATTTCTTAAAAGTCTGAATGTATCATTCTTTGTTTCCTTAAAGAATTCCCTTAGCTATATCTTAAGATTCTAATTATTCACCTAGTACTCAGCTGTACATACTGACTTCCTCCGCCCCATTCTTCACCATCTCAAACCTCTCTAAACCATTAGTCTTTTCTCTCTCTGTTTATTGCGTTCTTTTATGCTTAAACATGCTAGGGCTATATATACACTCTATTCATAAGTATATTTATTCCTTACACATACTTTTTGCATTGGTTTAATTACATTCTCAGAACAGGGCCAGAGAGTCAGTACAAGGGTTAAGGTACTTGCTTTGCAAGTAGCTGATCTCAATTTGATCCCTGGCACATCAAGCTCCCCCAACATATTACCATGAGTGAGCACAGAGCTGGGAGTAGTCCCTGTGCACCTCTATGGGTGGCCCCCCAAGTAAACAAAAGTCCTTAACAGCACAGCCTCATGTCTCAACTAAAATGTCACTCTGAAAACTGTCCCTCAACCCCTATATTAGATCTTCTGTAGTATGTTCCTGTAATTCTGCCTTCTTTTTATTCAAATTATTTTTCAATCATTTTTGTGTATAATTCACTAGTGTACTCACTACTCTACACTCCTTGTTAAACATTGGTCATCACTTGATTACCTTGTCTTGCGAACAATATCATTAACACCCAAGAGTGCTAGACACAGATTGCCAAAAATCATTTGTGGAAAAAATGAAAGATATTCTTCTACTGTATTCTTGATCGTTCCTCACGCATGAATAAATAAGCACTTGTGCTCACACACACACAAAAAAAAAAAGGTGGAAAGATTAATGGTGGTGGAGAAGGCATGAGGATAAGACTATTGGAAAGGCAACAGCTTATTAGGACGATTATTTCAGAACATCAGTTGCAAGAAAATATCTGCTACAGAGAATATCCTCCAGGTGGACAGCAATCCATTCTGAACTGTCAGCGAACTTTCTAGCTCCAGCATTCCAGGGTGTGGCTAATTGGATTTCATGAATGAAAGTGAAAGGGGCTAATGATTAGGGTAAGTGGCCAACATCCCCATTCAACACTTGACAATAAACACCCAACTTTTCATTAGAGAAGACCCAAGTTGACTTCCTGATACCCTGATACGGAGTATGTGTTCTGTGCAGTCATCTATCCATCTGATGGCAAAGTGACTGCAGTTATAGAGTTATAGAGCTGTCTCTGCACGGATGGGTTGATGGGTGGATAGGTGGATGGATGGATGAATAGATGGATGGATTCTTGTTCTACTTAATTTTATTCTTTGCTTTCCTTATCTTTCCTTTCTAAAATTAAAGAACTGTGATTTAAAGTTATTAATAGTCCAGTTTTAGGCAATAATATTTCAACACCAATCCCACCACCAATGTTAAGTTCCCTCTGTGTGTTCATATATTCCCTCCCTACCCCAGTCCACACTCTGTCTTAACCTATCAACTTGGCAAGTACATTACAAAGTTTCAGAGGTTGCAGCTTAAATATCATGTCTTAAATTCTGTTGAGTATGTGTTTGAATATACGGTTGTACCCATTTACCTGTATAAATTTTGTTAGAACACATGTACAGAAGGACTGTCCTTCATTACAAAATTCCAGTGAATGTTTCTAAGCAATTCACCTCATTCAAAGAAATCAGCAAGGTATCCCACCTTCTCATTCCCTGCTCCTACAACATAGTCTGCTAGAAGCAGCACCGTCTTGTAGATCTATGGAACAGTGAAATAACTTGCTGGTTACCACTGACAAATGACAAGAACAAAGTGCTACAAACTTTTGAACCACCCTACATAGTCCAAGGCATGGTTTGACCTAAGTCTTTCATGGCCAACACAGTTCTAAGAATTAACAGAGAAAAGACTGCTTTGTTTCAAATAAACTGAAATATTTGCAAAACTTTTGCTTCCTGTACAAAATCCCTGGTTTCTGCTAGTTTAAAATCTTGTTACAGGATCAGAGTTAGTAAAAGAGTTAGTAAAGTGTTAGTAAGGTTAGCACATGTCTTCACAGTGCCAACTCTTTGATCCTTAGTACTACATGGTCTCCAGTGCATGGTTGGTTGCAGCTCTGTGGGCCTTGGAGCCCACCAGGTCTGATTCTGGAGTCCCTTGGGCCCCTAATCTTGGCTCAGAATGAGCAGCCCACATCCTGGGGCCCTGGGCGGCCTGGGTGAACTACTAGGTTGGCTGGTTGAGAATCACCAGTCGTGGCTCCTGGATCACCTAGGCACCGCTGGAGAGTCCCCGGAAAAAAATTCTTAGTTACAAAGAGAAATCGTTCAATAGGGAGCAAAATTATTTCTGGAACTGAAAAATGATGGTTGCTTCACCCCACAAGACATTTCATATGACCACTGGCAAAGAGAAGCCAGCAAAGAAGGAAAGAGAGAGAGAGAGAGAGAGAGAGAGAGAGAGAGAGAGAGAGAGAGAGAGACAGAGACAGAGACAGAGACAGAGACAGAGACAGAGACAGAGAGACAGAGACAGAGAGACAGAGAGAGAGAGAGCTCTAAGTTTAGAACCCAGCGGGTTATCTGGGATCCCCTTATAGTCAAAATCAAGTTGTAAAAATTAATATGACTACATGTAAACAGCCAACCCAGGTTCTATCCCTCCGCCCCTCTTGGAGAGCCGGCAAGCTACCGAGAGTATCCTGCCTGCATGGCAAAACCTGGCAAGCTCCCCGTGGCATATTCGATATGCCAGAAACAGTAACAAGTCTCACAATGGAGACGTTACTGGTGCCCGTTCGAGCGAATTGATGAGCAACGGGACAACAGTGCTACAGTGACAGTGACAGGTAAATAATAATGGGAGAATTAGGCTCATACTGGCCAAAAATCCTACTCAAGTAACATTAACGAACAGATAATAGAAGAAAAAGCATATCAAAATAATCTTGTCATGATCTCCTTGAATCTCCTATATATATCACTAGAAATATGTAAAAATTATTTTTGTAGCTATAGTTATGTAATTTTTATTAATAAAAATTATTTTGTAGCTTCCACACCAAATTTTCTTTAATTTTTATTCTTTTAAACATAAATGAAGTTGTGATGAAGAATAGAAATTAATGCTTTCCAAGATAATTATGACTAATAAGACTGTATCTCTCTTTTTTATTCTTTCAAAGAAATATACAGAATTAACCCCGTGTTATAACTCTACTCAAAACTACCCAAGGAATTTCCATTTTCCTCTGTGGCCATTAGTTCACCCTCATTTTCTCTTCCTCTTAATGTTTTCTTGTTGATCTTATCCAGACTCAAAAGTTTTAGGTATGTATGCCTGTACATGTCAATAACATATTACATATATTTATAATATACTCTATGTGTTATTATTTATTGATTGCTTTGTCCACAATACTATAAACGTAAGAAAGTTTTTAAAACTTTTCTTACCTTTCTTAAGTAACCTGTCATATTTTAGACATGTAATGAATAAGCATGAAAAACATAGAGTGGATTATTTATTTTATAGATAATTTCTCGATAATGAAGCAGAATTCTTTTAGAATGAAGTTGGCTGAAGTGTACAAGCAAAGAAAATTATCTTTCTGTCTCTGGGTTCTTTTCTTATTTCTTCTCTCTCTCATACACACACAAACACACATGCTCAAGCACATACACAAAAGATAAGAAATTTGGGGGCTGGAGCAGTAGCACAGTGGGTAGGACATTTGCCTTGCACGAGGCTAACCCAGGTTCGATTCCCAGCATCCCATATGGTTCCCTGAGCACTGCCAGGAGTAATTCCTGAGTGCAAAACCAGGAGAAACCCTTGTGCATCGCTGGGTGTGACCCAAAAAGAAAAAAGAGAAAGAAATTTCTAAATATAACCTAAAATGTAAAAAGATTTATGTTGCAAGCAGTAATGGCAAGGGAAAAAATCATGTGAAATTGATTATTTCTGATGAAATTAAAAGTATTAGGAGCAGTCACTTGAATTGTTGCTCACAGCACACTTTTCTTATTATTCATCCTCAATTCTTCTCATGCACAAAGGAAGGAATTAAGATAATACCAAAACAATCATCCTACAGGAGAATATTTTTATTTTTGGAGATGCTTTTAACAGTAATGAATGATGCCACTAATTTGCATCAAAGGAGACTGTCATTCTGTATCCTGGAAACCTCTCTTAAATCATATTTTTCAGAGCTGATATTACACTATGATGTTCAGGTGAATAATAGAATGAGTTTAATGGTATGTTGAAGTCGTTTTCCTTTATACTTCTCTACCAAGCTTTTCCTATGAAAGAAACATTAAAGATTTGGCATTTCTTAAAGTACAGAGGTTATTATTGAACCACTTGCATTGTCATCGGCCCTAAATTATCAATAGTACATCATACATGATAAAGATTGTGTAAGCTCAAAGGGGCAGCAGTACTCTATCTCTCCCATCGCCCATATTCCGTAGTGTCGAGCTGTTTCCCCCACCCCCCAGGGAGGTTGATGGCTATGGGCAGGTAAGAAGGGAACGAGGGCCAGGCTGGTTGGTCTCAGTTGCAGTTTGTTCCATTCCCATCTCCATTCTCCTCTGATTCTCCTCCTGCTTCTTCCTCCCCCATGCTACTTCATTTTCCTGCCTCTTTCATTCTCCTTCTCGATCCCCCTTCATTATCTTCCTGGCTCTGGATTCTGGATCCCCCAGCCCACTCTTACAGCTTAGTTAAATCCCCAAGCATGAGGGGTTGGGGTTTACACATAGGTGTGGTCACAATCAATAGCAGTAAAGTTCTTCTTTCTGGGGATGCTGCTTCTAGGACAGATTCTCATACAGCAAGATGACCCACCTAAGGGCAAAAGACCATCTAGGGGTGCGTTTCTCCTTTCCTTAGTCCAACAATCACTTAAACATACATCTCAAGTCCAACAATCACTTAAACATACTTCTTAATTCTACTTCTTAATATTATTCATTTTGTATGGATACAGTAAGAGATACATTAAGCTTATAGAACTGCTCTCCTGGGGTCATCTCGATCTCAGACTACAGTGCTCAGGCCAGATTAGTCTTTCCTATCCCTAGCAGGGTCCTAATCTTGTCATTACTTTTGGATCATGACAACATTTGTCCATGACTATGCTCTCAATTTATAGTTGAGTATCGTGACACTTTGGCGTGGCCCATTTCGATTCCAAGTTAGCTCACCGCTTGCCCTGGGTTCATTCAGTCCCTCATTGGGACCCTGCTTCTGAGGAGCTAGGAACTAAGGGCAACTGAGGCTTAAGTAAAGAAAGCAGATGCCTGGGATGGAATAATATTTGAAGCCAATTAAATCCCAAGTTACAAAAGCATAATATTAACTGTCTTTCTGTGTCTATATAAAAAGGACATTGCTTTAAACTAAACTATTCAAAAGACGTAAGGAGAGGAGAAAGGCAATATTTCATTCATACATATAAAATCATAGATTTCTGAGGATTCTGGCCTTACAGGTTAACAGAGTCTGATTGGGGGGAAAAGGTGATATACCAGTTTGGGAAGAATGCATTGAAAGGAGTTTACAGATAAACACAGTGGAATGGAAGTGCCTCAGGAGCACTGTGATGGGTGTAACTCGATAAACCTAAGCTCTCTATAGCAAGGGAGAAAGGACAAACCACTGATATCTTACAAAAGTTGATGAATTGTATATGTCTCTACCTCTAAAATATTTTAGTTGAAACCCTGTAACAGTGATTAAGCTACTATCATTGTATCACTGTCATCCTGTTGTTCATCAATTTGCTCGAGCAGGCACCAGGAACGTCTCCATTCATCCCAGCCCTGAGATTTTTAGCAGCCTCTCCTTACTCATCTTTCCCAATGATTGGAGGCTCTTTCAAGGTCAAGGGAATGAGACCTGTTATTGTTACTGTATTTGGCATATCGAATATACCACGGGGAACTTGTCAGGCTCCCCTGTGGCTAATTTATTATACAGACAGAAATATTTTCAGGACAGATGCCTATTTTGGCTATAGATTTGGATTTTAAGGTTGGGAATGTGAAGAGAAACAGTACGCGCAGAATCTCAAGCAGCTGTCAGAAAACAGTATTCCGGGCTGTGAGGACTACAGGATGAACCCAGAGGCTTGGGAACTGCAGTGTGAATGACAGGATAAAATCAGAGGCGTAGGAACTGCAAAGCTGTGGACATATTGTCATTAGAACAGGAAATAGTGGGTGGTTTATTGACAAAAAATACTTTTCATGGTCTCTCACTGCCCCTTTCTCTCTGTTTCCTCTCTCCCTCTCAGATGTGAAAAATAATACAGTAATGGATAAGTTTTGCCCACATTCAGCAGCTTCTAGTGGAATAAGTGGATTACATAAATGAGTCTTCTAATAGTTTATTGCCCTTAATCCACCTTTTGAAGATATTTTGAGCTCCATATCTATAAATTTCCCCAGTGGCTGTCTCCTGGATTCAGAAATTGGGTTTACAACCCTAAAGATTTCTTTTTCTTTTCAGAGAATTTACTCTCATAATGGACTGTGTGTGACTCAGCAACTACATTGCCCGACATCTTGGTCACTTGGTCCTTATAGAACAAGAGACCACAGGAGAGACAGGGACTTAGGTTGCTTAAAAGAAGGAAGAATGTCTCTGCTTTGCTTGGACCAGATGAAGACCAAAACACTCCGAGCCATTTTAAGGACTAGATTTAGATTCGTGGGTTCCAGGTCCGTCTCTAAGTCATCCAAGAAGAACAAAAATTTTCAGCGGGAATGCTCCACCCTCTATAACAAACCATCTTGGCCTCCCTTTCACAAGAAACTTGAGAGTTTTATTTAAAAAAAAATTTTATTGAGTCACAGTGAATTCCAAAGTTATTCATGACTTTCAGTCATACAATGTTCCAACACTGATCCCTTTACCGATCGCTTCCCTCCATCAATGTCCCATTATCTTCCCACACTCCTGCCTGCCTCTCTGTCAATTGCCTTTTTTCACTGTTATTTATTTTTAGGATCTGTGGTTTGCAATATGATTACTGACAGGGTATCATTCACATCAATTTAGTGTTCCCTTCCCTGCCATCCTGGTGGTGAGACCAGTTCTCACGGTCTTTGTTTCTGCTGCCTTTGGGCTTTTGTTCTCTCCCTACTGGGGTTCATTATATCCCACACATGAGATAATTTTCAAGGTTTGCAATACTCAGATTCTGATACGCTGACATTATTCTTGCCCTGTACCTTTCCTAGGATAACTTCTGCCTCAATACTTCCTGTCTAGTTCACAGCTTCTGCTAAATAGGAGAAGTGTCAGCATACTGGGTAC
The DNA here is from genome assembly GCF_027595985.1 of Sorex araneus. Taxonomy (NCBI): domain Eukaryota; kingdom Metazoa; phylum Chordata; class Mammalia; order Eulipotyphla; family Soricidae; genus Sorex; species Sorex araneus. The sequence continues at coordinate 270,879,370 of NC_073303.1, read as the reverse complement.
ATCACTGTGATGTACACACAACAGTCACTGTCCCATTGTTACTGTTGTCCCATTGTTCATCAATTTGCTCGAGCGGGCACCAGTAACGCCTCCATTATGAGACTTGTTTCTGTTTTGGGCATATTGAATACGAAACGAATATACCAGGCTCTGCCACGAGAGCAGGATACTCTTGGTAGCTTGCTGTGCTCTCTGAGAGGGATGGAGGAATCGAACCCAGGTTGGCTGCGTGTAAGGCAAACGCCCTGCCCGCTGTGCTATCGCTCCAGTCCACACACATCATTTATTAGTTTTAATCCTCTGTCTGGATATTTTCTCATATAATACTGCATTATCGTGGTCCCAGATTTCTATAGTTAGAAGCTTTAATATTTTAAATTATTAGTTCTCATTTACACATGCATCCATCTATACATTTGCCACTTTGGTAATGATGAAGGTGCAGAAACTTTGCTCATCCAAAAGCATTAACAATAACATGATTGCAACCATGTTGCCTCATTAACCATAAAATATGAACAAAACATAAATGTACATATATGAATACCTAAAAATAGTGAATTATAAAGATAAACTAAAATAGAACTCTAACACTTTAAGACTGGTATTTTAGAAGCTTTTTCTTATTTGATTGTTCTCAATTGTACTATTAGTGTCAGTTGGTGTTGCACAGAGAATGCCAAAGAAGGAAAAGAAAAACAGGATTTTTGTCGTCTTATTATGTGACGTACGTAGACTTAAGAAAACATTCTCACAGTGGTAATAAATAGAGAAGCCACAGCTTCTGTGCTTATGCAGAAGGGACAGGAGATGATCAGTTAAACAAAATGGAAACAAAAATCAATTTTCACCCACTGCACTTGTGTGAATGTAATCAAAATTGAAAACTTAAATAAGACTGTTTGCTGATTACCGGGCTTTATACCACAGTTCAGAAAGCAATGTTTGCGTTGTTGTCGGGGGATAAATAATCTTTCAAACACTGAGTTCATCCTCTGCCAGGAAGAAGTTTCTTCAGGTTAACTTCAAATAAAGAAGTCAAAACTTTGCTAAGAGGTAATCAAACTGCATTTAATCATAATCATTTCACAATGGAATGAAACGGATTGAATTCTAATGTTCTTGTGCCCCAGGGTATTTCAGATCTTTGTAGGGGTTGTCTCATTCCAGTTGCGACGTTTTTCTTTTTCTTGGTTGGTCACACCCAGCGATGCTCAGGTTACCCCTGGCTCTGCACTCAGGAATTTCTCCTGGTGGTGTTCAGGGGGCCATATGGGATGCTGAGGATCAATGCAAGACAAACACCCTCTTTCACCCCCAGACGCACTTTTCAGCACTTTGGAAGGTCTCCCAGGGGGCCACATCAAGCAACACAAATGTGACCTTTCTTTTCTGTTAAATTAACAAACTTTCTTATTTTATTTTTTGGTTTTGGGGCTATACCTGGCAATGTTCAGGGGTTACCACGGACCCTGCACTCAAGATTTCTCCTGGCAGTGGTGGAGGACCATACTGAGTGCTGAGAATCAAACCCAGGTCAGCCACGTGCAAGGCAAGCACTCTACTAGCTGTACTATCTCTGTGGACTCACCCCTGAAATAATTATAAATGTCTTTCAGTTTTTTTACCCCCAAAATTATCTATTGGTAAATCTTCTGTATTAGAAAGAGTTGAGGTTTTTTTTTCTTATTAATCCCCCTTTAATTGGGGAGGGGAATTTGAGGGAAAAGATCATTTTGCTGCTAGCAAAAACAAATGTGTTAATATATACCTTATTGGAACTGGGCTTCCACATGGCCCAGCAATCCCACTTCTTGGCATCTAACCAGTGAGCCTCTAAACGCCATCAGCAAAATGATACGCACTCCTGTGTTCATGGCGGCACTATTCACTCTAGCTAGTGTCTGGAAACAACTCAGCCACCCAACAACAGATGACTGGATACGAAAACTGTGAGTTCACAAAGTGTGTGTGGGGGTGGGGGGTGGGGCACGTGCATTTGGTGGCCTCCCCAACCTGCTCAGCAGAGAGATAAAAAAGATGGGAACTTTGGACTGATGGTCAAAAATTTACAGAGGTAAAGCATATTGGCAGAACCAATTCTCTTTGGGAGGATTCATTCAAGAAGACGCTCTCTCTCCCAGGGACATCTATATTGCTTTTCTCATTCCTTTTAGTTGTGCATATTAAACAATTAAGTTTACTTCTTATGAATACTTGCAGTTATTTGAATAAACACAGTAAGAGGTATAGATTCCCATATGTATTTCTCTGGGCTCTGAGAGCAAGCAAGGCTTTTACCGTAAATCCCAGACTAAGTCCTCAGACTGGTTCAGTTTGTCCTTCCTCGTGGAGGTCTTGTCTCTTAAGTCATAACGGCTTGCATCAAGACTATGCTTCTCTGCTTTCTAGACTGTCTCATTTCAATGCCAGGGTAGCTTCATTGCTTGCTCTGGGTCCATCCCAGTCCCATGGTGGGACCTCCCTTTTGGGGTGTTAGGAACTGCAGCAACTGAACCCTGAGTCAAATAATTATGATGGGTGCCCAAGGAGTAGAAATATTTAAAAGTCAATAAACCCCCAAATCTTAGGAGCATACCATTAATGGTCTTTCTATGTTTAAGCAAAGAACATTGCTCTATAGTAGCACTGTAGCACTGTTGTCTGTTGTTCATCGATTTGCTTTGAGCGGGCACCAGTAACATCTCCATTGTGAGACTTGTTGTTACTGTTTTTGGCATACCGAATATGCCACAGGGAGCTTGCCAGGCTCTGCCCTGTGGGAGGAATAGGGGAAATAGAAAAGCAAGTACCTTACCTCAAAGTCCAGATCACCTAAGTTTTGGCTTATAAGTAACCAAGACTGACTTGGGGAATTGTGACAATGAGAGGTAAAACACAAAGGAAAGGTTAAAGGTAAACTCAGGGTATTAGGGATGCTCACAGGAGCACTGTAAGCTTCTCTTGGCAGGGGGAGGAAAGGGAGCAAGTCACTGATGAAGCCTAAAACACTTAGGGTTAGTATCCAACAAGAAACTATAGAATGCATAAAGACATTACGGTATATCTACGCAATGGATTACTACCTGGCTTTGAGAAAAGAAATGATGCAGTTTCCTACTGCATGCACGGGTCTAGAGGATGTCATGCTGAGTGAAATTAGTCAGAAGAAGAGGAACAGATACAGGCGAATATCTTTCATACATGGGATATAAAGAAGCATAGTAGAGAAACAATAAATGGCCCCAAACAACAGAAATAAAAAGCCTGGTCTTTAGTAGGAAATTGATCATGAGGAGGGGGGTGGGGTGGGTAGGGAAGCCTGGAATAATGGTGGAGAGAAGCAGAAACTCTGGTTAAGGGTGTAAACTGGAATGTTTATGTCTTAAACCCTACATTAACAGTTTTGTAAACCACTGTAGCACTGTCATCCCGTTGCTCATCGATTTGCTCAAACAAGCGGGCACCAGTAACGTCTCCATCGTGAGAATTGTTACTGTTTTTAACATATCCATTATGCGACAGGAAGTTTGCCACCCTCTGCTGTGTGGGCAGGACACTCTCGGTAGCTTGCTGGGCTCTCTGAGAGGGATGGAGGAATCGAACCCGGGTCGGCCGCGTGCGAGGCAAACGCCTACCTGTTGTGTTATCACTCTAAACCACAGTACTTAAAATTTAAAAAGTTAGCTAATATTTATTAGAGCATAGTCATAACAGAGCAGTTTTACACAATAAAAAATCTGATTGAAGTTTCAGTTGGAAACATGGCATTTTCATTTAAATAATAAAATAAATCAATACATATCTGAATGTAATTTTACCTGTTGGGAATTTTTCTTATAATTGAACTTCTATAATTGAATCAACAAGCAGTTGATTCAGAACTTTTTCTGAATCAAATGCTTGGTCAAAGATGCTCATATGAAGATGGCTACAATATAAAGTGAGGGTGCTGTTTCTCTATTACAGAAAGTTTATTTAACATTGATTTATAATCTTAAAACAATTAGCATGATGTTCAAATATTATTTTCTATTTATATTTCAATAATCCCACCTGTATTAGGTAATTTATAATTCCCTGTCTTTGAAGATGAAAAAAAGAACATGTTTTAGAAAGATCAAAACTTACTATATCAGGATTTTCTTTCTATTCATTTATTGCCAGTTATTTCTACTGAGAACATCATATCACAAACAACAGTTAGATCATCATGAAAAATATTTGGGGTTAATTTAATTTCATGAACAACTCAATTATTTTTCTAAACATAAATATTAATTCATTGTATTTATTTTATAGTAGAACATTTTAAAGGGACATGGATTCTTTTCATTCCTATTTCAGTTGCTAAATTATCCATATTGTTTTCCCTCAAAGAATAGGACAGCAAGATCTAATGCAAAGATACCAAAGTAGTGAATAAAAATGACTCGTTTTAAAAATGAATTTGGCAGTAATGTGTATGCGTATGGTGTGCATGTGTGTGTTGGTGCATATGTGGGAAAGAGAAGAGAAAATGAGAGGGAGTAGGATAGAAAGAGATTGGAAGGAGAGAGAGGTACAAAGAGAAACCAGAAAATGACAAATAGCACATATAGTTTGGTTGACTTCTTTCGAGTTGGAGAAAGTTTGGAGCAAATATTGATCTTTGCAACATTGCCACATGCCTCCTATACACTGAATAGTAAAAAGAAGAATCAAGCTGGGACTAGAGCGATAGCACAGTGGGTAGGGCATGTGCTCTGCACTCAGCTGACCCTAGCTCAATTCCCAGCATCCCATATGGTCCCCTGAGCACCACCAGGAGTAATTCCTGAGTGCAGAGCCAGGAGAAACCCCTGTGCACCGCTGGATGTGACCCAAAAAGAAAAAAAACAAACCTCAAACCAAACCAACATGACAATTGAAAAAAGCTATGGAAGTAAATGGTGGAAGACATTTACTGTTTTTTCTTCACTCCCTCCTTGGTCTCCAATTTCTCAACTCTACATCCAAGTATGAAAGATGTGAAGTCAGCTAGTCGCCATCCTCGACCTTGACTCTAGATCAAGGACTCTGCAGTGGTACGAAAGGAAAGGAAAGGTTTGCAAACAGTCTTACAGTATAAGTGAACAAACATGTATTCCAAGTTGATCCCGAGAAATTCTTTTTACTCCACTCCCTCCTAACTCGGTCACTCAGGATGCAGAATTCAAGTGTTTCTTTTATGTTTGTTCATGTTTAAGGATCTACTCATAGAAGCAAAAGTTTGTGACTAATGACACAACTATCATAGATTGGTTAGGAGGCCAAAGATGTACTTAATCCAGAGAGAAGACATTTTTGTCCAGCAAATTCTTAAGGACAATGCTACAGTGCCCAACTCTTGCTAAACCACAGTGCATTATATTTTTAAAAAATGTGTAGCCACACTGACTGCTGCTTAAGCTTTTTCCAAGATGACATAACCATAAAAATAATCCAAAGAAGAAATTCTTTAAACATCATGCATTTGTAATTCATATTTTCATAAATAAAACCAGTCTCAGAAAAAAATGATGTTCTGACAAGAGTAATAAACCTGTTTTTCTCTGCTTATGCCACTATCCATAAAATTCAGGAGATTTAGTTTCTTTCCAATTTCTCTCATGGACCTAAGTGGTCACTGCAGGGACAGCCCAAAGCGAACCATTCAAGTGTCTCACTGGGGAGAGAATCTGATTTCCTCTTGCATATTCCTCCTGGCTATTCCAGAAACTCTCTATTTCTATTGTCTTCTATTCCACCACCTTGAGGAAATGTCTTTCTTCTCCTCAAGCTCTGAGGGTCCAGTTCAGGTTAAGTCCTTTTGCATCCTTGCATCCTACAGAGGCTGGGGTGGCCTCCTATTCCTTCAACTAATATTGCCACAGATCAATAGTTATCTAAATTAGAGAAAGTACTGTCTTCCCAGAGAGTGCTATGACTTCACAATCTACGCATGTCATGTTTTAGGACAGCATTCTTCAACTTTTCTGTACAATTAGGGGGTACTTCTCTACTGGACCAGCAGCCCAAACCAGTTAGGACACCGTTTTTGACCTTCCTGTACCTGTAGGCTGGCACTTGTCTGTGGACCAGTTGTCAAAGACCACTATTTGATATCAATGTTAAGGAACTCTTTTTTCTTAAAGAACAAGTACAGTTGGGTTTTTGATTGTATGTCTTTAAGAAAGAAGAGAGGTGGGGGGCGGGGAAGTCATCTATACCTGACTTTTTTTCTTTCTTATTTTGTTTTTTTGGGGGCCACACCCTGAAATGCTCAGGAGTTACTCCTGGCTCTGCACTCAGGGCTCACTTCTGGCTGCCTGGGGGCCCAAATGGGATTGAACCTGGGTTAACCACTGGCAGTGCAAGCACCCTACCTGCTGTACTACTGCACTAGCCTCCTATATTCACATTTTCTTTTGGTCTCAAACCTTACGACAATTTTGCATGAGTTTTCCAAAACCTTTGTCTTTTCATGGGAGGTACATTTGACCTTTATGCTAAGAGACTCAGAAAAACATTTAAATACACATATCAGATTTGCCAAAACAGAACTCAATCCTAAAATCTCTTGGGATTCTTTTGGCTCTCAAGTCAAAATCCCCCCACTATGCTTGCATGTATAGTTCCATGATTGCCCTCTATTTGGAGAACAGAAGATTTTTTTATTATTTAAACTAAAAATATAAAAGTGGCTTCAAGTGAACTCTTTTATTCTAATTGACCTGCTGTGCCATAGTTCACATTTGGAACTAACAGGTCTTTCTAATAGAGAAACAAAGAGAACGTGAACACGGAATATCAGCTTGAATTCAATGGTGCCGAGATCACTGATGGAGTTTCCTAGTGTGAATTGAGGCTATTCACCAGAGAAACGCTCAGTCTCCCTCGGGAACTCTGGGGAGTCTGTACTATCGTGCCAAGAGCAGCATTTTTATTTATTACAAAGACTTGCTCCTACAGGCACTACTCTAAGACATGAGGCTTTTGCTGTGGCAGGATAAGATCAGGATTTTCAGATTCAGTAACTTCTAAACTCTGCATGCAACAAATAAATCATTACATATATCCACAATGGCCATGCTTACAGATTTTCAAAGTTATTGCCCATGATAACTTTCCATTTTAGCATATTCTGTGCTAAATACCTAGACAGGAATACCTAGACACTTGTATCACTTGTATCACTTGTCATCCCATTGATCTTTGATTTACTTGAGCGGGCACCTGTAATGTCTCCATTTGTCCCTGTCGCATGCTAGTGTAGCCCAATGGCATCTGCTCACTCCAGGAACACGAAGAGCCTCAAACCATTTGTTCAGGGTTTTGATGAAGAAGTCTGCCCATTGCGTAGGTGGGCGGCCACACGGTCTTTTGACCTCCCGTAGAATCCACTCGGTAACAGCTCTAGTCCAGCAGTCATCTCTAAACCGCATTACATGTCCGGCCCATCTGATTTTCCATGCCTCGGCAAACGAGACAGCACCCCTGATTCTTGATCGTTGACCTCCAGATTCCTTCTCTCACTTGAGTGACAGCTCACAGAGGATCCTGATGTACTGAGTTTGAACACTCTGTTTGGCTAGGGCTTGGATGACCGCTTCAGTTTCAGAAGAATCAAAGGCCTTCTTTAAATCAGTGAACGTTAGACAGAGCAGCATCTTGAACTCTCGCAAAACCTCAATGAGCTTGGTCACCATGTGGATATGGTTGATTGTGCTGAATCCTTTTCGGAACCCAGCTTGCTTGCATGGTTGTTCTTCTTCTAGTGTTCTGCTTATTCTATTCAGGATGACTCGAGAGAACAACTTGTAGATGACAGACAACAGGCAGATTCGATGATAGTTGCCAATGTCATGAATGTCTTCCTTCTTGTACAACAGGATGGTCCTGCTGGTTTTCCAATGGGACAGAGCCTTGCATTCAAACAGGTATCAGGTGAAGAGCAGAGCCAGTGTATTGACGAGTACTGGCGGCAGATTCCTCAGGTGTTTGGGTCTGACTTTGTCTGGACTGGGTGCTGTATGCCTCTTTACCAATGAAATGGCATGTTTTCGGAAGGGAGAACACTGGGAGCGACATATCCATCCTGCGGAATTTGGTATATGGGCAGCTGGACGTGGCTATCAAAGATATCTGAGTAGAAGTCATGGATAATCTTTTCCATTGCCCTCCTGGAAGATGTGATAGATCCATCAGGACGTCGGAGAGCAGTCTTCTTGGTCTTGTAGTTGGCGAAGGACAGGCGGGTGTTGCGCATACTTTTCCCAGCTTCTGCAGCATCAGCCAACACTGTTGCTCTTCTCTTTTGAGGTCTTCCCTTATCACTTCTCTGCACTGCTTTGCAAGCTTGGATGTCAGCTTGTGATTGCCTGAGGCTTGCACCAGACCATGTTGGCAAATGAGCTTGAGAGCTTCCAAAGTCAGGCGACTTTTTGTGGTTTTCTCTCTCTTTTCAATCCTCGCACAATCATGGAGGTGCTAAACCAGTTGATCATATTCCTCATTGATGTTGTCAATGATGGCATCTTCCCATATTACTGCAGTAGTGACAAAGAGCTCCCAGCTGGTGGTTGTTCTGGGAGTTCTCATCTTAAACTTTGCAGCCCTTTCTCCTCGCTCCACAAAGTAGAATTTCGCACGAAGGAGACAGTGGTCCAATTCCATTTGGAATTTTGGGACAACAGCGACATTCGTCAGGGAAAACCGTCGATTGAATATGATGTGATCAATTTCTTTGTGGAACTGTCCACTGGGAGACTCCTATGTCCAGAGTTTAGATTCAGCCTTCTGGAACTTTGAGTTTACCAACTTTGAGGTGGTAAACTTGATGAACTCAGTCTGTCACTTTGATTTTTCCATTCTAGGCCATGGGTCCCGATGTGGAGTTCTTCAGGTGACCTTCTTGGTCCTATTTTGGCGTTAAAATCACCAACAATGACTTTGTAGAAGGTGTGGTCTTCTTTATAGAAGTTCTCCAGATCCATGTAGAACTTCTCAATTTCTTCTTCGTTGTAGTTGGATGTTGGTGTGTAGATGACGAAGATAGAAACTGCCAGCAATGAGCCACATCTATTCAAACGTAGTAGATGACACAGGATAGTGTTGCCTAAAATTATAATGTCAGAAATTATAACCTAAATATAGAAGGAACAGAGCTTCCTAATAATATAATATTAAATCAATTCCACTTAAAACATCATTTAATATTTGAATGCTAAGTGATAGGATTTGGAATATAAGAAATTTGGAAAGGTCTCCCTGGGATTCATTTTTCACTCTAGAGAAACACATGAGTCTGCCACACTGGAGTGCAAATATAAGTCAGAGAACTGAAGGAAATCCCAGAACATCTAGTCATTAAAATTCCTGACTATAATTTCTTATACCGCTTTCCAAACTCTATACTCATCCAATATATGGAGCTAAGTAGTAACTTGACAAAAAACTTAGGTATTAGGATGAACATTTTTAACAAATTTCAAATTTTTTCCTCAATGAAATTAATTTCACTGCCATGAATATTCATATTTTTGGCTAAGAATCAAAAAGGAAGACTTTGTCTATCATGTCTCATGAGCACCAATCAAAGCTATTATAATAATCAGGCTATATTCTTCCAGCACAGAGTGTTCTAGAATGAAATCAGTGACTTTCTTCTTACACTCTGACTTTGGGTTAGCAGATTGGGTTCCTTGATTTCACTTGTGCTGGAATGGATAAGTGGAAAAAAATGACAAAAAGATTTTACAGAAATTCGATGTGTATAAACTTAAACAGGCTTTTGTACTTGTGTTTCTGACTATTATAATTTGAACCACCTTCCTAACCCAAGGAGCTTGATAACATACAGAATATTATGAATTCCCAAAGCCTCCACATATTTTTTTTAAAGCTTTCCATCATGAAAATAGATTTGTGGACTAAGGATGTTCACCTAGGGGTTATCTATGAGCAAAGAAAGGAAGAAAAAAAATAATAAAGGTCTCTATTGAAAAAGGGGTGGGGGGGAGAGCAAGGAAGAAAAGAGATTGCCGGAAGGAAAATCTGTAAAAGATATCTCTGAGAAAGGTCACTCCAATTGATGTAGGTTTCTCTGTTATGAATTCCTTTTTATGTGCTTAGCTGTTAAATGTTAAATCTTCCATTCTAAAATGGACTTCAGTTTCACATGGACCTGGGCTCTAACCCCGGCAAATGGTGGTCAGTCTCTACATATGTATTTCATTTCATGTCATGTGCTCTTTGCTCATGCTTACTATTTTTCTTTTGGGTGCCCTGCCCTAGGGGTACTTATCTGTCGGAAATGTCATTGTGTGGCTATGTATTGATAGGCTCTTGTGTAAGAGCCTCAGGGACATTCTTCTCTGATGGCTGTTCCAGATGTCAGAGTTTACACCTGTTCCTAAGTGTAAAATGTATACGTTAACCAACAAAAATAAAGTTTAAGGTACTAATATGATTTTAAACTGGAAAGTGCATGTAAATGGATATAGCAAGGAGGAGGAATAGAAAACAGCTCATATTTGTTTGTAAAATATATAATTTCTGGGAGAATGAAAATATGACTTTTGGAGGTAAGGTTTGAATTAAGTATTCTATATTTAAGTAGCTTAAGCTACTCTATTAGGATTTCCTGTTTCCCACATAATTAGGATTTTTTGGGGGGGTTCATTTGTTTGCTGGGGGCCACTAAAAGTGTGAGAATTTTTCATTTTTTCTTGCCCTAAAATCAGTGATTTGGAGGATAGGAGGGGGAGACATTTGAACTTCAATGAGAAAAGTCAATCTTTAGACATAAATAGAAATGAATAGCTCTATATGTTTTTCTATTTAATGTAATTCGCAAGTAGTAGGGATGAAAGAGTTAGTAGATTGCAAAATTAGAGAAAAGCTTTACTTATAATTCCTATTTTAGCATCTAGGAGTAGTATTCTTTTAAACATCTACTCAGGTCATATTTCTGTGTTTAATAAGTATTATGCAGTGCTATCAGAACTCACTGTAACATGTTTTGGCCTCTACTATCAAATTCATGAAATGGATAGCATTTTCTCCAATGTAGTAAGTAACAAATAAGGAAAAAAATGAGATGATCTCTGGTATTTAGTTACAAGTTAACAATCTTATTATTTTGGATATGATTTTCTCTGTTCCTTCTTTTTTCTCCTGCTCTCTCACAGAAATAAAAAGAGACTTGCTAGTAAGCAAACAAAACAATATGATCTGGAGACAAAAACTTTTTTTAAGAAAGTAAATACAGTAGAAATTGTTGTTGTTGTTGTTGTTGTTTTTAATAAACAGGAAAGCAGGAAAAGTAGGGCTAGGAAAGTGTAAGATCTTAATAATTAACTAGGCCAATAAATCTTTGAATTTTAGACCTCTCCATTGACTTATATCTATGCTACAATAAAACAGGACAAGCTGAAGAATTGTGGGACCAGGGAACTAGTAGCGAGAGAGCGAGACACTAGTCTTGCATGGGGCCGGTCCTAGTTCTATAACCAGCACCCAAAATGGCCCCTGAAGACTCACAAGAGTGATCCCCCAAAACAGAGATAAGAGCAATCCCTATGTCCATGTGATCTGAAAAATAAGTAAAAACAACAACTCTTTGCAAAAGACTAGGGACTGATGAAATAGTTCAGCAGAATGAGCATGTACGCTGCAAGCCAGAAGACTCTGTTTGATCCCTAACAGCACAATGTCCCCTCAAGACTGCCAGAAGATTCCCGAAGCACAAGGCCATAGGCCTCGATGTGATTCCCCAGGTGTGACCCAAAACCAAAAGAAAAAAAAATCTGAAAACTTTTCCAGATCATGATTTTGTCTAGAAAAAAAAATTAAAACAATAGTAGATCATATATACAGGAATGACATCAACACTGCATTAGCGGTTTTTACCACTGCCAAGGAGAGTCCATTTTTATTGTTGTTTTTTAAATTTGGGGGGGAGCATGCCCATAACTGCTCAGGATTTACTCCTTGCTCTGTGCTCAGGGATCACTCCTGAAGGTGCTCGGAGAACCATACACAATGCTGGGGATTGAACAGAAAACAGTGCATGCAAGGCAAGTGCCTTATCCCACGTCCTATCTTTCCACAATTCTGACACGTAGAAAGATGTTTCTGAACACACACACACACACACATGCTGATAGAAATTTTTCATCATTGCAAATACATTTTGACAGTCTGTGATACCTTTAACATTTTTAATGGTGACTTCTGATGAAAGACTTTCTAATTTTTGTGAAACTATCATTACTTAATGAACTATCATTACTTAATGAGCGTTGTGACATTCTACTACACTACGATGTTTGAAAAGGTTTAGAAGTATTATAGTCATGGCTTTTATATTTAGGAAAATGTAAATGACCTGTCTCATTAATTTTTATGGTTGGTCTAAGTGTAAATCAAAATTCATTCACAAAAGCACAAAGAGGGCTAGAGGTATAGTACAGAGAACCAGGAGTTTGCCTTGCGTGTCGTCAGACAGGGTTTAATCTCCAGCAACCCATCAGATATTTCTGAGTGCAGAGCCAGGAGCAACCCCTGAGCACCACTTGGCGTGACCAGGGGACAGCAAAAACACAACCAGGCAAAGGACAACTAAATTGTCTTTGTAAAAAAATAAAGCTATGTAGCATTATGTTTTCAGGAAGATTTCTAATTTATATAGAGGTCTTGAAATAAAGAATATTAAAAGAGCTCAAAGACTTATAGAATTATGTGGCTTCGAAGTTTCAAGTAGAACTTCAGGATATTAAGCTATGTTTAGCTTTCTGAGAAAGTATTGTATCAATGTCAAAGTGGTTGCAAATTTTCTACTACTGATAGTAATCTAGCAGAGTCATTTCTCCATATTCTTAACACTTTTCAATTTTAGTTGTTAGGATGGTTATTTTGTCACACGTTTTTGTTGTTTTTATGGCTCTGTTTCCTTTTGGTTTGGGTACATACCCGGTGTGTGGCCAGATTAGTCACTAGTAATAAGGGTTCACCTATTTTGAAAATGTAAACTACTGTAAAATATCTCTTGAAATTTGAAATTGCAATTATTCAATTCACATACTTCACACACTTCATCCCTTTACCAGGTTTGCATCATATTTTGCATTTTTTATTCCCGTTTGTGTTAGAGTGAAATGATATTACACGCAACAAAATCATTTAAAACATGCAAGAAGGCTTGGATGTTGTATGTATACACAACACACGTGCATACGGACAGCAAAAGGTCAGTTCAGGATCATCACGTTCTCACCAGAGGAGACACACTAACAGAACTGACCACCAGGTGGACAGAGAGCGACCCAATTGTTACTGCCATCCAATAACAATCTTCCTAAAACTTGGGGTGTTTTATTATCTACCGCAACAGAGACAATAACCACAGTGGCAGCCAAGGAAGAAGCTAGAGCTCCTGGTTAGAAGACCCCTAACCCATTCTCCGCTTCGTCACTGAGCTTTAGCTCTGGGAAGAATCAAGGGGATGAGGCAGAACAGAAGCAATAGAGGCAAACGCGGAGTTCCAGCAGCGCAAGCTCAGAGCTACTCACTGACACCCACTTCCTGGGGTGCCCTGAGCCAAATGAGGTGTTCGTGGTGCATATTTTCTCCCTAAAGAGGGCGCTCTGTCCAAAATTGCCCGTGCTTCAGGATCTGTGCAACGTGCTTAGAATTAAAATAAAAGATCGGACATTGCAACTTCTCCTAACCATTTCCACCTTTCATATCTGTGCTGAATTTTCATTCTTAGGGTGAAGATTTTACAGTGAATCAAGGAAAGAGACATACTTCCCTTTTTGCACATACACTCATGCATATATGTGAGTACTCACACTCCACACACATGTAAATACACACACATGCATTTGCATTTATATACATGCACGCATGAGCACATTAAAGCCCTTGCACACGTGTACATGCACATATATTTCTGATCAAAAGCTAACAACTCCATCGCAGATTTGTGGAAAATTATTCTCAATTTGCCAGCCTGGTGCCGCTCTCCTGCCCAAAGTAATCATTAGAAGAAGAGAAATTTGTATTTTGCCTGTCTGATTTAAAATAATGTAAAAGGAAAGTATCTAGGTAATCACTCATTTTGTCACCTTACCAAAAAACACTTCATGATGCTTCACAAACTTGGGCTTTTATCTACACATAGATAGATGCTGTTGATTCATTTATCATCTGATAATAACCAGCTTAATAGTTGAAGATAAAAGGAAAGAGGAGAATAGTTTTCAAGGGAGGGAAAAGAAAGCCACAGGATGGGATGCTAGCGGTGGTAGCATTTAATGTCAATAAAAAACTGGAGCTGCAATGAAATCAGTCCGTGAAACTTCAGTTCTGAGGACAGAAGTGCACTATTTAGTGCTGTCGAGATGGTTTGCTTCTTACTTTCAGAACATCCACAAACATACTCTAATTTGCCCCCCACGAGTCGTAATGAGTTCGTCTTTTGTGTGAGATGTGTCATTTTTTGCTTCTTAGAACATTGTGCCCTCAAGTCACATTTGTTATACTTCTGGCCTCCTCACGTACCCGTTGGAATACAGAGCGCTGTTGAATTGAGTCTCCATTTGGATTTTCTCCAGCGCGATTGCTTTGAGAGCAGTCCATGAAATAACAAAATTGGCATGGGCTGGTTTAACTCCATGGCTAACTCAGTTGTTTTCTGTTGATAAGTGTGTGGAAGAGTTGAAAATGTAATCTGCAATGTTGTTTTCCTATGCAGGCAGATTACATACTATGTAATTTAGCATTTATCCTCTGTTATATTCTGAAGCTTCCTGCATTTCGGTAAACATCCCTTTCGTGGCTTATGATAGATAATTGATAGCAATAGTGTAGAAGATAAAGAAGCAGAAATGATAGCACTCTTTGCTTGCTACCACACAATAGCCAACCGTGGTTTTTTTCTTTTTTAGAGTGAAAGAAAATAAGGAGTTTCTGGGATTTGGCAATTTGATATACATTTTTTTGTATTGTTATGTGGCAAATAAAGGAAAGCATCTGGCAAATTAATATAACTTAAAGGAAGAAATTACAAAAATATATTGGTATGAAATTACCAATAATAACTTAAAGAAGAGAGGTCACTAGGTACTAGTAGGACGTTTATCAGAGAGGACTGGGATATATCTGGCGGAGCTCAGAGGCTATTCCTGGCTCAAGGCACAGAAGAGAACCCAGGCAGTGAGTCCATGTGTTGAATCAGGGTTTATCCCCACGCAAAGCAAATGCCTCACCTCTTTTTTTTTTTAAATTGAATCACCATGAGATACAGCTACAAAGCTTTCATGTTTGAGTTTCAGTCATACAATGATCAAGCACCCATCCCTCCATCAGTGCACATTCTCCACCACCAATGTCCCCAGTATTACCTGCCCCTCCCCACCTCGCCAACCTTTCCAAGTCTCCCCCTGCCTCTATGGCAGACAATTTCCCCCAGAATCTCTCTCTACTTTGGGGCATTATGCTTTATAACAAAGACACTGAGAGGCCATCATGTTTGGTCCTTTCTCTACTTTCAGCACACATCTCCCATCCCGAACAATTCCTCCAACCATCATTGACTTAGTGATCCCGTCTCTGTTCCAGAGAGCTGCCTTCTCCCTCAGCTTATCAGACAAGTTTCGAACTAAGGGAAAATATTTCTGGCCTTTGTGTCTACTGTTCTTGGGTGTCAGTCTCATATTATGTTACTTTATATTCCACAAAGGACCACAGTCATTCTATGCTTGTCCCCTTTTTCTGACTCATTTCACTTAGCATTATGCTCTCCATGACCATACACTTATAATATATACTTATAATCAAATTTCATGACTTCTTCTTTCCTAACAGCTGCATAGTATTCCATTGTATAGATGTACCAAACTTTCTTTAACCAGTCATCTGTTCTCGGGCACTTGGGTTGTTCAGTGCTTCACCTCTTGTACTAGCTCTCTGGCCCTATTTGGGTATTTTTGAGAGAAGTGTATCAGACTGTAATGCAAGTCTTTGTTCAATTGAATAGCAGAAAAATCTTGGAACTGGTCTCACAGTAAATTCAGACGATCAGGATTTAAATAAAAGTACTTCAATTCCTGTCTCATCTCAGGCCTTGAATACTGAGTTCCTGAGTGTTCTAAAACTACATAAAGTTTTCCTTTATATATTTTTGGTTTTAAGCCACAGCTGATTGTGTTCAGGGATGACTCCTGGCTCTGTGCTCGGCATCACTTCTGTCATAGTTTGGTGGACCATAAGTGAAGCCGGGGATGTAACTGGAGTAGCCATATATAAGGCAAGTGTTTTATGCCCTGTACTATCTCTCAGACCCATTTTTCATTTCTTGCTTTTGTTATCTAAAAAATAAAATTTGATCTATAAATAAAACTGAGATATTGAGTCAGCCAGAATTTTGTTTATTTTTGATTAGGATGAAATATCTGTGTCAAGGTATTAACACAAAGACTATTAAGTAGAAGACCTTTAGACACGTATCAAGGAACTTTTGTTATGCACCTAAGTTGTCTGAGATCTCTCCTTTAATCACTTTCACATGACTTTGTGGTTGATCCTTACAGAATAAGGTTTTTATGATTTCAAAATTTCCCTCTTTCAGACATCCAGTCTTTTCAAAAAAAATTTTTTACTGGATATCCCTGAGATAGACCATTACAAAACTGTTCATAATTGGGTTTCAGTCATATAATGATCTAGCACCCATTTCTCCATCAGTGTACATTTCCCACCACAATCCCCTAACCCCTCCACCCCCTACCCCCAGCCTCCCTCTATGGGAGGCACTTCCCTTCTTGCTGTCTCTTTCCTTTTCCTCTTATGCATTGTGGTTTGCAAAACAGCAGACATCTAGTCTTTACCAGTTCTTTAGTCTCCATTATCTGAAGTCCAGCTTTATTCACTGTTTTTTGAAAATTTTGTTATTATAGATAAGCCTTTAATTCTTATTTTTATTTCATGCCACTTATTTGATCCATTCCAGGTAGAATATTGCTAAAATCCTTTCCAACAATTTATTCATATGCCCTCTCTACCTAGAATTATTTTTTATTTAATATAATCTCTAATTACTGTTTTCAGCAAAATCTCCTCTAAAACATGATCCCCAAATAAACAGTCTTTGTTCGACATTGCTATTTGTTTCCCTACTTATGCATACAGCTAGTTTTTCTCCTTAGCGTTGCCTGTTTTTGAACCTCCTCACATGAATACCATTTTCCTCCATAAGAATCTATCTCTAAAATGTAATCCATGAGAGCTGCATGCTCTGTGTGTGCATTTTCTCCTGCATCCTTGCATTTAGTAGCACTCTTGATGCTGAGATGGTGCTCAGTGACCATCTTTGAATGACTGAATGAGTATCTATATAAATATAAGAGTTTTTGGGGATATGCAAAAAATGTATAAAATGTAAGATTTATAATCAGAGGGCTTACAGGACTCCTCAGAGGAGTTCAGTGAAAATAAAATGATTGTAAAATGGTATATGACAACAAGATTCCATGACAAAGCCTTTGGTGAATATAAGACAGTATAAAGTGTGGCAAAAAGAGGTGTCACCTAAGGATCTGAATAGGCAATGCAGCTTGAAGAAAGTGTGGCGGGGACAGAGTAAAGATCAGGAAGCATCACAATGAGATGATGGAGATGGAGAATGAGTTTGGAAACAGCAGGAGAACTTGTGAAGTTTGAACAGGAGAATAGAGCCTCGATGCCCGTGATCAGTACAGACAAACAGAAGCATATGAGGAGCAAGGAAGGATTGGGAATACACGAGTCAGGAAATTATTCAGATATTTAGGAAAATGTAATGAGAACCAAGGTTGGTAGTGGCAGGAATGAGCAAAATGAATGACTTCCAGGCATAACAAAGTAGAACACAAAGAACTTCCAAACAAATTCAATGTTTATGCCATTTGTCATCTCCATGGATACTATTGCAGCACTGCTACCAATGAGAGTGGCCGTCTGAATTCAAAGTGAGGGTGTGAAAATTATATCTAGAAACAAACAAACAAACAAAAGCCTTATGATCTGTTCTCTGTGTTTTACTAAGAGATTATAAAGCAGGAAATTTTACGCCTGCTCTAAAATTTCCAGGAATGTCAGATTTCCTGTTCGTCTCTGGCCAGATACCATCGCGTTCAAGCAACGATCTGGCACATATAGGAAGCCAGTTCTCTTTACTACCTCAACCCCACGAGGGAATGATAAAATAAAAATACACATATTCTTAAGCTGAAAAATCTCTCACTTGCTAAAAGGTACAGATCACGAGCAAACTCCTTTTGGTGAGAATAAAAACCTCCAAAACACTGTGTTCCATTAGAGCAGGGGGCAAGCAGAGTACAAAACAAAACACAACAAGCAAACAAATAAAGGTGATCAAAACATGCTCAGAATAGATGTGCAGCAAACAAAGCCAGAAAGGGTTATGTTGGGGACACGGCAATATAATTGGATTCTTCTGCCAACCCTGGTAATTAAAATGGAGACACTCAGTACCTTAGTTGCTCTGCATTCCCATAATACATTTGAGATTAACAACCCCTGAATCTTGGTTTTTACTGTTAAATTATTGGAAATACAATACAGTTGCCATTTTGCAAAACACAAAAAGAGAGGCTTCCGCAGGGCCCGGTGAATCTCAAAGCATCTCCCGGGAGAGCTGGGCACATTCTCTTTAATCACACCATCCTTGCTTCCATGGGCATTCTGGCCAAGTTTGAACAGAAAAACACATGGTGGGGAGGGCGGGGGTTGGTGGGGGAGAGGAAAGACCCCAGCTCTGCAGTGAATTCAAGCTTCGCTCGCCTCTGTCAGTGACAGAAAGGACTCCCAGCTCTGCAGCTTTCCAGAGTCGATGCTATATTTTGCCAGCCTTTTGATTTTTATTTATTTCAGTCTGTTTGTAACCTCACTTGTCCGTTGTCAAAAGACAAAGACAAAGATATCAACCTTGTCGTTGCCTTGAGCTGCCTGGGGTGGGCTGGGTAACTTCTGAGGGGCCATGTTCACCGCTGCTGCTGGCCAGCGGGCCACATGCTGGGGCCTTGGACTATACTGTGGACACGCGGGGTGGGTCCTGGGTCTCCTGACTGTGGTGGGCACCTAGAGGTGCCTACAGAATTTGGTCAAGCCAACATGCCACATGCAGAAGAGTGCATCACACACACACACACACACACACACACACACACACACCACACACTCTCTCTCTCTCTCTCTTTCTCTCTCTCTCTCTCATGCAAAAATGCACACGCACACAGGCACATTCTTACACACGAATAACCCCTCTACAACCAAAATCCTCTCTATGGCTTCAGGAGCCGCTGTTAACTGTTCCCTGCAGAATGGTGCGACTTACTTCTTCCAGCTTCAGTGACACCTATGGGCATTACTAAGGGAACAGGAAGCACATGCCAGTGATTCTTTTTTTTTTTTTTTTGCTTTTTGGGTCACACCCAGCAATGCTCAGGGGTTACTCCTGGCTTTGCACTCAGGAATTACTCCTGGCAGTGCTTGGGGGACCATATGGGATGCCGGGGATCGAACCCGGGTCGGCCGCATGCAAGGCAAACGCCCTACCCGCTGTGCTATCACTCCGGCCCCTGCCAGTGATTCATATCGAGTCTCCCAAGCCTGTCCCCTGGCCCCTTTATATGTTAGGTAATGAATCTTCCAACTCTTCTGAGGTGCAGCCTTGTAGCTGATATCAACACAGAGCTCCCCACCTGGTCTCTGCTGTTTAAAATGGGAGAAGATAAACAGGCCCCCACAGAGGGTTGTGCTGCTTAAGAAAAATGTCCGTGAGGGCTAGAAGGAAATAGAAGACTAGTACTGGGTGGAAGACACTTATTTTGCAGGGTGCTGACCTTGGATCTCTCTCTGGTAGCACATCTGGTCCCCTGAGCAACATCAGGGGTCACTCCTGGTACAGAGCCTGGAGTAGCCTCTGAGTACCACTAGATGTGGCCCAACCCCAACCTCCCCAGCCCCAACAAATGTCACTGTTAGGTTGTGAACCAGGAGGACAGGAAGACAGCACTTGGAACTGGAATTTTTTCTGACTCAGTGTCGACAAAAACTAAATTTTCTGTAAGTCTACTCATGGCAAAGGGCATTAGAATAAGCATGAGTAAAGGGAATTATAAATGATGTGATGTCAAAGAGAGGAAGGATTTACAGTATTTTGTTTCTGAAAATTTTACATTTCTCCTAAATGACACCATTTGGGATTCAAGAAATAGCACTGTGGGTAGGGCATTTGCCCTGCATGCAGCCAATCTGTGTTTGATCCCCAACACAACATATAATCCCACCCAAATCTCACGAGGAGTGATACCTGAGATGCAGGGCTAGGAGTACGCCCTGAGCACTGCTGGGTGTGGCCTCCAAAAAAAACAACAGCGACAAAAGTACACAATTTATACATCAGCATTTGGGGCATTAAAAGTAATAGGCATGCTTAGGATAAGTGTCTTACCTGAGCATAGGAGAAACCCAATAATTTTTTTTTTATTTATTGAATAACCATGTGGAAAGTTACAAAACACTTAGGTTTAAGTCTCAGTTATACAATGACCGAACACCCATCCCTTCACCAGTGCCACTCTCCTCCGCCGAGATGTGACCCGAGTGGCTGCACATATGCGGCCTCTCCATTGCTGGATGACCATGATCCCAGAGGCCAGCTAAACTACTTTTGGTACCAGCAGCTTCTTGCAGAAATGTCTCTAGACTGTGAACTAAGCCATGGCCCCATGCCACCCCAGGAGGGGAAAGGTTTTTCTCTCTCGGATTTTTTTTTCCAGAGTGGGGTGGGGGAAGGAAGGCATGGTGACCACCATCTTATAAGGACCACTAAAGAGAGGCAGGAGCTTGAAATGATGCAATTTCTGGCAGAAACCCAATAATTCTAACTTTTGATAATGTAGTCAAAGAGAATTACCATAAACTGTTGCTGGGCATGGAGCTGAGATGCTGAGATAGCATTTTTAGAGGGTGTAGAGCCCTAATGGTCCAGTTTGTTGGACACTACTCAAGAAAAAAGGAGCCCCTAAGCAGATGTGAATTGTTTTGAGCTAGAAAAACATGGAATTATTGCTTGGGTGAATAAAGATGAATCTTTTTATTGGAGAAACAAAGTTGGATCCCTGCCATCTCCTGTGCCCGCGATCTCTGATGCTACCTTGTTGAACTTTGAGAGAGTTACATAAGATGATCATCACTAAGGTGCCGGACTCCAGACAGATTTGGGAACACTGCCCCTTGGTACACAACATTTGCCTCCAAGGACTCAAAGGCCCATTAATAAATCAAGCATTCCATTATTTCTAAAAGAAAAGTTTATACTATCTTCATGATTTCATTTCCTGAATTCCTAGAGAGATAGTACAAAGCTTAAGGTGTTGACATGTGTTAAATCCTAGTATATCATAGGATTCCCAGAGCACCATCAGGAGAGATCCCTGAGCACAGAGCTAGGAGTAAGGCCTGATCACCATGAGGCTCAACCCCCCAAATTTTCTTTTTAAAAAGTCTAATTTATGACTTCTTGAATTATCTGCATTCTTTTAGGATGATCTTAAGATCTTGTGATTCTCCATGGCCAAATATTTTAGATTCATAAGCAATAAAAATAAAATGTGACACGCCTGACCAATAGGATGAAGGGAAGACATAGGAAAGCAAATCAAAATTTTCCCAACATGAACAACTCCGCATTTATATCACCTTTATTTTTTCAAAACTTATCAGTAAGAAGTAATATTTCTCTGTCCAAATCTCCTTTGATTCTTTCTGTCAATGAATCAAAATACTCTTTAAAAAAAATGGAATCACCTTGAGAAACACAATTACTATGTTGTTCACGATTGGGGTTTCAGTCATACAATGGAAGAAAATACCCTTACTACGAACAAGAACCCTGTTTCCTCTAAATCCCTCATACTGCTCCAGGAGCTGTTAGAATATTGGAATTCCAGCAGTAGAATCTAAGGGGGAAAGGGGCCAAGTTTGGGTCTACACATGCTCAGCAGAAGTCATGCTTCACAGCAAACGATCCATGGGGAGTAGGGAACAGATGGACCCGGGGAGAGGAGCCGGCCCGGGCTCTGCGACGCCGTTCCACCTTGCGGGGCTCGGCGCTGGGGACTCTGGGAGCCGCAGAGCATTATGGCGGGTGAGGTGGTTCAGTTGTTCCTAGGGAGTGTCATTGTTTCCTGATTGCCAGCAGTCAAGTGTTCAGAGGGGGAATCACGGATACCAAATGGAGGAAAACAATACACAGGAGCCTACTATCTTTAAGCGGGTAAATTATCTTTTTCCTTGAGAAAGCAGAAAATGTTAATGGCTAAGTCTGCCAAGACATTTTATAATAGAGGTAAATAAAGAAACAAGAGATTGCTCCAGTAGCTGTGTGAGCAATTAAGACACGTCCTTCTGTACTCTGAATGAAGGTAGGAGGACTAACGTCCATTTGTGGATATGTGACAATCAATAGATGCTTGAGTATGGCTTGAATTTTGACCTTCTGGCAAGCACTTTGGAACTGGGTCATTTGAATCTGTGCAATGGCATTTGGTATAATATACGATTGGAGAGTGAAAGTAAATGTGATTTTTCTGTATCTTGTTATTTTGCTGTTACAAACCATTTTACTGGACTACTTTGTTCCTGGTATATTCATATCCAAAATACAGTAACAGGTATACACATACCTCTCGGAGAGCCTGTCAAGCTACCGAGAGTATCCTGCCCACACGGTAGAGCCTGGCAAGCTACTCGTGGGATATTCAATATGCCAAAAACAGTAACAATAGGGCTCATTCCCCTGACCCTGAAAGAGCCTCCAATCGTTTGGAAAGATGAGTAAGGAGAAGCTGCTAAAATCGCAGGGTTGAGTGTAATAGAGATGTTACTGGTGCCCGCTTGAGCAAATCGATGAACAACAGGATGACAGTGACTTCGTTCCTGAGGCTAAGTAGTATGTCACTTTTTGTTGTTGTAGACAACAAACAGTTATTGATTTGTAATACTTGATTTGGGAGGGGAAATAGTGGGTGGAATAAGGGGTTATCAGAAACAGAGGAGCCGGCTTGACTCAGTCTCTTTGTACGTCTTTGTGGGTCGAAATGAGCTGCTTTTTTGTATGAGACATCTTAAATATTTAAGCCTAATATTAGTGCAGCCAAAGACCTTCAGAACCCAGCCACAGCCATGCTCAAGGCCCCTCTCCACACGTTCGGACGAGCCTCATGTATGGAGGAACCGGCAGAGGAACCCAGGTGTGTGGGACCCGGGGCTGAGATCGCCAAGCCTGCTCAGATCGGGACTGGGCCTCTTCCACCCAGATGCCCCATTTTCCAGTAGCTAAGTGGTCACATCCAGGGACTGCCCCTGGCTCTGTGTAATCCCATCAATCGTCAACATCCAGAGACTATAAAACCAAGCTCCCAGAAGTACGTGGCCTCGAAGACATCTTATAGCCTAGTTCTCCCTCTTGGAGGACCTGGCAAACTACAGAGAGTTTCCTGCCCGCATGGGAGAGCCTTGCAAACTCCCCGTGGCGTATTCATATGCCAAAACCAGTAACAACAATGGGTCTCATTCCCCTGACCCTGAAAGAGCCTCCAATGCGGCACTGTTGGGAAGGACGAGTAAAGAGAGGCTTCTAAAATCTCAGGACTAGGACAATTGGAGACGTTACTGAGACTGCTCAAGAAAATCAATGATCAACGGGATGATGATGATGGTGATGATGATGATTAATTCTAGGTTAGTTGAGAGCAAATCTGATATGCAGCAACTCTGTTGATAAACTGAGTCAGAGCAGTAGCACAAGACCATTCCCTACTGTCACAGTGGAGAAGGCTTGATATCAGGTCAAAAATAATTTCTTCCACTTGCCATCTGCCCTTCCACACATGGAAGGAGGTTTAAGAATTAAACTGGTCAGACCCAAAGATGAAGGGAACACAAAGATAGAAGCATCACCAGGCTTTCTTGGGTCTCATAACCCAAATAAATAATAGTCATAACTCTACCATCTACTATACAGTGATTCTATGGTAACAATATAAAATGGATATTTTCAAATCCGAAGAACAACAACATGTATTAATAGGATTTTCTTGTGCACAGCAAGATCTCCATATGTATGCCCTGAATAAAAGGCCCAGTGTTTATTTTAGAATTATGTCCTTTTCTATCAGTCAAGATGCGATCAATTTCAGGGTGGATCTCCCACATAAATGTAGAAGAATGTGGATGGTTCAGTTATTATGACAATGGTAAACCATTTGGCAAGATGTACTGGAGTGACACATTATATTGATCATAAGTTCCTGAATTTCACTTCTAGATGCATACCCAGAAGAAATTGAGTATATTTCTTTTTTTTCCCTTTTTGGGTCACACTCAGCGATGCACAGCGGGTAGGGCATTTGCCTTGCACGTGGCCTACCCAGGTTCGATTCCTCCGTTCCTCTCAGAGAGCCCGGCAAGGTACTGAGAGTATCCCACCTGCACGGCAGAGCCTGGCAAGCTACCCGTGGCATATTCAATATGCCAAAAACAGTAACAACAAGTCTCACAATGGAGACGCTACTGGTTCCCGCTTGAGCAAATTGATGAACAATGGGATGACAGTGCTACAGTGTTATAAGAGACACAGACATAGAATGCAGTGACAATCATGATGCCATAGTTTTTGGCTACCTAATTTAGGGGCTTATATGATTTCTGTGCTTGAGTTTGGCCAGAGACTGGCAAGCTACCCATTGCATACTCGATATGCCAAAAACAGTAACAATGACGATCCTCATTCCTCTGACCCTGAAAGAGCCCCCAATATGCCAATTGGCTACACTAACACTTGACAGGGACTAATGGAGAAGTTACTGGCGCCCGCTCGAGCAAATCGATGAACAGTGATACAGCGATACAGTGATATGATTTCTGTGCTTGAGTTTGGGAATGAAAGTTGTAACTGTGTCACAGAATTGCTGTGAAGGGGAAACAAGTTGCTGTTCATCCAGTGCATAAAACTAGGTTTGACAGACTGATGTTTACTTCCGTAGCACACGGAATCAGTTTCGTGCATCTAGCTTAGAGTATTGGAGATTCTTATAATACTGCGTTACCTAATGATTGCTAGCTGTCATTATCTACACATGATTGATCTTAGCTTTTTAGTTCTGGTAACAGGATTAAACATATTTCTTGTCCATTTGGGAAAGAAATAAAGACACAATTGTATCAGAAAATCTTACTCTAAAATATCTGAAAAAGCACACATGCAAATTTTGTAGAGAAGATAAAATTTGGGGCAAACTTTTGGAAGCAGGCCAGTGACCTCAGCTTGGAGCTAACTTAAAGTGGCATTGCATCATTGGCTAATGCCTCTGGCACACCAATACAATTCATGCTATTGTGGAAAATCATATACATAGACCACATGGAGTTGACAAAGAATTGCAAATGGCAGATCCTAAATGTAAATATTAAAAGAATAATATAATTTAATTCAGTTCCTATTACCTTCTTTATATTCCTATATAACACAAAAGGGTTATATAGGTAGATTCATAAAAATAAATAATAGTTGGTCCCTTTTAGTCAGCTTCCAGATTTTACCTCCTGTAAATTGAAGGCAGATATTTTTTTCCTTTACACATAGTGAAAAAAACGATCCAGTTTCCAGAATTCTTAGCTCGCACTGGCAGTTGAAATCTTCCCCTTGTAGCACATCTTATCTTTTAATTTTGTAAAGAATATTTTATTGCTATTGAGGTGACATGATGACAACAGTTTTAATATAAAAAACAGTTGGTATAAAAAGTTACTGCACTTCCATTAACACGAAAGAGCCAGAAATCTTCCCCCCCCCCCGCACCCCCCCACCCCCGTCCATAGGCCACTTTCAGTCTGTATCTCCTGCCCTGCACTTAGTGACGAGAAAGATGTTTTGCTCTAGCTGTCGGAAAGTCGCACAGGGGAGTTTATTCAATATGATTTAATAATGACAGCTTTTATAAAACAGAATAAATATGAGTTGATTATAACAAATATAATGAATCGAGCTACAAAACACGAAAACTGAATCAGTATAAAACACAAGTTAAATCATAAAGAAACAATTTGAGTGTAATTTGAATGTAATAACCCATTACATCCTCACAGATTTTCTTTCTTTTTAATAAAGTAAGCTAATTACCTTCTCAAAACCTTTAGATAATAACATTCATAAGGACCAAAAAAGTAACTGCTCTATGAACTCCAAAATTATGTGCAAAAATAAATATACATGATAAAGTCAGCAAATTGTACATGAGTAATTGTTTAACGCACTTCACTCTAATGTTAAAGAACATAGTGTCTATCATTTTTCAGATGTCCCAGTTGCCATTATTTATCTTAATATTTTTAATCATATCTTCTTCCTTGTTTCTGTTTATTTCTAATCATCTGGTGATTTGAAAAATAAATAGCATGTCTAAATTCTCCCAGAATTTATATTAACAGTTTGGAAAAGAAAATCATTCCCCAATTATATTAGTGTACTACAAGAGTAATTAATTTCTTATTTCTATAAGATGGGACATTAATTTTTTACTCACTGCTTCTTTAATTTAATTTGTCTTTATAGTAAGAACTAGAATTCCCAGTTTAATATTTTTTCCCATTGATAAGAATTTTTTCAGGACTACTTTCTCTGTTTTTGTCAAAGCTCCATAAGAATTTCATTACATCAAGGCAGGGAGAGGGGTGGGAGGGGTGGGTGGGTGGAGGGGGGCAGGATACTGGGGATAGTGGAGGTGGAAAATGTGCACTGGTAGAGGGATAGGTGTTCGATTATTGTATGAGTGAAACTCAAAGATGAAAGCTTTGTAAGTGTATCTCACGGTAATTCAATAAAAATATAAGTTAAAGAAAAAGAATCTCATTACAAACTTGGAATTCTTCAGTCTTTGAACTTTTCAGCAAAAAATGCAAAATGTATTATAGAGAATGTATAAGTAAACTAATGAATATTTCCTAATTTTCCTCAATGTTTCCTGATGGCAATGTTTAATTTATTTCAAATCACTGAGTCTTTCATGATTTTCAGTATTTTCTATTAGACTAGAAGAACCCACTGGTCATATACATAGAGGCCTCTGGGATTTATATGTAGCATTTCAGGAACCTATGCATAAACGATGGCAAGATTTCTTTAATGCAATGAGAGTTTGGGTGTCAAAAACATTTGAACCACAGTTAAACCATAGGCTTTTGTTCCAATGACATTTTATCATAGAGAAGATCAACTTGAGGCAAGAAGATGGTCAGTCTTTACCTGAAACAAATTAATTTGAACTTTTGAAATGTAATACCATCTTACTACAAATTGGCAAAGCTCACTAAAAAGAATACGAATTTGAGACATTTGAAGCATTGTGTTTTCTGAGCTTATATCATTATTATTACCACTTTTTGTTCATATTCACATTAAGCCAATAATACTCTTTATGTGTATGTGGGGATGGGGTGGGGGACTATGTCCAGCAATGCTGAGGGCTTACTCCTGATTCTGTGCTCAGGAGTCACTCTTGGCAGGCTCAGGGACCATATGGGATGTCAGTTATTGAACTGTCACTGTCACTGTCATCCCCGTTGCTCATTGATTTGTTCGAGCGGGCACCAGTAACATCTCTCATTGGGAGATTTAGTTATTGAACTATGGAAGTTTATATCCTATGTCCCATCCACTGTATCACATTTTTTTTTTTTTTTTTTTTTTTTGCTGTTTGGGAACCACAACCAGTGCTTTACTTCTCCTGGCTAAGGAAGGGTTTGGGGGCACTTTGTGCAATGCTCAGGGGATCAGATGGTGCCAGAGAGCAAAACCTGGTCTCCCGTGTAAGGCATGGACTCCAGCCCCTTTGAGCTTTTCTCCCTGCCCGATACCAATCTTACTTAACATAGATAACCATGGACTTTTTGACTTCTTCCTGACGTTTTGAATGAGTTGCTTCTTCTTATTGACCAAAAAAGGTAAGTTTATTTTAGAGACTATATTTTCCTCTCTAAAAACATTTTTTAATACTGATAAGCCAAACTTCTTTTTTTAAAGAAAGTTCTTATTTCTCTCTGGTTCAACTGCAATTATATTTCATCATTTCCCCCTCATTTTGGTAACATACTAGCACACATCACAAGTTTTTGCCTTTGTAAGGGTATCATTTAATTTCTCATGTGACTGAAATATCCGGCTTATGGAATTTTGGGTCATGCCATTTCTTCCCCAAGAATTTTGCAGAAATTGTTTAAGCCTTCTGGAAGTCTGGCTATAGGTCGATCTTTGAAACAAATTTTTCCTGTAATTAGAAATGCCACAGATCTCTAAATAAAATTACAATTTATTTCAAATTAAATGTATTTTAATGTTATTTAGAGACTTATGAAATATTTTCCTAGGTACATTAAATTTAAACAAAATTTGTCCAGACAGAGGAAATCTGACACATCTCCAACATTGCACAAAATTAGGTTCGCTCCAGAGCAGCATGTGCTACTCAATTTATTTATGTCATTAATGTATCACACTGCATTAAAACTTCCTGTTTGCTATTCTCCCTGCCTCACTAGGCTTTATCTCCTTAACTGCATTGACAGTTTCATTTTTATGCTATTTTTGTTTCTTCTTTTTTTTTTAACGACGGTACACAAGGATTGGTTGGACAGAGCTTTGTTAGTTAAGGGATAAGCAAGCCAAGATTGCCTTTCAAATTCCAGAACTCAACAGTCTTTCTGAGATCCAGTGTAAGTCAACAGGAAAACAAAATTAGGAATTAGAAAGAAGAGTAGACTAAAAATTAAATAAATTTTGACAAATGAAAGTGCGAACACTACAATAAACATTAAAACATTGTCCCACATAACATATCACATAGCAGCTATTCTGATGGCATTCCTCTGTCTTTCTGTTACATCTATTGACTCTTTCGTGGAAGATTATATGCTATGTGTTTGTTGATATTTGATATCAAGGAGATATAATTTTTCAGGCATAAGCATACACATGATTATTTTTAGTTTGCTATGGAATAAAGCAAAATTTATTCTCAAAATATGGAGAATAGGGGTCAGAATGGTAGCACAGTGATTATCTTTAGATACACAGCAGATATCTACAGGCATTTCTCTGCAAGTGTCAGACCTAGGTTCAATCACCAGTACCTCCTTTGGACCCCTGAGCCTGCCA
The DNA here is from genome assembly GCF_027595985.1 of Sorex araneus. Lineage (NCBI taxonomy): Eukaryota > Metazoa > Chordata > Mammalia > Eulipotyphla > Soricidae > Sorex > Sorex araneus. Next base: position 270,850,086 of record NC_073303.1, on the reverse strand, counting down.
AGAGTGATCCCTCAGAAGTAAACAAGGAACACAGCTGGGTGTGTCCCAACAACCAAAGAAAACAACAACAACAGTTAAACCCATCCAGAATAAAAATTCTGCAAGTAGCTAAAACATTACCTGGGGTTCCAATTTCTCCTAGTTTTTCTCTTCCAGAGATGTGAGTACGTGAAAAATTTGCATGCCATCTTCCAGGAAACTAAACTGAGTCTAAATTCAGTGAGACTACATGGAGGTGTTTGCTTTTACCTTTTCAGCATCAAAACCAATGAGATACCAACTCACATCAATGAGAATAATTTATATCAAAAAGATTGGGGAAAAAATAGTGTAAAATAGTGTTGGCAAGAATGTGATGCTGTCAAAAAAAAAAGATGAGTGGGTAGAGAAATTTTTGTGTATTTATGACACATAGACACACACACACACACACACACACACACCCCAGATTACTATTCAGCTCTAAGAAAAGATGAAATCTAAGTCTTGCCCTTTGCTACAAAAAAAAAGAAACCCTTAACCCTTAACTCTGACAAGATAACTGAAGTTATCCAAGTTGTGTGGGTGGGTGTGGAGAAAAATAACAGACTGGAAGCAACATAAATAAGGACATGGTGGAGAGTCATTGACGTTTTGCTGGTGTTGGAGGTGTATTGACTTTGTAAAGCAAAAGTATTAATTAAACACCATTATAAGAATGTTACCTCAAAAACAGAAACATCATAAAATGACAAAATCCATTTTCTATAACGGATAGAACTGTAGGAGATTTGCTGAGTGAACTGAGTCAGAGGTAGGAGAATACTGGATCCTCTCACTCAGCTTCCGAATTCAGTTGGGAAAAAGGGGAGGGAAAGTCATTCAGAACAATGACAGACACTTGACCTGGGATTTCAATACTGATTACCATACCCAGCAGGGAGAGTTAGGAAGAAACAAGGACTGGGTTAGGGCTGACCCGGGGGTGGGGGGTGGGGGGGTGGGGGGGTGGGGGGGGTGGACAGTGGTGGAAGGTAGAGAATGCTTTAGTGAAGATAGGTTGCAGTAACTGTGCGGATCAACGGTACCCATCTACTCCAAACATAGCAAAGTTGGCACAATAATACTGTGTCACTGTCACTGTC